>NC_069507.1:135170035-135770035 GCF_027579735.1 Bombina bombina | reverse complement strand
AATAGTGGGCCCGGGGAGCTGGCCCCATCACTCCCCCATAGTACCCTAAAGGGGGTTTAATAGAACAATATTTATAGAATATTTGCATATAATACAATGTCCAATATAGCAGAGATATGTAGGTAGGTAAACATTTAAGCAACTTCAAACTACATAATACCTAATAAATCACAAACCCAATTCAATTATCAAAACTCATCTGTTGATTAAGGCGTGTACAAAACCTATAAGTCTAATAACCCATATATTGAGCGCATCACATTGTATCCCTCATATAAACATAATACAACTTTATCAACAGCACTGTGAGGATGATATGCGTGGTGAAAACATCCACAGTAGCTAACATTCAATATGCAAGACATGGTGTACTTAGAGAAAACAATTATTGTATACAAGAGTTATAGTCCTGTAATGAAAACATTATACATGAGTGTCCATATTGCACAGACAAAGACATATTGAGTAGTTGCCGGAACCTCACCAAACTTTACCCTGCTGACTCTTCATCTGTGCGATTCCTGGAGGGACGAGTAGGAGGTGCTTCTCCTCCTGTGTAAGTGCCACTAGAAGCTGGTACCTGTATCGATAAGTTCTCAAAAAAGGCCCTGTGGTCCATACCAGGTCTAAAAATGGCAGTTTTGTTATTATAAGAGGCTATGATAGAGACTGGAAAGCCCCATCGGTAGGGGATTTTGTTGCTTCTCAGGACAGACGTGATGTGGCTCAGGTCTCTGCGCTTCTGCAAGGTCACAGGAGACAAGTCTGTAAATACTTGAATTTCCTCTCCTGCGTGGGTGATAGGGTGCTTTTTCCTTGCTCCTTGAAGGATTTCCTCTTTATCCTTAAAACTGAGAAATCTGACAATAATGTCCCTTGGCGGAGCTTTACTCGGTGGTTTGGGCCTGAGGGCCCTATGAGCTCTTTCAATTGGGATCTCTGGAGATGAAGGGGAGTCCTTGATAATTCTAAACAGTGCTTGAAGATAACCCTCAATATTCTGCGGGGCAATAGCCTCTGATACCCCACGGAAGCGCAGATTGTTCCTGCGACCTCTATTATCAATATCTTCCAATTTGTCATTGAGGTACTGTAAATTGTCAGCATGGTTGTGTATATCAGTAGATTGCTGATGCAGAGAAGATTTGTTGTCCTTAGCAGTTTTTTCAATTGCTAAGACTCTTGTCTCTAAAGCAGAAAAGTCCTTCCTTAAGTCCCCAAATAAGCTCCTCATTTCGTTCATAACTCCCTGTATATCAGTCTTAGAGGAGAGGTGTGATATGTCCTCTTTAGTGAGAAAATGAGAATGAGAATCGCCACCATGTGGTATTGAAGATACTTGACTATCCTGAGAGCTTTCCATGTCTTGTACAGCCTTTGATTTGGCGGAATCTAAAGGCTTAAGATACTGGCTCATGGATTTAGATATGCCTATCTTATCTGCCTTGTGCGCTCTTTTATTCGGCATGCCCTGAGGTGTGTGTTTCAAGTAGAGGCCTAAACACCAGTTAACCTGTGCATGCAAGCCTTTTATTCCTCTCAAGCGAAGAGGCTAGGATATAGAATAAAATGGGGCAAATTATCCTGCTTGTGCTGAAAGAGATGATTAAAGGAGGGCCTAAATGAGATCTGTTAATTATGCCCACCACTAGGTATTAAAGTGGTTAATTTATCCTTCTAGCTAAGGCCTTAGTGTTGCTTACCACTTGTAACTCATGCAGAAAGTGGGGGTTCTATTAAACAAAGACTTGGCTCCCTGTATCCGCAGAGCTTTTTGTGCTCCGCTCATAGATATAAAGGTGTTGTAGGAGATGTAGCGAGCTTTAACTGTGCCAGATAGAGGCTTCTGTTGGCAAAAAAAGTCCACTGAAATGCTCTGTGTGTTTCTAGGTGCATATAAAATATGGCGGTTAAGCCAGCTTACCGCTCTGCAAGCCCCTCCCGGGTAACAAACGAGCTGGAGTTGTTGCAGTCAGAAACCGCTATACAAATGCGGTAGGTATTTGTCTCCGTGCTTCACCTCCTGCACTCTGCTCCGGAAATCAGATCAGTCTATATCCGACACTCCCGCAGTTCAATTAGTGGGCCCTGTGCGCCCGTTACGGTGCTTAGTTGAGCTGGAACCCCAACGGTCCTTGCGGTAGCACTGCTGAGAGGTAAGTTAGGTAGCGGGTCCGGTCACCTTACTGTAGCTGCTAGTAGCCGCTGAGAGAGTCCCGATCTCCGCCTTGCACCCGTAGCAAGGATCTTGTGAGTTACCCACGGGGGATGTCGTCCATAGGGGGATGCAGCTTGTAGACGTGGATAGTAGTAAGCGGCCTTCTAACAAGAATTCAAAAGGATATTATAGTCCCGTATAGCAACTCCATATAAGCACCAGGTGAAAACTGCTTTAATATAATGCTTAAGTGCTAAATAAACGCTAATTGTCAGTATAGGAAGCAGGAGCCCTCCTAATGTGCGACCATCTTCCTGCGTGGTCAGGCTCCGCCCCAGAGGAAGATGTTTTGACACCATAGGGCTTATAGAGAGAGATTTAGATATTTTGAACCAAGCTTTAATCAGGTTTGAAATAGATTTAAGCTCCTTTATATTTCTGGGGAGATCTTTAGGGCTCGTATGTGCCAGAGCTATTGGAGAGTATGGGTCACATATATTAAATTCAAGGTCATTATTTAAGACATAGTTCTTGGTAGAAACCAGTCTGCTATTATGCGGGCCAAAAAACAAAGATTATAAAATCTTAAGTTCGGAAGTGCCAATCCTCCCAGTTCCCTTGGCACCATTAGTTTAGAGAGGGCTATTTTAGGCCTCTTCCCCTGCCATACGAACTGCCCGATTGATGAATTCATTGAACGTATGTCTCTCTCAAATAAAATTAAAGGGACATTCTGTAAAATATAAAGCAATTTTGGGAGCAGGATCATTTTAACTAAGGCTGAACGGCCGGATATTGAAAGTGGTAAATTTTGCCAGGCCTTAAGCCTTTCTTTGATAAAACTTAACATTGGGGTTATGTTCATCTTATATAGATCTTTTAAATTGATTGGTATTTTGATTCCCAAGTATTTCAATGAGTCTGTTACTACTCTAAAGGGTAAATCTGTCTCACTAGTCTTATTTTTCCTGAGCCACATTAGTTCCGATTTTATCGCATTTACTTTGTATCCTGAGAATACCCCAAAATGGTCAGTAATTTGAAAGAGTTTTGGAATATTTTGCTCTGTATTAGATATGTATATAAGTAGGTCATCCGCATATAATCCGACTTTCATTTCATGCCTCCTAATTTTTATGCCCTCCAGTGAGTTCCTAATTCTGATTGCTAAAGGTTCTATGGCTAAGTCGAAAAGGAGCGGGGAGAGAGGACAGCCCTGACGAGTGCCCCTTTTTAATGCAATTGGTGGGGAGATATCATCGTTAATAATCAATCTTGTGGAAGAGTGACTATAGAGGCTCTCCACGAATTTAGGGAAATTCCCTTCAATCCCGAACCTTGCTAATGAAAGAATTAGATGTTTATGAACTACCAAGTCAAAAGCTTTTTCCGCATCAATTGACAAGATGGCCAGGTCCGGGGAGTCCTCTCCCCCCGCCCCCTGTGGGGTCTCTCCCTGAACATATTCCATAGTCACCAGTAATTCCCTAATCTTTGCAGACGAGTTACGATTATTAAGAAAACCAGCTTGGTCCGGATGGATTACTGTAGATAGAATGGGCTGAAGCCTAGTTGCTAAAATGGAGGAGAGTATTTTATAGTCTGAGTTTAACAATGCAATTGGTCTGTAGGACTCCTTACATGTAGGGTCCTTCCCCTCTTTTAAAATCAAAGTAGTTAGAGAAGACGCGAAAGAAGACGTGGGTTGTTTATGAGAAATAAAGATATCATTGTAAAGGTTTGCTAAGTAAGAAACTATCTCCGATGATAAGATTTTATAGAGCTCATTGGGCAATCCATCCGGTCCAGCTGCCTTGTTCAAGGGAAGTTTAGAGATTATTTTTCCAATTTCTTCCCGCGTAATAGGGGCGTTAAGTCTAGCGGCCTCCTCGGAGGTAATCCTAGGGAAGATAATATTACTGTAGAATTTGGCCGCTTTGTCTATGTCAAAGTCTGTATTAGTATAAAGTTGTTGGTAGTATTGGTGAAACAAATTTGTGATTTCATCAGAGCTAGAGAGATATTTCTCATTATGTTGGATTTTATCAATGTTAGATTTTTTGTTCTCACTTTTAATTAGTTTAGATAACATTTTACCAGACTTATTACCGAATTTATGTAGTTTAGCTTGCAATCTAATCTCGTTATATGTTTCCTGAGCTAGAAAAAAGGTATCTCTTGCTGCTTTAGTTCGTATGTACTTTGCCCAGTTTAGAGGAGTTCTTTCTAATAAATAAGTGTTGTAGGCGTTAACCAAAGAATTATAGACTTCCTTTTCCCTTGCTTTTTTTTTTTTATTTTGGATAATGGAGTATGCTGTGATTTCTCCTCTGAGGACTGCCTTAGCAGTTTCCCAGAAGATATCTGAGCGGTCCACATAGTTGGTATTAAATTGCGCATATTCCGTGAATCGATTCCTGAGCCACTGTTTAAACTTCAAGTCAGTAAAAAGAAAATAAGGAAAGAAAAATCGGAGGGTCTTTGATTTAGATTGTGCCAGGTTAAATTCAAGGGAGATAGGCCCGTGGTCCGATAGAAAAATTGGCATTATCTGAGATTTAATCTTTAAGGAACTCAAGTGATCACTAATCAAGAATAAGTCGATCCTAGACAAAGTTTTGTGAGCCTTGGATAGGCAAGTAAAATCTTGTGTGTCAGGATTCTGATATCTCCAAATATCTTGCAGGGAAAGAATTCGTTTAATCTTTTTGACCAACTTAAAATCAAGATTATCCTTCTTCTGTTTCAGAAGCTTAGAGTCTTTTCTGAGTCTGTCTATAGGGCATTGGGGGGCCATATTAAAGTCCCCCCCCCCAGAATTAAATGGCCTTCCACACAGGAAAGAAGTTTAGTTTGTAATAAGTCCCAGAATTCCGGGTCAGTTTTATTCGGGCCATAGACATTACAAATTGTATATTTTGTCTGGCCTATTTTTACTTTGACTACTACATATCTCCCCCCGGGATCGGCCTCAGAGTACAGAATCTCTGCTTGGATTTTTTTGCCTATAAGTATTGCAACTCCCCTTTCTTCCCTTGACTCGGTGCTACATAGACCTCTTTTACCCAGGATGATTTTAATTTTAATGACTCCTCTAAACCTAAATGAGTTTCCTGTATTAGGCCAATATCCGCCTGAACCTTCCGCAAATGTGATAAGATTGCTTTACGTTTGATGGGGGAGGAAATTCCTCCAACATTCCACGATACAATTTTAAAATTATCAGGATTATACGTCATATTTCTCTATGTATAGAGGAGAGGAGTAAGTAGCATTGGTGGAATGAGGAGGGACGAGAGAACCGGGCGGAAGGAGGAGAAGAAGAGGAAAAGAGAGAGCGAAAGGGAAAAAAAAAAAAAAAAAAAAAAAAGGAAAACACAAAACCCCCAGAACCAAAAAGTGGGAAAGGGGGGAGAAAATAAAGGGGGTAGGAGGGGTCTAATTCCCTGTGGTTTATAGTCACTTTCATCATACTCTGCCTACCTAAGCTGCTAATTTGTAAGCTATATTTGTGTATCTAGTGTCTTAAGAAGATTCTCCGCCATTTGAAGATCATCTGTAATGTGCGTTGTCCCATTTATTACTACCTTCAATTTTGAGGGATAAATAAGGGCCGCCCTACACCCTTGATGAATAAACTTAGAACAAATTGGGGCCAGCTCTCTTCTCTTTAAGGCTGTATCTGCCGCAAAATCCTGAAAAATCAGAATTCTACTGTCTTCTATTGTGATTGGTTGATTCTTCCGAAAATACTGCAGGAGGAGATCTTTATCTTTGTAGTTCAGTAATCTAGCGATTATAGGTCGCGGTCTCCTGCTAATGTTACTGTCAGGGCGTAGAGGTCCCATTCTATGGGCTCTTTCTACTATAATAGGTGGATGTGTAGAGGGGATTTTTAGCGCTCTAGTAAGTGTATGAGAGATAAAGGTATCAAGGTTTTCAAATTTTTTATTTTCAGGAAGACCTATTATTCTCAAGTTGTTCCGTCTAGAACGGTTTTCGAGGTCTTCGACCCTGTCTAACAATTTTTGTATTATTTTAGCTGAGGTCTCTATTTTGGTGCTATGCATAGTTGCTTGGTCTTCTAGGTCTGAGACCCTCTGTTCTGCTTCTTGCAGTCTTCCCGAGAACTGCCTCACTTCTTGGGTTAGAGAGGAAATATCTAGCTTAATATCGGTTTTAAGTAATTCAAATTTGGGGGCGAGTGCCTCCGTGATATTAGACACCAATGCCTGCATATTAAGATTTTCTGGTAATATTGTCATATTACTAGGGTTTATTTGTTCAGTGGCTGAATCCAGCACACCCTTAAGTTTCCTGTCTTTATGTCTTCCTGTCATGTTTGGGGAAGGGTTTTTAGGGGAGTTAGAAAGGAATTTATCCATGTACCACGTAGTGTAAGTGAAAAATTAAGTGCCACACAAGGGAGGGGGAAAAAAAAAAAAAAAAGGGGGAGTGAATTGGGGGTGATGGATTGTGTGCGGGGAAAGGTAGTGCGTGTTGTACCAGTGGGGGGAAAGTGGGAAGTGAGGGGGGTGTCTGTCTAGGGGCTACTAGAGCCCAGCGGTGCAAGGGGCACTAGGCCCGTGGTGAGTGAGAAAATTTGAGAGGGTTATAATATGTGCCAATCGAGAGACAAAAGACAAAAAAAAAAAACGAATAAGAGAAAAACGGGATTGATTTGTGTATTAGTTTATAGTGAAGAGTGAGAGAAAAAAACAAACAAAAAAAAATTTATGGTGGTAACAGGGAGCGTTTCTTTCGAAATCCCAGGTGCCTAAGCAGGAATTTAATTATCAATCGTAGTTGGCCCCTTTGTCGGAGTTATCTCTTAATCTGGAGGATTGGGGATCAAAGTGAAAAAGAGAAGAGGAAACACAAGGACTAAAGTTGGTGATTCTACTTGTATAATGTTGTTTCTAGCACATGTAGTGTATTTTATAAGAGTTATGAACTACGTGCCTTTTTAGAGACTAAAGCATTTTTTTGGTGAGCTTTTATCCCACCTATTGTGATTATGCAATTCTATTTGTTGCAGATTTTTCCCTTTTTTTCTGTTTCCTCTCTTCCTCTATAGAAAATCCTTCAGAGAGTCTGTAGACCCAGTATCTAAAATGGCATTCTCCCTCCTCTTCTTATTTATGTATGTTTGAATGGCGTAAGGAAGAGGGTGGAGAAATTAAATAGCAATTTTTAACCTTTTCCCCTCTACTGAGCAAAACTATACAGAATGAGATAATAATTGTTTACAGTTCCTTGTACTCAGCCAAGGTTAAATCTATAGGTTCCTATATTTTCAAAATATATTAGATTATATATACATATAGAATATCCGTGTGTCAATAATAAATTTTAACAGAATCACAGTATAATCCCCTGGAATCGGTATAGGTTAACACAGTACTTATGTAGTTTATCTATTTTAGTTCAAGTTAAAGAGGGACAATGGGTGCTCTGTACTTAACTTATATACTCCAGCAAAAGTTATACTATACTTAGGCTGGTTTTTAGCAATTGTCTTTCAAGGTTTTAATGCTATTTAGCACAGGGAAAGTAGATACTATGTACTTGCAGCAGATTGATTTTTCTGTGTTATATCTTTTGCCTTTCCCCTTCTATCCCCCTCCCTCCCTATTGGGGAAAGAATTTTGTTTACTCTTACTGTAGCTGATAACTCAGCCTGCAATCTTATGCCTAGATTAGAAATTATATCCTAGATGTATAAAACATTAGAATTGAAGCATGACTTATTACAATATACAGAGTCAGAAAAAAACAAAGCTGCCGCCGTCTCTACTAGGCACTCAGCATGCAACTTTAAATATTTTTTAGGAAGTATTAGTGGTGCTCAGGTAGGACACATAATCAAGAATAGTCACAGTTATATATGCAGTAGCTGTTTCTGCGGTTAACTATTAAGAGTCCAGGCAATATTCAAAAAGCAGAGGTCATCCAGGGCTCCATGATGCCTTCTTCTGTTTCCAACCCACGAAAAGATTCCTCAAATATGTATGATAAAGAGTGTGCAGTTTGGCAATGTGATTATGACGTGGATATTGCACACATCTGATTCAAAACACCCACTATGCAAGGTTTAGATTTTACCAATGTCAGGGGAGCGTCTTTTCGTGAGCTGGGGTAAGTTAATCTTGTTAGACTGAGTTGAGAGTTACAAGGCTCTTCAGGTTAAAGTGTGAAATTCGTAAAGGGTCTAATAGAGCCTTAATAAAACTTTCTTTACCCGCTTTACAAATTCAGGCCACTGCTAGCCCCGTATGGTTTATGGAGTCAGGTATATCAAAATATTTTCCTCCCCAAGTGTCTAATCCCCTGCTGCACTACGCAATCAGTCCCATAGACATTGTACGATTCAGCCTGGCTAGAGAACTCACCCCCTCCTGCGAATCCAGCCTGCAGCCGGTCTCGAAGATATCGAGCAGAGCGTTTCCCCACCAGGCACTTCTGATCCAGCTTCCTGTCAAGGACTGCGCTCAACTCCCCCCACGCAGCACCGGTGGGGGGGGAGTGGGCAGCACCGCGCCGGGCGGCTGTGAAGCGTAGAGACAAGCTGCACTTCCGGTCCTCACTTCCAAGCCGGGTTCAGCTCCCCCCCGTGCAGCACCGGTGGGGGAGGGAGCAAGACCGGTCCCAGCCGACAGGACCGGGAAGGAGGGCAGCCGCAACCAGGTAGCTTGAGGAATTAGCCTTGTTGCTTGGGAATCTGAACTGGTGGGTGCAGAGGGAGGGGGTGGTCAAGAGAGGAGAAACCAGAGTCTAAGTTCCGTTGAGATGTAAGGGGAGGGCAGCAGGGGGAATTGGGCTTGTTAGTGAAGGAAGTAGTTCAAAGCATTGGCGCTACTTGATACAAAAGAAGCCTTCTTAACTTGCGATTAGCTACGGTAGTTTGAGGGGTAGGTTTTAAAAACCAAGTAGCTAGCCAACGGGGGTCTGATAGTGGGATGGTGTGCCACTGTCTATGGGTCCGGAGTGGATCTTGTAACTGTCCTGAGGAGGGCCCCTAACCAGGGGCTGGCGCGAAGAAAGTACCGCCAAAGTCCAGGAGACTGGAGAAACGAGCTCAGCTGCAACTGTGTAGCTCCTCCTCCACCGGAACCCAGAGCAGGCAATTTTAAACAACTTTCCAATTTACTTCCATTAACAAAATGTGCACAGTATTTTTATATTTGTATTTTTAAGTCACCAGCTCCTCCTGAGCATGTGCAAGACTTAATAGAATATGCAATTGTGATTTGCTGATGGTTGTCACATGATACAGGGAGAGTGGAAATAGACATAACTGAAATTTGTCAGAAAAAAAAAAAATCTACTCATTTAAAGTTCAAGTACTATTGCATTGTCTTTTTATCATGCATTTGTTCATTATGCAAATTAACTGTATTTACTGGTCCTTAAAGGAATGTAATAATCAAAAGTGAAATGTGAATAAGTGCTTTTAAATTTTAAATAGAAGCATTCCTTGTATTAGCAAACATGTAAAAGCTCTCACTGTTTCAGTGTCATACCCACATATGCTGTGCGTGCCAAGTGCACCCTCTTTCAAACACTGCACCAGCTCAGTAAGCCAGAATTTATGTATTTTTTTTTTTTTACTATTGGACAGGTCACGTGTAGCATATGTGCATATGTTGCTGAAACAGTAACAGCTTTCACTAGAACCATTTTTGTTATTACAACCATACTGTTACATTGCTTATATTTTAAGCTGAAATGCTCTCATGCACTTTCCAATCTTGACAATTATATCTCTTTAAAGGGACATTCAACCCAAAAGTTTTCATTCATGATTCAGACAAAAAACACAATTTTAAACAGCATTCCGATTTACTTCTATCATCTAATTTGCTTTATTCTTTAGATTAAGCAATGCACATGTGTGAGCCAATGACACAAGAGATCTATGTGCAGCCACCAATCAGCAGCTACTGAGCCTATCAAGAGAATTAAGCAAATTAGATAATAGAAGTACATTTGAAAGTTGTTTAAAATGTTATGTTGTTTCTAAATCGTGAAAGATCAAATATGGGTTTCATGTCCCTTTAATTTAAACAGCCCAGTGGAATGACACCAAACAAAAGGACACCAAACAATGACTCATGCTTAACTCAATGGGAGTGGGCACAATGTTTATATGGCACACATGAACTAGCAGTGTCTAGCTGTGAAAAGCTAATAAAATGCACTGAGATAAGAGGCAGCCTTCAAGAGAGAAAGCAGCATATGAGCCTACATAGATTTAGCCTTCAACAAAGAATACCAATAGAACAAAACAAAGTTGATGATACAAGTAAATTGGAAAGTTGTTTAAAATTGCATGCCCTATCGGAATCATGAAAGTTTCATTTTGACTTGACTGTCCCTTTAACAATAGTGTTTTGTATTTTAGATTGCCACCCAGCAGGTATTTTGCTGGCATGACTAGTATTGTTAAGGTTCATGTCAATGTAGAAAATTAAAAATGAATAATGAAACAAAGCTCCTGTCAAAGTAATACTTCTGAATGTGTTGGATGCTAATTATAATCAAGTGACCATTTAAAATGCTAGCAGTTTTAGTATTTGATTTATGTTGCTTATGCTAATTTATGTTAATAAGCATGACAGGTATTTTTTTCCTAAGAAAGGTGGGAACCCTATTATATTTGAACTTACATTATCTATTTATTTTTTTTAAACACAAATCAAGGCATATAATATTGCATTCTGTAAATGCCTTGCATTGTGTGACTGCTGTGGTAATCTTGTATAAAACGGAACAACATGTAAAGGAGAATATGCAGGCTACAATCACTATGCACTTATCAGCATTTTTTTAAGGTTTCAGCTGTTTTGACACATGCTGAGTCTAATCAGAAAATCTAAGATTCCTGAGTTGTTTTCCGATTGGACACAGCAGTTATCAGAAGCCAAACCACTGAATTCAAAGTCATCTTCTATTCTTATTTTTTATTAAAACCTTTTATTTCTCAATTTCTGCCTGGTGCTTGAAAGAAGACATGCAGTTCAACATAATTCAGTTCCCCATTTATAAAGGCTTCCTTTGATTGCAAATTCCAATGAAAAGCGGATTGACATTAAAACAGAAAATGCCATATACTTGCGATTAGCAGATTTATTTTGATTTTTTTTAATGTTTAAATCCTTAACTATTTGTGTGGGACAAAACAATGGCACATTTTTATTTTTATTTATAAGTGCTAACTTAAATATTTCATTTCCATATAAGTCCATATAAGTAGAAGACTGATACACAATTTAGTTGTTTCAAGTAAATATTTGCACTAATATCATTATGCTTTGCACAACCAACATTGTTATATTATTATTATACTTAATAACAGTTAAACCTCTAAATTTATGCCTGTTTCTAGGCCCCTACAGACAGCCTCTTATCACATGCTTTTTAGTTGCTTTTCACAACAGGAGACTGCTAGTTCATGTGGGCCATATAGATAACGTTGAGCTCACGCCCGTGGAGTTATTTTTGAGTAATTTGCTAAAAAGTCAATAGATAATAAATAAACAGCCATGTGATCAGGGGACTGTCAAAAGAGGCTTATATACAAGGTAATCACAGAGGTTAAAAGTGTATTAATATAACCATGTTCTCTGTGCAAAACTGGGGAATGGGTAATAAAGGGATTATCTATATTTTTAAACAATAAAAACATTTTGGAGTAGACTGTCCCTTTAATGATCTACTGATTTAATAGCATTAGAATAAAATATTCATGGTGTACACATGAGCGATCAATCTGAATCTCATTAAAATCCCTGATTAGAAAATACATAGCAAATAATGATTGTTTAATTGATACTGTTTCCGCTGTTAGGTTTCTTTGTTATTGATTATCAATACCAGTAAAAAAGATGTAGGAAGTTGCAAATCAGAGAGCATATCTTTGTATGGGGAGTTGTTCTACACCAAGATGTAATTAACGGTCGTGTTTGCAACCACAAAAGCACTATTTACAATCATTGGAATATTTGAATTGATTAGCTTTTAGAGAACAAGGGGGTAGCCGGCTGTTCTTAAGCATTTTATATAAGCTTGATTGTTGCTGATTAGCGTTCATCTTTACCATGTTGAATATAGCTAAAAAACAGAAAAATTGTTGAGCAAGGAATGAAGAATACTGCTGATTATAATCAAATATGTAGCAGTGCTTTAATGGGAATAAACATTGAGAAAGCTTTCCATATCTTAAGATTTGCATTTATAATTACACAATGGCTATTCAGTATCGATAGAAGAATTTGCATAAAGGGAAAATTGAAAGTACAGAATATAAAAATTGTACATTTCTATACTGTATAATTAGGGTTTTGAAATTTTTAGCCTTAAAGTGATAGTAAATCTTAGCGTTTTTGAAATGCTAGGATTCACCATTGCAACAAATAAAGGAGATTTTCAGTCATGAAGTATAAAATACTTCATGCTGAAAGTTCCTTTATTTGTCTGGCATTCACCGCCTCGAGTGCCTCAGTCCAAACACAGCAGAATGCTATTATGAAATAAGGTAATCTTAGCCAATAGTGTGCTAGCTATCTAGCATAATGCCAGCTGGCCTGCATGGCTATTGACTAAGAGGTGAAAACGTCACCTCATTGAAAAATAGAGTACTGCTGCGGGCGCCCTGAGGCCTCAGTGTGGCGAAACGCTGCAGATAAATAAAGGAACTTTCAGCATGAAGTATTTTATACTTCATGACTGAAAGTCCCCTTTATTTGTAGCACTGGTAAATCCTAGCATTTCACAAAAGCTATGATTTACTATCACTTTAAATCATATTTATTTTTTTCTACCATTTATACAATAAGAGTGCTTAAAAGTACATTAACCAAAATATGTAATTTCCAATAAAGGGCTAGATTATGAGTGTCGTGCAAACGTATCGGGTTTATCATGCCTATTTAGGTTTGTTGGCTGTGTGTGTGTGTGGTATATCAAGGTGCATATCCCATGCATGGCTAACCTGGGTAACCTCACTTTGAGACCTGATCCTGCCTGAGTTTAATAAGTAAATTGAGGTCCTGAATTTCTATGTTTTTTGGGTAATAATCATTAACATGAATCTTGTCCTGATTGCCATTTGTGAATTTTGACCAATAATTTAAATATGAGGTCAATAAACACTATGGCCTAGATTTGGAGTTCGGCGGTAGCCGTCAAAACCAGCGTTAGAGGCTCCTAACGCTGGTTTTGGCCGCCCGCTGGTATTTGGAGTCAGTGATTAAAGGGTCTAACGCTCACTTTTCAGCCGCGACTTTTCTATACCGCAGATCCCCCTACGCCATTTGCGTAGCCTATCTTTTCAATGGGATCTTTCTAACGCTGGTATTTAGAGTCGTTTCTGAAGTGAGCGTTAGAGCTCTAACGACAAGATTCCAGCCGCCTGAAAATAGCAGGAGTTAAGAGCTTTCTGGCTAACGCCGGTTTATAAAGCTCTTAACTACTGTACCCTAAAGTACACTAACACCCATAAACTACCTATGTACCCCTAAACCGAGGTCCCCCCACATCGCCGCCACTCGATTTAAATTTTTAACCCCTAATCTGCCGACCGCCACCTACGTTATACTTATGTACCCCTAATCTGCTGCCCCTAACCCCGCCGACCCCTATATTATATTTCTTAACCCCTAACTTGCCCCCCACAACGTCGCCGCCAGCTACTTAAAATAATTAACCCCTAATCTTCCGACCGCAAATCGCCGCCACCTACGTTATCCCTATGTACCCCTAATCTGCTGCCCCTAACATCGCCGACCCCTATATTATATTTATTAACCCCTAATCTGCCCCCCTCAACGTCGCCGACACCTGCCTACACTTATTAACCCCTAATCTGCCGAGCGGACCTGAGCGCTACTATAATAAATGTATTAACCCCTAATCCGCCTCACTAACCCTATCATAAATAGTATTAACCCCTAATCTGCCCTCCCTAACATCGCCGACACCTAACTTCAATTATTAACCCCTAATCTGCCGACCGGAGCTCACCGCTATTCTAATAAATGTATTAACCCCTAAAGCTAAGTCTAACCCTAACACTAACACCCCCCTAAGTTAAATATAATTTTTATCTAACGAAATAAATTAACTCTTATTAAATAAATTATTCCTATTTAAAGCTAAATACTTACCTGTAAAATAAATCCTAATATAGCTACAATATAAATTATAATTATATTATAGCTATTTTAGGATTAATATTTATTTTACAGGCAACTTTGTAATTATTTTAACCAGGTACAATAGCTATTAAATAGTTAAGAACTATTTAATAGTTACCTAGTTAAAATAATAACAAATTTACCTGTAAAATAAATCCTAACCTAAGATATAATTAAACCTAACACTAGACTATCAATAAAATAATTAAATAAACTACCTACAATTACCTACAATTAACCTAACACTACACTATCAATAAATTAATTAAACACAATTCCTACAAATAAATACAATTAAATAAACTAGCTAAAGTACAAAAAATAAAAAAGAACTAAGTTACAGAAAATAAAAAAATATTTACAAACATAATAAAAATATTACAACAATTTTAAACTAATTACACCTACTCTAAGCCCCCTAATAAAATAACAAAGCCCCCCAAAATAAAAAATTCCCTACCCTATTCTAAATTAAAAAAGTTACAAGCTCTTTTACCTTACCAGCCCTGAACAGGGCCCTTTGCGGGGCATGCCCCAAGAATTTCAGCTCTTTTGCCTGTAAAAGAATAAATACAATACCCCCCCCCCCCAACATTACAACCCACCACCCACATACCCCTAATCTAACCCAAACCCCCCCTTAAATAAACCTAACACTAAGCCCCTGAAGATCTTCCTACCTTGTCTTCACCATACCAGGTTCACCGATCCGCCCTGAAGAGCTCCTCCGATGTCCTGATCCAAGCCCAAGCGGGGGCTGAAGAGGTCCATGATCCGGTCAAAGTCTTCATCCAAGCGGGGCAGAAGAGGATCTTCCATCCGATTGAAGTCATCATCCAGGCGGCATCTTCTATGGTCTTCCATCCGGAGCGAAGCGGCAGGATCCTGAAGACCTCCAGCGCGGAACATCCATCCGGACCGACGACTGAACGACGAATGACTGTTCCTTTAAGGGACGTCATCCAAGATGGCGTCCCTCGAATTCCGATTGGCTGATAGGATTCTATCAGCCAATCGGAATTAAGGTAGGAATTTTCTGATTGGCTGATGGAATCAGCCAATCAGAATCAAGTTCAATCCGATTGGCTGATCCAATCAGCCAATCAGATTGAGCTCGCATTCTATTGGCTGTTCCGATCAGCCAATAGAATGCGAGCTCAATCTGATTGGCTGATTGGATCGGCCAATCGGATTGAACTAGATTCTGATTGGCTGATTCCATCAGCCAATCAGAAAATTCCTACCTTAATTCCGATTGGCTGATAGAATCCTATCAGCCAATCGGAATTCGAGGGACGCCATCTTGGATGACGTCCCTTAAAGGAACAGTCATTCGTCGTTCAGTCGTCGGTCCGGATGGATGTTCCGCGCTGGAGGTCTTCAGGATCCTGCCGCTTCGCTCCGGATGGAAGACCATAGAAGATGCCGCCTGGATGATGACTTCAATCGGATGGAAGATCCTCTTCTGCCCCGCTTGGATGAAGACTTTGACCGGATCATGGACCTCTTCAGCCCCCGCTTGGGCTTGGATCAGGACATCGGAGGAGCTCTTCAGGACGGATCGGTGAACCTGGTATGGTGAAGACAAGGTAGGAAGATCTTCAGGGGCTTAGTGTTAGGTTTATTTAAGGGGGGTTTGGGTTAGATTAGGGATATGTGGGTGGTGGGTTGTAATGTTGGGGGGGGGTATTGTATTTATTCTTTTACAGGCAAAAGAGCTGAAATTCTTGGGGCATGCCCCGCAAAGGGCCCTGTTCAGGGCTGGTAAGGTAAAAGAGCTTGTAACTTTTTTAATTTAGAATAGGGTAGGGAATTTTTTATTTTGGGGGGCTTTGTTATTTTATTAGGGGGCTTAGAGTAGGTGTAATTAGTTTAAAATTGTTGTAATATTTTTATTATGTTTGTAAATATTTTTTTATTTTCTGTAACTTAGTTCTTTTTTATTTTTTGTACTTTAGCTAGTTTATTTAATTGTATTTATTTGTAGGAATTGTGTTTAATTAATTTATTGATAGTGTAGTGTTAGGTTAATTGTAGGTAATTGTAGGTAGTTTATTTAATTATTTTATTGATAGTCTAGTGTTAGGTTTAATTATATCTTAGGTTAGGATTTATTTTACAGGTAAATTTGTTATTATTTTAACTAGGTAACTATTAAATAGTTCTTAACTATTTAATAGCTATTGTACCTGGTTAAAATAATTACCAAGTTGCCTGTAAAATAAATATAAATCCTAAAATAGCTATAATATAATTATAATTTATATTGTAGCTATATTAGGATTTATTTTACAGGTAAGTATTTAGCTTTAAATAGGAATCATTTATTTAATAAGAGTTAATTTATTTCGTTAGATAAAAATTATATTTAACTTAGGGGGGTGTTAGGGTTAGACTTAGCTTTAGGGGTTAATACATTTATTAGAATAGCGGTGAGCTCCGGTCGGCAGATTAGGGGTTAATAATTGAAGTTAGGTGTCGGCGATGTTAGGGAGGGCAGATTAGGGGTTAATACTATTTATGATAGGGTTAGTGAGGCGGGTTAGGGGTTCATAACTTTATTATAGTAGCGCTCAGGTCCGCTCGGCAGATTAGGGGTTAATAAGTGTAGGCAGGTGTCGGCGACGTTGAGGGGGGCAGATTAGGGGTTAATAAATATAATATAGGGGTCGGCGATGTTAGGGCAGCAGATTAGGGGTACATAGGGATAACGTAGGTGGCGGCGGTTTACGGAGCAGCAGATTAGGGGTTAAAAAAAATATGCAGGGGTCAGCGATAGCGGGGGCGGCAGATTAGGGGTTAATAAGTGTAAGGGTAGGGGTGTTTAGACTCGGGGTACATGTTAGAGTGTTAGGTGCAGACGTAGGAAGTGTTCCCCCATAGGAAACAATGGGGCTGCGTTAGGAGCTGAACGCTGCTTTTTTGCAGGTGTTAGGTTTTTTTTCAGCTCAAACAGTCCCATTGTTTCCTATGGGAGAATCGTGCACGAGCACGTTTTGGAGGCCGGCCGCGTCCGTAAGCAACTCTGGTATCGAGAGTTGCATTTGCGGTAAAAATGCTCTACGCTCCTTTTTTGGAGCCTAACGCAGCATTTGTTTGAACTCTCGATACCAGAGTTAATTTTATGGTGCGGCCAGAAAAAAGCCCGCGGAGCGTTAACAGCCCTTTTACCGCCGAACTCCAAATCTAGGCCTATGTGTGGGGCATAGTACAGCTGGACACCTTTGTGGTCCCATAAATGTTAACATTTCTTTATATATATAATTCCAAGGGCTAAAATGTTTATAACTGATTGCCCTTTGTTACAGAGTCCAGTGATCTGCTCTATGAGGACTGCTGGTTTTGGCACAGGTTTTATTTATATTATAATAAGAGTGATTTATTCATCATATCCCTTGTTCTATGGTTATTGCATCCCTTTGTTTCCTTAGCAATTGTGGTATTTAAATTCAATTGTAGTCAGTAATGTCTTTACATGATATATGCCCATATGTGCAACACACTCCTTGATTGATTTAGAATGAAAAGCCTCTGACATGCTAATTACTATTTACAGAGCAACAAACCATGTGCATGATTTCAACCCAATATGTAATAGACAGAGTTAAAGGGATAGAAAATTTAAAATAAAACTTGAATGATTCAGACGAGAAGTGCAAAAATAATCACAACTTTATTAATAGCAAAAAATAATAAAAAAAGTCCACAAGTCAAATAACAAGCCAGGAGTCAAAACCAGAGCTGGTAGTCAGACAAGCCGAGTAAGGAGCCAAACCGAATAGTCAGACGAGCCGGAATCAGGAACAAGGAAACAGCAGAGTCAGGAACAAGCCAGGGATCAGGAACCAGGAAGGACATCAGACAGCCAGGTAATACACAGGAACTCTTACAAACAGGTCTGAGACAACGCAAAGGCAAAGTATACTGAACAGAGGCCCTTTAAATAATAAGTTATGACATCACAATTCTGAGACTGCATCCTGTCTCACATGGATGATGCACACCAGTCTGGCCATAAAAGGAAGTGCAGTAAATGAGCAGCATCCCCCACAATGCACCATAGTTAGGAAGAGAGGTGAGTAAAATGGCTGCCATCAGCACATGGCAAACACAACAGGGAGAAAACCCTGAAAGTACCCTCCCCTCAACGACCCCTCCGCCACGGGAGGACAAAAGGCTTATTGGGGAAACGGGCATGGAAGGCAAGGAGGAGGGCGGGAGAATGAACATCAGAGGAGGGAACCCAAGAACGCTCCTCTGGACCGTAGCCCCTCCAGTGAACCAAATACTGTACACGGCCCCTGGACATACGAGATTCAATAATGCTGCTGAACTCATACTCCTCATGGTTGTCAACAAAGATAGGATGGGGATGAGGCAACACAGTGGTAAACTGATTACAAACCAATGGTTTCAAGAGGGAGACATGAAAAACATTGGAGATGCGCATAGCAGAAGGAAGGTCAAGAGCGTAGGCCACAGGATTAACCCGTCGGAGTATTCGAAAAGGACCAACATAACGGGGAGCCAATTTATTGGAAGGCACACGAAGGTTCAAGTTGCGGGAGGAGAGCCAAACTCTCTCACCAACCTGGTAGGAAGGTGCGGCCAGACGCCTACGATCAGCCTGGAACTTTTGGCGCTGCATAGAACGAAAAAGGCAATCCTGAATCTGCACCCACGTGGAACGGAGTTGCCGGAGATGCTCCTCCAAAGCCGGAATACCCTGAGACATGAATGAATCGGGCAACAAGGATGGTTGAAACCAATAATTCGCCATGAACGGGGATAACTTGGAGGAAGCATTAATAGCACTATTATGAGCAAACTCTGCCCAAGGTAACAGTTCAGACCAATTATTGTGGTGATCTGAGACATAGCAATGGAGGAACTGTTCCAGAGCTTGATTAGACCGTTCCGCAGCCCCATTGGATTGAGGATGATATGCCAAGGAGAAGGAAAGCTGGATCCCCATTTGAGCACAAAAGGAACGCCAAAATCTGGAGACAAACTGGCTACCCCGGTCCGACACTATTTCCTCTGGTAACCCATGTAAACGGAAGACCTCCCGGGCACAAATTGAAGCAAGCTCCTGAGCGGTAGGCAGCTTCATCAAGGGAATGCAATGTGACATTTTAGAAAAACGGTCAACCACAATAAGGATAACAGTATTGCCATTGGAAACAGGGAGCTCGACAATGAAGTCCATGGAAAGATGTGTCCAATGACGCTCACCATTAGCAATAGGTTGAAGAAGACCCACAGGAAGACATAGAGGAGTCTTATTCTGTGGACAAACTGAGCAGGAGGCAACATATGCAGCAACATTAGAACGAAGACCTGGCCACCAGAGTTGTCAAGTGACAGACCAAATCATTTGGTTCTTGCCTGGGTGCCCTGCGGCTTTAGGATAGTGGTAAGTGTGCAAAAGTTTAGTTTGAAGATTCTCAGGAACAAAACACTTACCACTAGGTTTCTCAGGAGGTGCATTGGTTTGTGCAGCCAGGATCTCCTCCCCCAAGGGAGAAGTCAAATTAGTACTTATGGTAGCTAAAATATGGTCAGGAGGTATAATAGGAGTAGGTACAGACTCCTCCTTGGACAGAGGCGAAAATTGTCGAGAGAGGGCATCAGCCCTAACATTCTTACTACCAGGCAGGTAGGAGACCACATAATTAAACCAAGACAAAAATAGCACCCATCTGGCCTGTTGGGGCGACAAACGTTTTGCTTCAGATAGATAAGTTAAATTCTTGTGTTCAGTAAGAATGAGCACCGGCACGCTAGTACCCTCGAGAAGATGCCTCCATTCCTTAAGTGCCAAAATTATGGCCAGTAATTCCCTGTCGCCAAATTCATAATTGCACTCCGCTGGAGACAATTTCTTAGAGAAGAAACCACACAGATGCAAGGAACCATCAGGTGTAGAACGTTGAGACAAGAGGGCACCTACTCCAGTCTCAGACGCATCGACCTCAAGAATGAAAGGCAGGACAGGGTTAGGATGAGCCAGAACTGGAGCAGCAGCAAAGGCATTCTTAAGATTATCAAAAGCCTTAATGGCAGTAGGTGACCAATGGAGTGGATCATTCTCTTTACGGGTCATGTCTGCGATAGGTTTGACCAAGGAAGAAAAGTTTTTAATAAACTTTCTAGAGTAATTGGCGAACCCCAAAAACCATTGAATAGACCAAAGACCAACTGGGCGAGGCCACTGCAGAACTGCAGATAACTTGTCAGGATCCATGGAGAACCCTGCAACGGAGATAACATAACCTAGGAAGGTTACTTGAGTCTGATGGAACTCACATTTCTCGAGTTTACAAAACAGGCCGTTCTCACGTAGTCTCTGAAGAACCCATGTAACATCAGAACGGTGAGCCTCAAGTGTGGGTGAGTGTATGAGGATGTTGTCTAAGTACACCACAACACACTGTTGCAACATATCTCGTAGGACATCATTAATAAATTCCTGAAAAACAGCAGGAGCATTACATAGGCCAAAGGGCATTACAAGATACTCATAATGCCCGCTCCTGGTGTTAAATGCTGTTTTCCATTTGTGGCCCTCCTTAATCCTAACGAGATTGTACGCTCCTCTCAAATCAAGTTTAGTAAAGACCTTAGCTCCCTTGAGGCGGTCAAAGAGTTCCGTAATGAGCGGAATAGGGTAAGCATTCTTAATGGTAAGACGATTAAGACCCCTATAAGCGATACATGGTCTTAACTCGCCAGCCTTTTTCTTCGCAAAAAAGAAGCCAGCCCCTGCAGGAGAGCAGGATTTGTGGATGATCCCCCGCGACAGAGCATCTGCAACATACTCCTCCATAGCACAATTCTCTGCAACAGACAGAGGGTACACCCGACCCTGAGGAGGAATGGCTCCAGGTTGCAGGTCTATGGCACAATCGTAAGACTGGTGAGGAGGCAACGTACCGGCACGCACCTTGTCAAACACGTCTAGGAACTCTCGGTACTCCTCTGGCAATTGAGATACCGAAGAAGTGCATAAGACTTTAACTGGTTTCTGAAGACAAGTGGAAATACATTGCGGGGACCACGACAAAATTTCGGACCTGTGCCTGTCGAGACTGGTATTGTGCTTTTGGAGCCAGAGATAACCCAGAACAACCAGAAAATGCGGAGAGTTTATCACCTGGAACTGGAGGGTTTCAAAATGGAGAGCCCCAACAGCCATGGACAACGGAGCAGTTTCTTGAGTAACAAGTGCGGGCTAAAGGGGCCTGCCATCAATGGCCTCAATAGCAAGTGGAACGGACCGAGGCAAAACAGGAATGGAGTGCTTTGATACAAAAGCACTGTCAATGAAATAGCCCGCAGCACCGGAGTCAACAAGAGTCTGAGTGACTATGGAGGAGTCCACCCAGGAAAGGACAACCGTGACCAAAGGTTTCTCCTTAAGCGGTTTTGGGGACGAGGATAAACCACCCAAGGTCTGCCCCCAACAGGACCTTAGGTGTGAGCGTTTCCCGGCCGTGTAGGACAAGACTTCAAAAGGTGGCCCTGTAACCCACAATAGAGGCAGAGCCCCTCCCTCCTCCAAAAGGCCCTCTCCGCCATGGAGAGATGCGTGAATCCCAGCTGCATTGGCTCAGCAGTACCTGGTGACTTGGGACCAGGAGGCATGGGAGGAGAGGGAGGCATGGGTGGGAACGAACACGTAGGAGACAACGGAACAGGAGGCTTCTGCAAGCGCTCCTTGAAAGAGGGCCTCTCTCTGAGTCTGATGTCAATTAGGATCAAAAAAGACACCAATGCCTCAAGATCCTCTGGTAAATCTCTGGCAGCAACTTCGTCTTTAATCGCATTAGAGAGCCCATGAAAGAAGGCGACAACAAGGGCTTCATTGTTCCAACCTACCTCTGCGGCAAGCGTACAGAACTCAATAGCATACTGAGCAACAGATCTTGTACCTTGCTAAATGGACATGAGTCGTTTAGCAGCAGAGGAGGAGCGAGCCGGAACATCAAATACCCTTCGAAAGGAGGCCACAAATTCAGAGTTATTTGAAATCAGTTTTATTAGTCTCCCACAAGGGATTAGCCCAGACAAGAGCTGTGTCAAAGAGCAACAAGATGAGAAATCCCACCTTATCTCTGTCAGAGGGAAACGCCTGAGGTAACATCTCAAAGAAAATGCCCACCTGATTCAAAAACCCTCTGCACTGAATAGGATCGCCTCCATATCGCTGAGGTAGAGGTGCAGAACAGGACATGCTCCTGGTAGGACTAGGTGCAGCAGCGGAAACAGGAGCAGTCATAACTTGCGGGACACTTTGGTCCAAATGTGCAGTGCGAGTCAGCAGGGTTTGCAGGGCTGGTGCAAATTGATCCAAGCGGTGATCCTGTTCATCCACCCTGGAAATGATGGCAGGTAAAGGTGGATTATTAGCACCATCAGGATTCATGGCTTTTGTGTAATGTCAGGGTGCCAGGAATCAGACAGACGAGAAGTGCAAAAATAATCACACCTTTATTAATAGCAAAAAATAATAAAAAGTCCATAAGTCAAATAACAAGCCAGGAGTCAAAACCAGAGCAGGTAGTCAGACGAGCCGAGTCAGGAGCCAAAGCAAATAGTCAGACGAGACGGAATCAGGAACAAGGAAACAGCAGAGTCAGGAACAAGCCAGGGATCAGGAAGGAGTCAGGCAGCCAGGGAATACACAGGAACTCTCACAAACAGATCTGAGACAACGCAAAGGCAAAGCATACTGAACAGAGGCCCTTTAAATAATAAGTGATGACATCACAATTCTGAGACTGCATCCTGTCTCACATGGATGATGCACACCAGTCTGGCCATAAAAGGAAGTGCAGTAAATGAGCAGCATCCCCCACAATGCACCATAGTCAGGAAGAGAGGTGAGTAAAATGGCTGCCAGCAGCAGATGGCAAACACAACAGGGAGAAAACCCTGACATTAAGAAGCTGAGGGTGAAGGTAATGGACTGACCAAGCATGCCTTAAGACCTAAACCCTATTGAGCATCTGTGGGGCACCCTCAAACGGAATGTGGGGGAGCGCAAGGTCTCTAACATCCACCAGTTTTGTGATGTCATGGAGGAGTGGAAGAGGACTCCGGTGGCAACCTGTGAAGCTCTGGTGAACTCCATGCCCAAGAGGGTTAAGGCAGTGCTGGAAAATAATGGTGGCCACAAAAATATTGACACTTTGGGCACAATTTGGACATTTCCACTTAGGGGTGTACTCCCTTTTGCTGCCAACGGTTTAGACATTAATGGCTGTGTGTGCCATAGTAATAATATCTCTAGGATTAAAAGAAAGCATTGGTACCTATTAAGTAAGTCCAATCCCCATATTGATGAATTTTGTAAACCACCTATTAACGCCTACAAAAGAGTAAAACTCATTAGAGATCTAGTAGTAAAAGCATACATAGGTACCAACAGAAGGGAAACAAATTATTTAACTACTGCCAACAAAGGGTCATATTCTTTAAATTTAAGTTTAAGTTTAAATTGTGCACAATGTAATTCGATGATCAAAGGGAAATTTATTGCACAAATTAATGACAATAAAAAATGAGAGATTAAAGGCTTTTTTACATGTGACACAGAGTATGTAGTGTACATTTTAAAATGCCCTTGTGGGCGTGGCTATGTGGGTGAGGCGATAAACCCTATAAAAGACAGGATAAGTGCCCACAAATCCTCCATCAGATGCAGAGATATGACTCTGCCAGTTTCCTCACACTTTTTGTCAGCAGGACAATCTGTTAGCCAACTAAGATTCCAAGTGATCGACATTCCCAAACAAAGGAGAGGAGGTAACAGAGAGTTACTACATAAAATTCTATATCCCAATGGTTTAAACAAAGATTACGATCTCTATTTGTTTGTATAATGTTTTTTATGTGTATTATTCATTGATGTAATTGTATGGTTATTTATCCTCCAACAGGACATAATAATAATAATAATAATAATAATGTATCCGATCAGCCAATAGAATGCAAGCTCAATCTGATTGGCTGATCGGAATAGCCAATCGGATTGAACTTGATTCTGATTAGCCGATTCCATCAGCCAATCAGAATTTTCCTACCTTAATTCCGATTGGCTGATAGAATCCCATCAGCCAATCGGAATTCGAGGGACGCCATCTTGGATGACGTCCCTTAAAGGAACCTTCATTCTTCAGTTGGACGTCGAACGAAGAGGATGGATCCGCGCCGGAGGTCTTCAAGATCAGCCGCTCGTCATCGGAGGGAACAGCATAGAAGATGCGGCTTGGATGAAGATGTTTGCCGGTCCGGATGTCCTCTTCTGCCCGGATAGGATGAAGATTTCTTCCCGAAGATGGACTTCTTCATTTGCCGGTTGGATCAAGACTTCAGCCGGAGGATGGACGTCACTCTTCAGCCCCAGCTTGGGCTTGGATGAAGATTTCGGAGGCTCTTCTGGACAGATCTGGACCCGGTGTGGAAGACAAGGTAGGAAGATCTTCATGGGCTTAGTGTTAAGTTTAATTAAGGGGGGTTCGGGTTAGATTAGGGGTATGTGGGTGGTGGGTTGTAATGTTGGGGGGGGTATTGTATGGTTTTTTTTTTTACAGGCAAAAGAGCTGAATTCTTTGGAGCATGCCCCGCAAAGGGCCCTTTTCAGGGCTGGTAAGGTAAAAAAGCTTTTCTATTTTAATTTTAGAATAGGGTAGGGCATTTTTTATTTTGGGGGTCTTTGTTATTTTATTAGGGGGCTTAGAGTAGTTGTAATTAGTTTAAAATTGTTGTAATATGTTTCTAATGTTTGTAAATATTTTTTTATTTTTTGTAACTTAGTTCTTTTTTATTTTTTGTACTTTAGTTAGTTTATTTAATTGTATTTATTTGTAGGTATTGTATTTAATTAATTTATTGATAGTGTAGTGTTTGGTTTAATTGTAGATAATTGTAGGTATTTTATTTAATTAATTTATTGATAGTGTAGTGTTAGGTTTAATTGTAACTTAGGTTAGGTTAGGATTTATTTTACAGTTAATTTTGTAATTATTTTAACTAGGTAACTATTAAATAGTTATTAACTATTTAATAGCTATTGTACCTGGTTAAAATAAATACAAAAGTTGCCTGTAAAATAAATATTAATCCTAAAATAGCTACAATATAATTATAATTTATATTGTAGCTATATTAGGGTTTATTTTACAGGTAAGTATTTAGATTTAAATAGGAATAATTTATTTAATAAGAGTTAATTTATTTCGTTAGATTTAAATTATATTTAACTTAGGGGGGTGTTAGTGTTAGGGTTAGACTTAGCTTTAGGGGTTAATACATTTATTAGAGTAGCGGCGAGCTCCGGTCGGCATATTAGGGGTTAATAAGTGTAGGTAGGTGGAGGCGACGTTGGGGGCGGCAGATTAGGGGTTAATAAATATAATATAGGGGTCGGTGGTGTTAGGGGCAGCAGATTAGGTGTACATAGGTATAATGTTGGTTGCGGCGGTGTACGGATCGGCAGATTAGGGGTTAATAATAATATGCAGGGGTCAGCGATAGCGGGGTCGGCAGATTAGGGGTTAATAAATATAATATAGTGGTCGGCGTTGTTAGGGGCAGCAGATTAGGGGTACATAGGTATAATGTAGGTTGTGGCGGTGTACGGAGCGGCAGATTAGGGGTTAAAAAATTTTAATAGAGTGGCGGCGATGTGGGGGGACCTCGTTTAGGGGTACATAGGTAGTTTATGGGTGTTAGTTTACTTTAGAGCACAGTAGTTAAGAGCTTTATAAACCGGCGTTAGCCCAGAAAGCTCTTAACTACTGACTTTTTTCTGCGGCTGGAGTTTTGTTGTTAGATTTCTAACGCTCACTTCAGCCAAGACTCTAAATACCGGCGTTAGGAAGATCCCATTGAAAAGATAGGATACACAAATGGCGTAGGGGGATCTGCGGTATGGAAAAGTTGCGGCTGCAAAATGAGCGTTAGACCCTTTCCTGACTGACTCCAAATACCAGCGGTAGCCCAAAACCAGCGTTAGGAGCCTCTAACGCTGGTTTTGACAGCTACCGCCCAACTCTAAATCTAGGCCTATGATAATTGATGTGAAAAGAAAGCAAAAAATGCATTGAAAAAAAGGTGTCCATTGAACCTGACCAGCAGGGGTATCATCAATTTTCCAGGTATGAGAACCAATATGGTCAATTAAAGGTAATTTGCATACAGGTGATATAAAAGGAGACGATTCACCATAATCTGTAGCATGACTAAGGGTCTACATGACTCGAAACGCTGTTTTTATCCTTATGTTGCTTAAATAAAGGAAGGATGTTTTATACAAAACAGTGCTAACGCTATTCTTTGATTTTTGTGGATATATATATATATATATATATATATATATATATATATATATATATATACTCAATTAATAATAATAAGAAAACAGAAACCTAGAAGCAGCATCCTTTGCCATAAACCAATTTAAAATCAGGTAATCTTAAATAGGTTTATCTTGAATTTATTTAAGGTCAAGCTGATTTTAATAAATTGATTTAGGACAAGAGTGAGGTTTCTAGGTCTCGGTATACTTATATAAACTATGGCCAAAAGGATGTGGACACTTGATCATCACACCTATATGAGCTTGTTGTACATGGGCATGAATATGGAGTTGCCCCTTTGCAGCTAAAACAACCAGAACTCTTCTGGGAAGACTTTCCAGATAAATTTGGAGTGTGTCTGTGAGAATTATTTCCCGTTCAGCTAAAAGAGCATTTGTGATATAAGGCAATGATGTTGGATGAGAAGACCTGGCTTTCAATCAGCATTCCAGTTTATCCCAAAGGTGTTCAGTGGGCTTGAGGTCAGGGTTCTGTGCAGGCTACTCAAGTTCCTCTAGACTTTACTCACCAAATAATGTCTTCAAGGACCTTGCTTTGTTCACAGGGGCACAATCATTGTTGAACAGGAAAAGTCTTTCCCCAAACTGTAGCCACATAGTTAGATGCACTCAATTGTCTAAAATGTATTTTTAACCTGTAGCATTATAAAGATCCTTCACTGGAACTAAGGGGCCTAGTTCAGACCCCAAAAACCATACCATTATCATTTCTCCATCAAATTTTTTAGTATGCACAATGCATTAGTGTTCTCCTGGCATCTGCCACATGCAAATACTTCCACTGTTAGATAGTGAAACAACAATTAGGGCTCAATTCTTAAAAGCTCATGTATAATTGTTTTTCCTCCAATTTAGGGATAGATTATGAGTGAAGCGTTATTTATCATTCCCGCTTACGTGCTAATTGCGCTCCAAGTTACGCAAACCCGATCACGTTTTCTCAAATGTGCTAACCCTACATGAAATATTAATATTTCACATTCCAATGTTCTTCACATAGAAGAATATGTTCTCTTTATTTAAAAATACATATTTCTATATATAGCTTATGTTTTGTTGTGAAAAAAATAATTATATATATATATATATATATATATATACATACATATACATATACACACACACACACATATATACATACACGCACGTATATGAATTATATTTAGTTATATATACACTGTTCAAAGAGAGCACTCTCACTTCCAAGATTAATGAATGCCAGGGTGCCAGCAGGTAAGTATATAAATGAAGGAAGGCACTCTCTGGTCTTTTAAGTGAATATTTAATAAATCAAGCGTGACTTTTCGGGGACACACTCCCCTTCCTCAGACAAACACAAACCGCAATCAACTGAAAATTTAAACAAAATAAGCCCCTCCCCAGTGAAAAAATTGCGCCAAAACAGTTGCCATGGTGATCCTCAATAAACAAGTACTCATTAATTAAATGTCTTGTGCATAGTGCATCATACTAAATATCAACAGAGCTTTATACAAGCATATATAATAACACATATACTGCAAGTGACAAACATTATGTGACAAAAACATTATCATAATGTCCTGTGTATAAATATAATCACAAAATAATTATAAAATTCAAACATTGCTCATGTATACCACATGTGTCCCCTAGCATCCTAGATTATAGTGAATAGTGTTAATAATATTGGTAGTATAGTGCCTAATGGTTAATTACGTTGATTCAGCCTTAAGGGACACCAGAACACACAGGATTCATAGCCTCAAATTGAATTAAACAATGTAGGGCATCTATGCGTGATCACTAACGCCAGTCCCATAGTCTCACTAAGTTTTAGACAGTAAAAGGCCAATGTATCTAATTATCCACAACAGGACCTCCGGTGTAACCATTACCGAAAATTATTAGAGCAAAATCGTAATATACAATAGACTTGTGCACAGCGAAAAAATTTGTTTCGGATCGATTCGGATGTTTTCGAATTTCGTTTTCGGATCAATTCGAATTTGGATACATTAGTTTATTATTATTTTTATTTATTATTATTATTATTATTACTAATATTCGTAATATTAGATGTAAACCATAGCAGAGTGATATAAGCTAATATACAGTACAATACTAGTGTAACTGTGATTAGCCCATGGCCATCCGAATGTTATGAATAAATCCAAACTAATTCAGATTTATTCGTTAGATTTGGTGCTACGGTAATTCGGAAATTCTAATCGATCCGAATCTCCGAATTTGACAAATTAGTCACGAAACGAAATGCACATGTCTAATATACAAACGTTATGTACCTGTTCTAGGCTAAACTCATGTTGCGGTATACCAAACAGTGGTGGTCACGTGGGTCAAGGAGACGCGCATTTCTCGGCGCTATGACATGACGTAATCTGAAAGCACCGTATCTCTCAGTGTAGTTGGTTGCCGTAGCAACAGTACACACAGATCAGCTTATACCCAAGACTAAATAAAACACAAGTGCCGACACAAAGCCTTGGATACCACCGCATAATACAAAGAATAGATACATAGTAGTCAAATGGTCCACACACAAAAATATAAATATAAAATGTGCAAAGGAAATCTGTACATAAGAAAAGAAAAAGTAACGTAATGTATGATTTAACGATCAAAGAACTCCCCTAGATAACCAATTAGATGCTCCTAAATAACAAGTTAGATACTCATAATAGCTTCTTGGAACTAAACCACTACGGGAAAATTACCTTATTGAACAGGCCCATATAAATCCTGTCCAGATCGTCAAATAAATACTAGATTGACAAATACTAGATTGACAAATACATGTCATGCCGGTTACCCTATCAGTGCACAATCCATCTATAACGGTGCCACAAGTAAATTACTGCAAGGAACACCCCAAAGACTAAGATGGGCTCACAAATAAAAATAAATAATAATAATAAAATTAAATAAATAATAAAATAACAAAATAAAAATTAAGAGTAAAAATAAAAGAAAAAATAAAGAAAAAAATTGAATAAGAATAAAGGAAAAAAAATAAAGAAATAACGAAAATTGAGGAAAAAAGACAAAAAGAAAAACAAGAGAACAAAGGGAGCAAAGATCCACCTAGCAAAAATATTCTTTATAGGCGACTACTGTAATCACAGGAAACAGTGCCAGTCCAGGCTGACATTTAATCCCCTCGGGCGTAGAGTATTCAATTTAAACATCCACTTGGATTCCAATTGTAATAATTTACAATGTCTATCCCCTCCTCTTGGAGGTATGGGCACATGATCAATAATCTTGAACCTTAAATCCTGTACACTATGTCCACTGATGGCAAAATGGTGTGCCACCTTTTGGTCGCTTTCTTGGTTCTTAATTGCTGCTCTGATCGCTGATCTATGGTTGGCCATGCGGGTGCGGACATCATCAGCTGTTTTCCCTACATAGAACAGTCCACATGGGCAGTTGATGAGAGAGACCACAAATGGTGTGGTGCAGGTAAGGTTATATTGAATTTTGTAGTTTAGATTTGTGTTTTTATGGCGAAACGTGGCTCCAGGGATCATGGCATGACATGTAGTACACCCAATGCATCAAAAGCATCCCTTCTTGTTGTTAGATAGCTAAGTCTTTTTATCATAACAATGTTTAGGGTCAGTCACTACCAGTTGGTCCCTCAGATTTCGATTCCTTTTAAAGCCCACTCTAGGACTGCCCCAATCACTAAAAGGTAATGTGGGGTCACTTTGAATAATATGCCAATGGGTCTTAAGATTATGCCCAATGTGCTTCGTGTCAGGACAGTATTTCGTTACGAAGGTCATGTGTTTAATATCATCTCTCTCCATCTTATTCTTAGGATCATCCTGTTCACTCATACATTCGAGCAAGAATTGCCATTTATATCCCCTTTCCAAAAATGTCATCGCCATGTCCTGGAGCTGTATCTTCATGGTTTCAGTGTTGCTGTTATTTCTACTGACTCTTGACATTTGGCCTCAGGGAATGGCTCTAATAAAGATGTAGGGTGACAGCTTCGTGCATGTAACACAGAGTTCCTATCTGTCGGTTTCTGGTATAGTGTGGTTCCTACGCCATTATCGTCCCTAAATATACATAAGTCCAAAAATTCGACTTTCTTCACTAAAGCACATTTTGAATTGAATGGGATGTTTCAGTTCATTCAATTCAAGAAACCAATTCTGTAATGATTCACTCGAGCCCCCCCACACAATGAACAAATCATCTATATACCGCTGGTATATGACTATATGACTATTTCTTTCTTTTGGAACACCTTCATAATTTCTTCTTCATAGTGTTCCATATATAAGTTCGCAAATGAGGGGGCAACATTCAAACCCATGGCGGTTCCCTTTATTTGGCAGTAGTAGGCATTCTCGAATCTGAAGTAGTTCAGCCTAAGGCTCAATTCAAGAATCTGTAGCAAGAATGTTGCCGGTGGACCCACATATGGGTATCTGCTCAGTGCTCTTGCTACCATGTTGATGCCCTCTTTTTGGGGTATCACTGTGTAAAGGCCATTAACGTCAGCCATTGATAGTATCCACTTATCTTCCATCTTCAAATCCTTCAGTTTGTCAATGAGATCCATAGAATCTCTAAGGTATGATCTCATGTTTTTGACAAAAGGCTGCAGAAAGAAATCCACAAATTGAGACAATGGTGATGTGATGGAATCACGGGCAGATACAATAGGCCTCCCTGGTGGGTGGGTTTGGTTCTTGTGTACCTTAGGCAAGGTATACAATATAGGGCATTTGGGATGTTCAGTCAATAGAAAACTCCCTATTTTCTCATCTATCCATCCCTGCATCACACCCTCCTTCACCAGAATTTCAATTTCTTTCTGGAATTCCTTAATCAGATTTCTTTGGAGTTGAAGATAAGTCATGGTATCACTTAGTTGGTGCATAATCTCTTATCGGTAGTATTCATAATTCATTATTACAGTGGCTCCCCCTTTGTCCGTGGGGTGGATGATGATCTTAGGGTCTGTAGCCAAAGTTTTTATAGCTGAAAACTCCTCTTTTGTCAAATTATTCCTAAATCTTGGCTTACAAGCTATGTTGGTATCCATGTTTACCAAACGGGATTATGTTTTAATACTCGAATTGTAGCTGATAGGGTCAAATTTACTAGATTTGCGGAATGGAGTACCAGTTTCAGAGGTCACACTATTGCTGAAATGTTCTTTAAGTCTTAGTGATCGCTGAAATTTCTGTTGGTCAATCCACAGATCAAAAGGATCGCCAGTTTTAGTGGGTACAAAATTGAGTCCCTTATTTAAAAGCTAAATTTCAGACTCGGATAGATTACGATCACTAATGTTGATAACCAAGTTGTTACTCATTGGTGTATCGGTGGAGGTTGGTGGGGGAATGGTGGTCTGCCTCTGACCGCCCCTTCCTAGATGTGGCCTCCTCTTCCGCTTATTGCTGAACGGGTGGTTACCCCTAAAAAAGTCTGTTTTTGTCTGTTTCCTCTATAGGGTCGTGAGGTGCCTCTATATGGTAATGTTGACCCCTGTGTAGACAGTGGGGTATCCGAGTCCGTACCCGAACTGGTATCAATGGTCTGGAGATTTCTCCTAGTATATTGTCTATACCGCCTTTGTCTTCTGGGTCTATATCCTCTGTTGTCCCCTTCACCTACTGTCAACCACCTGTACACACTTTTTTCTTTGTGATCTTCTGTCACTGCTGCCAGCTTTCTATTTTTAAAGGATATCAAGGCTTCTTTGTATTCCTTAAGCTGTACTTGTAATTGATTCAGCCAATCTGAACTAGTGTCAGCTATTAATTTTTGAGTGTTAGTATTCTTGTAGTTATATATACACATATATTTATAGAAATATCTATTTAAAAATTAAAAATACTTAGAATATATTCCCCTATGTGAAGAACTTTGGAATGTGAAATATTTGCACTACAAACACAGTTAAAGGGATAGTCTATAACTCCACGGGAAATAGAACAATGTTATCTATATGGCACATATGAACAAGCAGGGTCGAACTGTGAAAAACTGTCAGAATGCACTGAGATAAGAGACGGCCTTCAATGGCTTAGAAATCAGTTTGAGCCTACACAGGTTTAGCTTTCAAAAAAAAGATTATGAAAAGAACAAAGCAAATTTGAAGAGAAAAGTACATTGGAAATATGTTTAAAATTGCATTATCTGTCTGAATCATGAAAGTTTAATTTTGACAAGACTGTTCCTTTAAACACTTTAATAAACATGAATATTGCATAAAAATAATTTTAAATGTTTTCAAGTACATGTTTTCAGCTACTTAAAAGGGACATTGTACAATAGATATTTATTTGCATAAATGTTTTGTAGATTATCCATTTATATAGCCTATCTGGGAGTGTTTTAAAATAAATACTTTTGCTTATTTTTAAATAACATTGTGCTGATTTTTAGACTCCTAACCAAGCCCCAAAGTTTTAGATGTATACTAATATCTACAGATTCCAGGGAGAAGCGTCTTCTCATTCTGATGACCCAGCCCCTTTCACTGGGTGTCCCAGTCTAACCTCATCAACAGTGCTAAACAGAGGTTTTAAGGAAGTTTTTGAAAGGTTTTATACTAGATTTTTATATCAGTATCTGTGCATATTGTTCTTTATAGCAGTGTCTATTACATGCAGTAATATGAAAATTGGTGTCTACTGTACCTGCAAAGGGCTCCAAATGCGCGCACACACACACATAATTAAAGGTAATTTGCATACAGGTGATATAAAAGGAGGTGATTCACCATAATCTGTAGCATGACTAAGGAAGGATGTTTTATACAAAATAGTGCTGACGCTATTCTTTAATTTTTGTGGATATTATATATACACACACACACACACACACACACACATACATACATACACTCTATTAATAATAAGAAAACAGAAACCTAAAAGCAGCATCATTTGCCATAAACCAATTTAAAATCAGGTGATCTTAAATAGGTTTATCTTGAATTTATTTAAGGTAAAGCTGATTTTAATAAATTGATTTAGGACAAGAGTGAGGTTTCTAGGTCTCGTTATGCTTATATACACTATGGCCAAAAGGATGTGGACACTAGTGATGTCGCGAACTGAAAATTTTCCGTTCGTGAACGGCGGACTTGAACTTCCGCAACTGTTCGTGAACGGGCGAACTGGGCGAACCGCCATTGACTTCAATAGGTAGGCGAATTTTAAAACCCACAGGGACTCTTTCTGGCCACAATAGTGATGGAAAAGTTGTTTCAAGGGGACTAACACCTGGACTGTGGCATGCCGGAGGGGGATCCATGGCAAAACTCCCACGGAAAATTAAATAGTTGATGCAGAGTCTGGTTTTAATCCATAAAGGGCATAAATCACCTAACATTCCTACATTGTTTGGAATAACGTGCTTTAAAACATCAGGTATGATGTTGTATCGATCAGGTAGTGTAAAGGTTACGCCCGCTTCACAGTGACAGACCAAACTCCCTGTTTAACGCACCGCAAACAACCGCAAACAGTCCATTTGCTCAACCACGAGATCGATAGATTTGATAGATACATAGATACATAGATTAGATAGATAGATCAATAGATGCAATATACATTTGACAGATACGATACATAGATAGATAGATAGATTTGATAGATATATAATTTCCCAGACAGAGAATTACAAGACGTGCGGCTGGGACCCATGGTAAGGTTCCCAGAGGCAGTTGCGGCGCCAGGGGACGTGTATATGGCATGGATTTTAGGAACCGGGAGATGGAAAAAGCTGCTTGGTCGGTCCTCCTACTTCAAATTTGGGGCACTGCGCGTGCAATCTACTGTGCCACCAGATATGAGTGGTGTGTTAAGTAGCACTATTCTGATTAGTTCAATACCTGTTACTCCCCCTATCGGGGGAGGTGTATATGGCATGGATTTTAGGAACCGGGAGATTGAAAAAGATGCTTGGTCGGTCCTCCTACTTCAAATTTGGGGCACTGCGCGTGCAATCGTGGCCGGACTTTTAGCCGACGGACATTTGTCCAACGGACATTTGAACAAAGCACAAGGGGCTGTCACAAAACAGTCCGGCCACGAGATAGATTTGATAGATATATACATAGATTAGATAGATCAATAGATGCAATATACATTTGATAGATACGATAGATTGTTAGATAGATTTGATAGATAAATAGATAGATTTGATAGATATATAAATTTCCCAGACAGAGAATTACAAGACGTACGGTCTGACACCCATGTTAAGGTTCCCAGAGGCAGTTGCGGCGCCAGGGGACGTGTATATGGCATGGATTTTAGGAACCGGGAGATGGAAAAAGATGCTTGGTCGGTCCTCCTACTTCAAATTTGGGGCAATGCGCGTGCAATCTACTGTGGCACCAGATATGAGTGGTGTGTTAAGTAGCACTATTCTGATTAGTTCAATACCTGTTACTCCCCTTATCGGGGGAGGTGTATATGGCATGGATTTTAGGAACCGGGAGATGGAAAAAGATGCTTGGTCGGTCCTCCTACTTCAAATTTGGGGCACTGCGCATGCAATTGTGGCCGGACTTTTAGCCGACGGACATTTGGCCGAAACACAAGTGGCTGTCACAAAACAGTCCGGCCACGAGAGATAGATTTCACAGTCAAAAAAGTTTTTTTTTTACAAATTTACACTACAGGGAGTGCAGAATTATTAGGCAAGTTGTATTTTTTGAGGATTAATTTTATTATTGAACAACAACCATGTTCTCAATTAACCCAAAAAACTCATTAATATCAAAGCTGAATAGTTTTGGAAGTAGTTTGTTTTTAGTTATAGCTATTTTAGGGGGATATCTGTGTGTGCAGGTGACTATTACTGTGCATAATTATTAGGCAACTTAACAAAAAACAAATATATACCCATTTCAATTATTTATTTTTACCAGTGAAACCAATATAACATCTCAACATTCACAAATATACATGTCTGACATTCAAAAACAAAACAAAAACAAATCAGTGACCAATATAGCCACCTTTCTTTGCAAGGACACTTAAAAGCCTGCCATCCATGGATTCTGTCAGTGTTTTGATCTGTTCACCATCAACATTGCGTGCAGCAGCAACCACAGCCTCCCAGACACTGTTCAGAGAGGTGTACTGTTTTCCCTCCTTGTAAATCTCACATTTGATGATGGACCACAGGTTCTCAATGGGGTTCAGATCAGGTGAACAAGGAGGCCATGTCATTAGATTTTCTTCTTTTATACCCTTTCTTGCCAGCCACGCTGTGGAGTACTTGGACGCGTGTGATGGAGCATTGTCCTGCATGAAAATCATGTTTTTCTTGAAGGATGCAGACTTCTTCCTGTACCACTGCTTGAAGAAGGTGTCTTCCAGAAACTGGCAGTAGGACTGGGAGTTGAGCTTGACTCCATCCTCAACCCGAAAAGGCCCCACAAGCTCATCTTTGATGATACCAGCCCAAAACAGTACTCCACCTCCACCTTGCTGGCGTCTGAGTCGGACTGGAGCTCTCTGCCCTTTACCAAGCCAGCCACGGGCCCATCCATCTGGCCCATCAAGACTCACTCTCATTTCATCAGTCCATAAAACCTTAGAAAAATCAGTCTTGAGATATTTCTTGGCCCAGTCTTGACGTTTCAGCTTGTGTGTCTTGTTCAGCGGTGGTCATCTTTCAGCCTTTCTTACCTTGGCCATGTCTCTGAGTATTGCACACCTTGTGCTTTTGGGCACTCCAGTGATGTTGCAGCTCTGAAATATGGCCAAACTGGTGGCAAGTGGCATCTTGGCAGCTGCACGCTTGACTTTTCTCAGTTTATGGGCAGTTATTTTGCGCCTTGGTTTTTCCACACGCTTCTTGCGACCCTGTTGACTATTTTGAATGAAACGCTTGATTGTTCGATGATCACGCTTCAGAAGCTTTGCAATTTTAAGAGTGCTGCATCCCTCTGCAAGATATCTCACTATTTTTGACTTTTCTGAGCCTGTCAAGTCCTTCTTTTGACCCATTTTGCCAAAGGAAAGGAAGTTGCCTAATAATTATGCACACTTGATATAGGGTGTTGATGCCATTAGACCACACCCCTTCTCATTACAGAGATGCACATCACCTAATATGCTTAATTGGTAGTAGGCTTTCGAGCCTATACAGCTTGGAGTAAGACAACATGCATAAAGAGGATGATGTGGTCAAAATACTCATTTGCCTAATAATTCTGCACTCCCTGTACTGTTACCACAGATATGAGTGGTGGCACTTAGCAAGTGGGCCTGGCACACACGCTTTGCAGCTAAAACAGCCAGAACTCTTCTGGGAAGACTTTCCAGATAAATTTGGAGTGTGTCTGTGAGAATTATTTCCCGTTCAGCTAAAAGAGCATTTGTGATATAAGGCAATGACGTTGGATGAGAAGACCTGGCCTTCAATCAGCATTCCAGTTTATCCCAAAGGTGTTCAGTGGGCTTGAGGTCAGGGTTCTGTGCAGGCTACTCAAGTTCCTCTAGACTTTACTCACCAAATAATGTCTTAAAGGACCTTGCTTTGTTCACAGGGGCACAATCATTGTTGAACAGGAAAAGTCTTTCCCCAAACTGTAGCCACATAGTTAGATGCACTCAGTTGTCTAAAATGTATTTTTAACCTGTAGCATTATAAAGATCCTTCACTGGAACTAAGGGGCCTAGTTCAGACCCCAAAAACCATACCATTATCCTTTCTCCATCATATTTTGTAGTATGCAATATGCATTAGTGTTCTCCTGGCATCTGCCACATCCAAATACTTCCACTGTTAGATAGTGAAACAACCATTAGGGCTGAATTCTTAAAAGCTCATGTATAATTGTTTTTTCCTCATTAGGGATAGATTATGAGTGAAGCGCTATTTATCATTCCGCTTACGTGCTAATCACGCTCCAAGTTACGCAAACCTGATCACGTTTTCTCAAATGTGCTAACCCTACATGAAATATTAATATTTCACATTCCAATGTTCTTCACATAGAAGAATAAGTTCTCTTTATTTATAAATACATATTTCTATATATAGCTTATGTTTTGTTGTGAGAAAATTATATATATATATATATATATATATATATATATATATATATACACACACACACGTACATATATACACACACACACGTATATGAATTATATTTAGCTATATATCCATATATTTATAGAAATATCTATTTAAAAGTACTTAGAATATATTCCCCTATGTGAAATATTTGCAGTACAAACACAGTTAAAGGGATAGTCTATAACTCCACGGGAAAGAGAACAATGCTATCTATATGGCACATATGAACAAGCAGGGTTGAACTGTGAAAAACTGTCAAAATGCACCTAGATAAGAGGCGGCCTTCAATGGCTTAGAAATCAGTTTGAGCCTACACAGGTTTAGCTTTCAGAAAAGAATATGAAGAGAACAAAGCAAATTGGAAGAGAAAAGTACATTGGAAATATGTTTAAAATTGTATTATCTGTCTGAATCATTTAATTTTGACAAGACTGTTCCTTTAAACACTTTATTAAACATGAATATTGCATAAAAATGATTTTAAATGTTTTCAAGTACATGTTTTCAGCTACTTAAAAGGGACATTGTACAATAGATATTTATTTGCATAAATGTTTTGTAGTTTATCCATTTATATAGCCTATCTGGGAGTGTTTTTTAAATAAATACTTTTGCTTATTTTTAAATAACATTGTGCTGATTTTTAGACTAACCAAGCCCCAAAGTTTTAGATGTATACTAATATCTACAGATTCCAGGTTGCTCCTATCTGTTTAATGGGTCTTTTCATATGCAGGGAAGGGGGAGGGAGAAGCGTCTTTTCATTCTGATGTCCCAGCACCTTTCACTGGGTGTCCCAGCCTAACCTCATCAACAGTGATAAACAGAGGTTTTAAGGAAGTTTTTGAAAGGTTTTATACTAGATTTTTATATCAGTATCTGTGCATATTGTTCTTTATAGTAGTGTCTATTACATGCAGTAATATGAAAATTGGTGTCTATTGTCCCTGCAAAGGGCTCCAATGCACACACACATATATATATATATATATATATATATATATATACACACACGTACATATATATATATATATATATATATACACACACACACACACGTACATATATATATATATATATATATACACATACACACACACACTGTGTGTATATATATATATATATATATATATATATATATATATATATATATATATATATATATATATATATATATATATATATATATATATATATATATATATATACAGATGATATTTTCCAAAAATAATGCACTCAGGAATTTTGCCAAAGCAAGGACAAATATGTTAAAGCCCTTTGCAGCGTTTTTTCTAACACCTGAGACCACATATTTGAGCCCATATCATTTTTAATGCAATATTAAATATTTTTTATTAGATAGTGTAGCTGTACTCTTTAATGCTTTTTGTGCAACTTTTTTATTCAAGCATAACAGTTAGCAAGAGCTCTGAATTTCCGCTAACCAGACGCGTGTTAAATTCAATTGTGCTAACTTGTAATTTGCGTGCTACTTCCAATGCGTGCAAACAGCTGTGATAAACCCGATGTCGCTTGCACGCAACTGTTAGCATGCTACTTATAATCTGGCCCTAAATATGTTCCAGTACTCCTATGTAAGCCTCACTCTCTCTTGTTAAATTCTGTTTTCCATGGATAATTTTACTCCATGCTGTCCCATGGCAAACTGTTATTTAATGATAAAATGCTCAAATGAATTGTAGCTTTTTAAATATTGCAATAAAAGGGACACTAAACCCAATTTTTTTTCTTTTATGATTCAGATAGAGCATGCACTTTTATGCAACTTTCTAATTTACTCCTATTATCAATTTTTCTTTGTTCTCTTGCTATCTTTATTTGAAAAAGAAGGCATCTAAGCTAAGGAGCCAGACAATTTTTGGTTCAGACACTGGACAGCACTTTTTTATTGGTGCTGTCAATCGCAAGAACAACCCAGGTTGTGAAACAAAAATGGGCCAGCTTCTAAACATTCTTGCATTTCAAGTAAAGATAGCAAGAGAATTAAGAAAATTGATAATAGGAGTAAATTAGAAAGTTGCTTAAATGGCAATGCTCTGAAAATTGTATGCTCTGGTTTCCGGTGGAGGAGGCGCAAGCAGGTGTAGCTGAGCTCTGTTCTCCAGTTCCCACAGCTCTTGGCGGTGGAATTACGCGCCTTCCCCTCCTGTGAGGGTGCTTCTGGACAGTAAGAGACATCTTCTCTGGAACCCTTACGGTGGAACTCCATCCACCGTCGGCCGCAGTAAAACCACCTAACAGCATATCTACCCTGATAGGCTGTTAAACTAAGCCAAGTGATATAAACAGCTTATTTTTTTCTTCTTTTTTTCCCTCCCTCCTATGAAAGCTAACCCCCCCTCTCTCAGGAGGCTGTAGGGGAAAAGGAAACAAAAAAAGGACTGGGAACCCCCTCTTACAATTTTGAGGCTATATTCTCTCCCACTAAATACAGACTAAGGAGCACCTTTCCTATTTTGTGGCTCTTTACCCCTCTGTGTCACTGTCTCGCTTCTCGACCTTACTCCACTACGGGACATAACAGGAATTACCTGTGCTCTCCCCGGATCGTTTGGGGCTACAGTTGGAAACGCAGCGGCAATCTCCTCCTCCCCCACCGGTGGCTGCGTGGGAGGGTAGTGAGTCTGTGCTGTGCTCGGTGGGAATCGGAGGCCCGACTTTGGTTTTCTGCTGTGGATTCTCTGCGCCCTCCGGGACGTCATCTGGACTGTGGCGGCTGCCCCCCCCCCTGCCCCACCGGTGCTGCGTGGGAGGTGGCGAGCCTGAGCCGCATCTGAGGAAAATATCGGAGGAACCGACTGCAGAGGTGATTCTTTGAGCCCCCATTGCTTCCATCCTACCTCCCTCCCATTGGGGGCCTCCACGGGAAGAGGGGAAGATAGCCTTAATCGAAGGCTGAAGTAAAGCTTGTCCCAACTAAGCAGTAGGAGGTTTGAACTACCTACGCTGGGGCTAGATTGTGACTTTCCATCCTAGCCTCCTAATCAAACAGCCTGTTATCCAAGCGAGTGACACCAGAGGGGGTAAAGTTATAAGCCTACTATTTCTCTTACCGGGGGTTGAAAGAAAGGCCTACATAACATAAATTTACAAGTTGAGAAGGGTCCCCCAGGCCCTGGCACGAGCCGGTACTAAAATACACCTCTTACAGACTTTTCAGCTTAAACAGAAAAAAACTGATATTCATAAAGTAAGAACTAAGCTCTCATTTCATCTGTAATTGAAGGGGAAATGGGAAAGGAAAGAAGAGAGGGGGTGTAGGAGGACAAGCAGAGGAGACCCTGTCTTCAACTATTTAAGAAAGCAATTGATAGCTAACCCCTTAACAGAGTGTATTTACTGAGCTGTGGGAACACAGGCTCACATTAGTCCTAAAATTACACTATCAGGACTCTTGCACCTTGTGAAAGTGGAAGGAGGAGGAGGGGGGGAAAGGATAAAGAAAAAAAAAAAAATCTTTTTCATCAGAGTATATACCTGCACAATAAACACAGATAAAGGAAATCTATTCCTGAACTTCTTAAAAAAAACTTTACACCTGGATAAAGAATAATATCAGCTAACCTTATATCTTTCCTTCCTAAAGCCATATTTTCTGATGACATATGATTCATTGTTTCCCTATTTGCTAGTATGGAAGATGTGTACTAAATTGTAGTATAACCTGTTCTTTCTTTCTTCTGTGTTCTTCTTGATGTGGATATTGCTTATTATATGATCATACTAATCTGTATAAGGCTTAAAGCTAACCAAGCCTGTTAAAGTTATCCTAGCACTCTAATGATACCTTTTCTAGGACTCCCATTATTATTGGGCTATTTAAACGGAGCTATTGTTTGTATTCTATACCAGATTTGCCATAGCCTCCTTTTTGTCTCTTAAATGTCCTTCACTTGTCTTCCTAACTAAATCAAGTGTTTAGCCTTAGAGAAGAAAAAAGTATTGTTTCTATTGTCACTCTTACAAAGGGACATATTATGAGACCTTATAGATTGATATAGCCTCTACAAGATCTAACTTATGTATTAAATCTACTGGTAATATACTGAAACTGTGTGTATATCCGAATTGATATTTAATATAGTATCCTATAAAATATTCTTGACTGAGTAAAAACTTAAATAATATGTAAATTATTATAGGAGCAGCAAAGGGGAAAAAAGAGAGAATATAACTGTTTCGCTTGTCTCTTCCCTGAAATTTCTGAATCTTCGATGTTATCTATTTTGTACTAAACTATATTCACTGAGAATGGTGTAGCGATAGATTCACGATTGCTATCTGCTTAGCCTCTCCAAGAACGATATCTGTAACTTTACTTCCTTTTTCTTTTTTAACTAAATAGCTACATAAAGCTATACGTTTTACTTAAGAAAACAACATAGGTACAGACTAATATAGAAAGCTTCTATTCATAGATAAATTGATAAGACACAAGCTCTTATCTATATTTATCTGTATACTATCTTAATAATTTGTATCTAAACAGAATTAAAGAAGTAACATTTTCCAATGCCTTCTGAAAGATAGATTTTTTCCACCTTTAGACCTTGAGAGAGAATTAAAATATTTTTCTTATACCAGTTTAATGGGTGACGATGCAGCTCATATAGTTTGTACTATATATACTGCACTTGGTAGATTTAAATATCTACTGTTTTAAAAACTAGGTCCCCTCTCTTGGGACAAAGTCTATCGAATCGCTTTAAATATTCCCTCCTCCTTACTCCCACGGCTGGACCTCTCACACAATCATTTATTCACTCCTATATAGACACTTCATCCCCCCTCCTTTTTTTTTTTTTCTTCTCTCCCCCCACTTATTCCCCCACTGCTCACTCTGCCCCTCACTTCCCCGTTCTGAGGCTTAACTACCTCCTTAACCTCGCACTTCTCTGGCTTCTTTTGGGTTCACAGAGCACCTCACTCACATTCTTTCTTCGGCACGATATCAATTTTCACCTTTCCAGTTTTCTACGGCACATGGATACATTTCTCCACGCCCCTCATAAGACCCCTCTCCAGCCATGGCAGCCAGACAGAGGGGATAGGAAAACGAAGAGTACACAAGAAAATGTTACCGATATACAACCAATAATGGATAATACAGCAGGGATACAAGAAGTAACCAAATATTCAAAACTTGGTTACCAGCATCTCAGATGCCCTATACCTCCCAAATTTGATGCCCTTAAAAATGAACTAAAACAAGATATCCTTTTATTAACACAAGAAGTCAGGCAGTTCTCTGCTAGACTACAAGAAGTAGAACAAAGGGTATCTGATCTGGAAGACCTAACAAGTTTACACAGCTCTAAACTGGAATCGGCATATATTAATATACAAAAAATTCAAACAAAACTAGAAGATTTAGAGAATCGTTCCAGAAGGAACATCATAAGAATTATTGGTCTTACAGAGGAACAAAAAAATGAGAACCTTATATCCTTTATCTCAGAACTATTGCCTAAAAATCTTAAAATACCATCTACTCACCAACCCATTAGGCCCCCCTTATACAGACAATAAAGGTAGAAATAGACCTAGGCCGATTATAGCGAAACTTCTAAACTATCAGGACAAAATTACTCTATTTCAGTATTACCGCAGACAGCAGCCGATTACATTTAAAGGGGCTACAATTTTAATGTTCCAAGACTTTTCCGCCGATACAGCAGCAAAGAGACGGGAGCTTGCTCCCATTTGTTCCAAATTTATTCAAAAAGGTTATCGAGCTATGATAATATATCCCCACAAACTTAAGGTCATAGCACAGGAAGAAACGCACTGGTTCGAAGAAACCAGCTTGGCTAAAAATTTTTACAAAACACTTGACTCCTTAAACTAATAATAAAATATAGGAATGTAACAAACTTTAAAAGTTAACAAAAAAATGATTTTAAATGCAGGCTCTCTCTAGGGAAGACCCCTGTCTTCGGATAGACAAGGGTCGAGGGTTTTCTTCCCCTCACATGTGTGGTAAATTTAATAGAAAACCCCCTTTTTTTTTTTTTTTTTTTTTGTTCTTTCCGCGATTCCCCGTTGGTGTTGTTGCTGGCCCCCCCCCCTCTCTTTTTAATTATATCTCTCTCCTAAATGGGAAAAATAGACAAATGTAAAATAGTATCATGGAATGTAGGGGGGATCTCTACACCTATTAAATGCAAGGCGATCCTTACACAATTACGTAAACTTCAAACTGATATTGGTTTCATTCAAGAAACACACTTGTCAGCAGAGGAAACCTTAAAATTAAAAACTTCTTGGGTTAAAGAAGTATATTTTGCTGCTGGTGTTAAGAGAAAGATGGGGGTAGCAATACTAATAGGTAAAAAAAATCAAGCCAGAAGTTGTTCATTGTGTGGCCGATCCAGGGGGGAGATATGTCCTTTTAAAAATAAAGATCGCTAAGAAGTTGTACACACTTTGTAACACATACGGCCCAAATGTGTTTGATCCAGAATACTGGAATACTCTTCAGTCGAAACTCTTATCTTACACAGAAGGCTCTCTAATCATTGGTGGCGATTTTAATATGGCACCTCAATGCCCAATAGACAGGCTAAGACAAGACATTAAACACCTGAAGCAAAAAAGAGACAACTTAGAAACCAAGTTATATAAAAAAATCATGCACAACTTAGCCATATACGACATATGGAGAAACCAGAATCCAACTGCTCATAGCTTTACATGCCTCTCGAAGGCCCATAAAACCATGTCTAGAATAGACATTTTTCTGATTGATGAGCGTATTCCAATAATAAAGGTTAAAGCGACAATCATGCCAATATTACTATCAGACCACGCACCTATTTCTCTTGAAGTACAATTAGCAGATGCGCATTCTTCTTCTTCACGCTTCTTTTTTCCCTACTATTTAACATCAGACCTAAAGTTTAAAAAATGGCTATTAAACAAATATAAAGAGTATGTGCACTTTAATAGAGAACATCTTAATAGTCCCGAAATATTCTGGGAGACGGTGAAAGCTGTAATGAGGGGGGAAATTATTGCATATGGCGCTACTCTACTAAAAAAATTAGGCTAAGGGAAAAGGAATCTTATACATTTTTGATGAATTCTTATAATCAATATCTATCGGATAGAACCCCTGTTGTCAATTGGGCAAAATATCTGCGAGCGAAAAATGAGAGAGATGTCTTTGTATTATCTCAAGAAACACAAAAAGAATTGAAAATCCAGACCAGAATGTACAGGTATGGCAACAAGTCAGGCAGAATATTGGCTAAATTAATTAAAAATGAAAAAAAAAAAAACAATAAAACATAGACAAATTGCTGCATAAAGGGGAACATGTTACTAAACCAGATGATATTCTGACACTATTTTATGAATATTTTAAAGAACTGTATATGCCTAAAGCCACTGAGGCAAATAAATCCGCTGAGTTTTGGAGCGAAATTGAATACCCCACATTGGCTCCAGAAGTTATCAACAATCTCAATGCCCCCATTACGGCGGAAGAGATTGAGAAAGTAATATCTAAACTGTCGCCAAATAAAGCACCTGGTCCTGACGGCCTCCCCAGTGAATTTTATAAAATACTGCTCAGCGAAGCCACTCCGCATATTCGCACTCTTTTTAACAGCTTCTTTATTGAGGGTAAACCTACCCCCCTTTCCTTTTCTCAGTCTTATACAACATTAATACTTAAAGGTGATAAAGACCCAGTTTACAAGGAATCATACAGACCCATAGCCCTCCTTAATGTGGATTATAAAATCTTAACAGCAGTATTGGCGGCTAGATTACAAGGGGCCCTCGCAAAAATTATCCTAAATAACAGAAATTCTGCCGCAAAAATTAGGGAGATATTAGTTTTGACAGAATATTATAAGGCAATGTCGGATGTGAGCAGTGGGGGAGAGGGCATGCTATTATTTCTATTGATGCAGAAAAAGCATTTGATTCAATTATCCATCAGCATATATATTCTTCACTTAAACATTTTGGTATCAAGAGTAAATTTACTGATTTTATAGTGAATCTCTACACTCTGCTACAAAATTGATAATTAATAATAATCTCTCTCCCTCTATCCCCATAGGTAGAGGGACGCGTCAGGGTTGCCCTCTCTCCCCGCTTCTCTTCAATATTGCCATTGAACCTCTGGCAATTAAAATAAGACAATCTCTCGATGGTATTAGAATCCATAAGCATGAAATTAAAATTGGGCTCTATGCAGACGATCTGCTCGTCTACATGACAAATACTAAACTAAATATGCCAAAACTCTTTTGTATAATGGATTATTTTGGTTCCTTCTCGGGATACAAAGTTAATTACACGAAATCTGAAATATTTTGGCTCAGGAATACTGAGAACTCTGTAACAAATATACCACTACGACAGGTTACAGATTCCTTTAAATATCTAGGGATCCATATCCCGGTCAACACTGAGGATCTCTACAAACTCAATATTCCCCCAGTCTTGAAAGTAATTAAAGAAAAACTTAAGAACTGGCATAACTTGCCAATATCATTATCTGGTCGAATAGCCTTATTTAAAATGGCCCTTCTTCTGAAACTACTTTATATCCTTCAAAATACACCTATATTACTGCTAGGGAAAGACATCCAATCAATTAACAGCGCACTTATAGAATTCTTATGGCAGGGGAAAAGAGCAAAAATATCTCTTAGGAAACTCTCAGTACCAAGAAAATCCGGGGGACTGGCCCTGCCTGATATATGGCTATATAACCTTTCTTTTCTTGCACGTATATAGTTACAGACTGGATCTCTTGTAATAACTACATTCTAAATAACGAATTAGAATCCAACGTCTGCTATCCATATTGGTTATCCGCACTGATCCATCTTGACTTAAAAGAAATCCCAACAGAAATAAAATAACTTAAAACAATTTATAACCCGCTTAAAGCTTGGCAAAAAATAACAAAGCTTCTTTCAATAAATAGCAAAGCCTCTCCATATCTGCCGATATTAGGAAATCCTAAATTTCAGGCAGGCATTCTTTCTGGTGTCTTTAAGAGATGGTACTATACTGGTTTGACTAAGGTTTATCAAATAATAGACAAAGAAAGACACTGTATTAAATCATTTCAAGAATTAAATACAGAATTTGGCCTGCCAAATAAAGATTTTTTTGCATATCTGCAACTTAGGCACTTTGCGCTTGAATTAGTTAAAGAAAAAGTCTGGAACTGGAATATAGGTAAACTTGAAGACTGGTTAATACTAACCAGAAATGGCCGTATGTCTATTACACCATGCTACTACTTCTTAGGTATAAACAAAGGTGTATCTGTTTTAATGCAATTGACTGCAAACTGGAATATACTAACTGCTCTGAGCAATATAGAAGTAAAAACCCTTCAACTTTCATTTAAAAATATCACCCAAAATACACTCTCAGCTACATGGAGAGAAGCCCATGTTAAATTCCTCCATAGGGCATATTTCACCCCTGAGAAAGGCTACAAATGTGCCAACTTAAGCTTCAATAAATGTCCCAAATGCTCATACTTTGCAGCCAACTTCCTGCATATGATATGGCATTGCCCAAAAGTCAGGACCCTATGGCTTAAAATAGAATATTGGTTAAAAAATGTACTAAAAATAACCCCTCTTTCTCTAACATTATTTCAGATAGTATTTGGCTTAAGGGAAGAACCTGGTAAACAAAATAATGAAAAGGTTGTAATTTCTACTATATTAGCCACAAGATATCTCATTTGAAAAAAATTGAAGACCCGGTCAATTCCCTCTCTTTCTGAAGTGAAAAACTGTTTAAAAAAACAGTGCATATTAGAACAAAGGGACACAAATATTGATAATGAACAAGATGTTAAAAGATTTTTCGATAACTGGGCAATCTTTTTAAAAATATTTTCTCCCACAGAAATAAATCATATAATTTTTCCTTTTCAAAACACAGAAATAGTCTTGCTAGGGAACTGGTAGATAAGAATTTATCCGCAAGAGTAAAGAACAACTCTTTTTTCTTTTTTTTAACACACGTGGGGGGGGGGGGGAGAAATGGGGTGGGATTGGAACAATAAACAAAACCAAGACATTTTTCATAGATAATCACATAAGATATAACAACACTATGAATGGTAATTAATTTAATTTCAAATACTGAGGCTAAATAGATTAGACATAGAATTATTTTAAACTAATGCAAGGTCACTGTTCTATTCTACGGCTTCATAGTTTCTGTATTTTTTGTTTCCATTTCTCTGTTTGATCTAGATGAACAATAATTGTATTATTTCTGACCTGCATTAACTATATTTTGGTTCTAGATATTTTCAAGGATAAATGTATAAGAACTATGAAGTATAATTAATATAGCTTCAAATTTGTATGCTATGCAAAAATTATCTCAATTTTGTTTAAATTTAATAAGCTCATATTGATATATTGTGCCTCAATGGCCTTGTATCTCAGCCTCTATTTTTGTTTTCTGTACAAGATAGTAAATGTATGATATTTGATTTCTGTAAATTGTTTTGGTTTACAAATAAAAAGTATATATAAAAAAAAAAAATGGCATGCTCTGTCTGACTCATGACAGAAAAAAAAATTGGGTTCAGTGTCCCTTTAACAAACACATCTTTGAAATTCTCTCTTATTTTACAGAATGTTTTCCTCAAAGCAAAAACCGAAGAAGACATATTCATGCACCTTGGCTTGGATTACCTGGAACCCTGGGAAAGAAATGCATAAAATGTAATTATAATATTCATGTTTTTTGACTAGTCAGAAAAACAATACTTTTTCATTGTAGCTACTGATGTCAAGTTAATCTAAATTAAAAAATGTAAGCATTTAGCAGTGATGTTTTGTTCCCTTTGTTTAGTATAAAGTTTATTAAAAATTACATTTTTGAACAATTGCTGTCATAGTAATTTATCAATTTCTGAAGGCATAAATAAGAAACTACAATATTCATTGACATTTTTGTAAATGTAATTACTGTGCATAATATGAAAAAAAAAAAAAAAAAATTACTTGATTGTGAACTTGTATTAAAATTGAATTTTATATAACAACTAGGGTAAGAGTGAGAAGTGAGGTAAAAAAAAAAAATCTGAAATGACAGAAAAATAAACTTAATTATCCAAAATTAAATTTTTTAAACCTACACTAATACCCCTATAAAAATAAAAAAGCCCCCCAAAATAAAAACACCCCCTAATCTAACACTGAACTACCAATAGCCCTTAAAAGGGCTTTTTATAGGGCATTGCCCTAAAGCGATCAGCTCTTTTACTTAAAGTACAAATTACTCCTAAAAGTAATCCCCCCACAAAAAAAAATAAGCTACCGATTGCCCCTAAAGGGGCATTTCTATGGGCATTGCCCTCATAAGGGCAGTCACTTCTTTATTGCCTATTAACCCCTTGGCAACGGAGGACGTGTCAGGCACGTCCTACAAAAAATTACAGTTAAGGACGTGCCTGGCACGTCCTCTGGGCTCTCAAGCTCTGGAAGCGATCATGGGTGTTGCAGCGATGCTTCGATGTTGAGGCATCATGCAATACCCTTTACTAACCATCCGATGCAGAGAGAGACACTCTCTGGCCCTCTATACATCGGTCAGTGGTGGTGCCGATCGTTGGTGGGTGGTAGCCGTAGCAGGTTGGTGGTCCATCGCTGGAGGAGGCTGGAGGGGGTGTGTGAGGGTGGGACCGCTCCTGCCCCGGATTTAGTAATTTAGTAAGTGCCGAGAACTTTGAAGAGGGGGGGGGGCAGCTACACTACAGAAAAGGGTGTTTTAAAAATAAACTAAAACTGGCCAAAATGTATTACAAGGTGGGTACTGTGTGTTTTTATTTTGGGGGTGATTTTTTATTTTGTTGTATGGGTGTGGGGGGTGTTACTTTTAGGGGGTAATTGGTACATTATTTAGGTAAAAAAGAGTTGATCGCTTTAGGGCAAGGCCCTACAAAAGGCCCTTTAAGTTTTAGATTACGGGTGTTTATAGGGGTATTAGATTAGGTTTAATTTTTTTTTTCTCTTATTAAGTGTATCCAGTTCACGGATCATCCATTACTTGTGGGATATTCTCCTTCCCAACAGGAAGTTGCAAGAGGATCACCCACAGCAGAGCTGCTATATAGCTCCTCCCCTCACTGCCATATCCAGTCATTCTCTTGCAACTCTCAACAAAGATGGAGGTAGTAAGAGGAGAGTGGTGTTTTATAGTTAGTTACTTTCTTCAATCAAAAGTTTGTTATTTTTAAATGGTACCGGAGCGTACTATTTTATCTCAGGCAGTATTTAGAAGAAGAATCTGCCTGCAATTTCTATGATCTTAGCAGATGTAACTAAGATCCACTGCCGTTCTCACATATTCTGAGGAGTGAGGTAACTTCAGAGGGGGAATGGCGTGCAGGTTTCCTGCAATAAGGTATGTGCAGTTAACATTTTTCTAGGGATGGAATTTGCTAGAAAATGCTGCTGATACCGGATTAATGTAAGTTAAGCCTAAATGCAGTGATTTAATAGCGACTGGTATCAGGCTTATTAACAGAGATACATACTCTTATAAAAGTGTAATATAAAACGTTTGCTGGCATGTTAATCGTTTTTATATATGTTTGGTGATAAAACTTATTGGGGCCTAGTTTTTTTCCACATGGCTGGCTTGATTTTTGCCTAGAAACAGTTTCCTGAGGCTTTCCACTGTTGTACTGTGAGTGGGAGGGGCCTATTTTAGCGCTTTTCTGCACAGCTAAAATTACAGAGACACTCAGCTTCCTTCTGCATGATACAGGACATCTCTGAAGGGCTCAAAAGGCTTCAAAAGTCATGTTTGAGGAGAGTAACAACCACAGTAGACCTGTGGCAGTTGTTGTGACTGGTTTTAAAAACGTTTTGGTCATTTATTATTCCGTTTTTGGTATTAAGGGGTTAATCATCCATTTGCAAGTGGGTGCAATGCTCTGCTAACTTGTTACATACACTGTAAAAATTTTGTTAGTGTAACTGCCTTTTTTCACTGTTATTTCAAATTTTGTCAAAATTTGTTTTTCTTAAAGGCACAGTAACATTTTTTATATTGCTTGTTAACTTGGTTTAAAGTGTTTTCCAAGCTTGCTAGTCTCATTGCTAGTCTGCGCAAACATGTCTGACACAGAGGAAACTACTTGTTCATTATGTTTAAAAGCCATGGTGGAGCCCCATAGGAGAATGTGTACTAAATGTATTGATTTCACCTTAAACAGTAAAGATCAGTCTTTATCTATAAAAGAATTGTCACCAGAGGGGTCTGTCGAGGGGGAAGTTATGCCGACTAACTCTCCCCACGTGTCGGACCCTTCGCCTCCCGCTCAAGGGACGCACGCTAATATGGCGCCAAGTACATCAGGGACGCCCATAGCGATTACTTTGCAGGACATGGCTGCAATCATGAATAATACCCTGTCAGAGGAATTAGCCAGATTGCCTGAATTAAGAGGCAAGCGCGATAGCTCTGGGGTTAGACGAGATACAGAGCGCGCAGATGCTGTAAGAGCCATGTCTGATACTGCGTCACAATATGCAGAACCTGAGGATGGAGAGCTTCAGTCTGTGGGTGACATCTCTGACTCGGGGAGACCTGATTAAGAGATTTCTAATTTTAAATTTAAGCTTGAGAACCTCCGTGTATTGCTTGGGGAGGTATTAGCTGCTCTGAATGACTGTGACACAATTGCAGTGCCAGAGAAATTGTGTAGACTGGATAAATACTATGCAGTGCCGGTGAGTACTGATGTTTTTCCAATACCTAAAAGGCTTACAGAAATTATTAGTAAGGGGTGGGATAGACCCGGTGTGCCCTTTTCCCCACCTCCTATATTTATAAAAATGTTTCCAATAGATGCCACTACACGGGACTTATGGCAGACAGTCCCTAAGGTGGAGGGAGCAGATTCACTAACCCGGTTGAGGACAGTTGTGCTTTTTCAGATCCAATGGATAAAAAATTAGAGGGTTACCTTAAGAAAATGTTTGTTCAACAAGGTTTTATTTTACAGCCCCTTGCATGCATTGTGCCTGTCACTGCTGCAGCAGCGTTCTGGTTTGAGGCCCTGGAAGAGGCCATCCATACAGCTCCATTGACTGAAATTATTGACAAGCTTAGAACACTTAAGCTAGCTAACTCCTTTGTTTGTTTCGTGCCTTTCGAAATTTCAAGGCAGGTGCAGCATCAACTTCCTCTGCTTCAAAACAAGAGGGAAATTTTGCACAATCCAAGCAGGCCTGGAAACCTAACCAGTCCTAGAACAAGGGCAAGCAGGCCAGAAAGCCTGCTGCTGCCTCCAAGACAGCATGAAGGAATGGCCCCCTATCCGACAACGGATCAAGTAGGGGGCAGACTCTCTCTCTCTTCGCCCCTGGTGTGGGCAAGAGATGTTCAGGATCCCTGGGCGTTGAAGATCATATCTCAGGGATATCTTCTGGACTTCAAAGCTTCTCCTCCACAAGGGAGATTTCACCTTTCAAGAATATCTGCAAACCAGATAAAGAAAGAGGCATTCCTATGCTGCGTGCAAGACCTCCTTGTAATGGGAGTGATCCATCCAGTTCCGCGGACGAAACAAGGACAGGGATTTTATTCAAATCTGTTTGTGGTTCCCAAAAAAGAGGGAACCTTCAGACCAATTTTGGATCTAAAGATCTTAAACAAATTCCTCAGAGTTCCATCATTCAAGATGGAAACTATTCGAACCATTTTACCCATGATCCAAGAGGATCAGTACATGACCACAGTGGACTTAAAGGATGCCTACCTTCACATTCCGATTCACAAGATTCATCATCGGTTCCTGAGGTTTGCCTTTCTAGACAGGCATTACCAATTTGTAGCTCTTCCATTCGGGTTGGCTACAGCCCCAAGAATTTTTACAAAGGTTCTGGGCTCACTTCTGGCGGTTATAAGACCGCGAGGTATAGCGGTGGCTCCTTATCTAAATGACATCCTGATACAGGCGTCAAGCTTTCAAATTGCCAAGTCTCATACAGAGATAGTTCTGGCATTTCTGAGGTCGCATGGGTGGAAAGTGAACGAAGAAAAGAGTTCTCTATCTCCTCTCACAAGGGTTTCCTTCCTAGGGACTCTTATAGATTCTGTAGAAATGAAAATTTACCTGACGGAGTCCAGGTTATCAAAACTTCTAAATGCTTGCCGTGTTCTTCACTCCATTCCGCGCCATGGTGGCTCAGTGCATGGAAGTAATCGGCTTAATGGTAGCGGCGATGGACATAGTGCCATTTGCGCGCCTGCATCTCAGACCGCTGCAATTATGCATGCTCAGTCAGTGGAATGGGGATTACACAGATTTGTCCCCTCTACTATATCTGGATCAGGAAACCAGAGATTCTCTTCTCTGGTGTTTATCTCGGGTCCATCTGTCCAAAGGTATGACCTTTCGCAGACCAGATTGGACAATTGTAACAACAGATACCAGCCTTCTAGGTTGGGGTGCAGTCTGGAACTCCCTGAAAGCTAAGGGTTCTTTGACTCAGGAGTAGAAACTCCTCCCAAAAAACATTCTGGAGTTAAGAGCAATTTTCAATGTTCTTCTAGCTTGGCCTCAGTTAGCAACACTGTGGTTTATCAGATTTCAGTCGGACAACATCACGACTGTGGCTTACATCAACCATCAAGGGGGAACCAGGAGTTCCCTAGCGATATCAGAAGTCTCCAAGATAATTCGCTGGGCAGAGTCTCACTCTTGCCACCTGTCAGCGATCCATATCCCGGCCGTAGAGAACTGGGAGGCGGATTTTCTAAGTCGTCAGACTTTTCATCCGGGGGAGTGGGAACTCCATCTGGAGGTGTTTGCTCAACTGGTCCGTCGTTGGGGCACACCAGAACTGGATCTCATGGCGTCTCGCCAGAACGCCAAGCTTCCTTGTTACGGATCCAGGTCCAGGGACCCAGAAGCGACGCTGATATATGCTCTAGCAGCTCCTTGGTTCTTCAACCTGGCTTATGTGTTTCCACCGTTTCCTCTGCCCCCTCGACTAATTGCCAAAATCAGACAGGAGAGAGCATCAGTGATTCTGATAGCGCCTGCGTGGCCACGCAGGACCTGGTATGCAGATCTGGTGGACATGTCATCCTTTCCACCGTGGACTCTGCCTCTGAGACAAGACCTTCTAATACAAGGTCCTTTCAATCATCCGAATCTAGTTTCACTGAGACTGACTGCATGGAGATTGAACGCTTGATCCTATCAAAGCGTGGCTTCTCCGAGTCAGTCATTGATACCTTAATACAGGCACGAAAGCCTGTCACCAGGAAAATCTACCAAAAGATATGGCGTAAATATCTTCATTGGTGTGAATCCAAGAATTACTCATGGAGTAGGATTCCTAGGATTTTGTCCTTCCTCCAAGAGGGTTTGGACAAAGGATTATCAGCTAGTTCTTTAAAGGGACAGATTTCGGCTCTGTCTATTCTTTTACACAAGCGTCTGGCAGAAGTTCCAGACGTCCAGGCGTTTTGTCAGGCTTTAGTTAGAATTAAGCCTGTGTTTAAACCTGCTGCTCCTCCATGGAGCTTAAACTTGGTTCTTAAGGTTCTCCAGGGAGTTCCGTTTGAACCCCTTCATTCTATTGATATCAAACTTCTATCATGGAAAGTTCTGTTTCTGATGGCTATTTCCTCGGCTCGAAGAGTCTCTGAGTTATCTGCCTTACATTGTGATTCTCCTTATCTGATCTTTCATTCAGATAAAGTAGTTCTGCGTAAAAAACCTGGGTTTTTACCCAAGGTGGTTTCTAACAAGAATATCAATCAAGAGATTGTTGTTCCATCATTGTGTCCTAATCCTTCTTCGAAGAAGGAACGTCTTTTGCATAATCTAGATGTAGTGCGTGCCTTGAAGTTTTACTTACAAGCTACTAAGGATTTTCATCAAACATCTAGCCTGTTTGTTGTTTACTCTGGACAGAGGAGAGGTCAAAAGGCCTCGGCAACCTCTCTTTCTTTTTGGCTTCGGAGTATAATCCATTTAGCCTATGAGACTGCTGGACAGCAGCCCCCTGAAAGAATTACAGCTCATTCTACTAGAGCTGTGGCTTCCACCTGGGCCTTTAAAAATGAGGCTTCTGTTGAACAGATTTGAAAGGCTGCAACTTGGTCTTCGCTTCATACCTTTTCAAAATTGTACAAATTTGATACTTTTGCTTCTTCGGAGGCTGTTTTTGGGAGAAAGGTTCTACAGGAAGTGGTTCCTTCCGTTTAAGTTCCTGCCTTGTCCCTCCCATCATCCATGTACTTTAGCTTTGGTATTGGTATCCCACAAGTAATGGATGATCCATGGACTGGATACACTTAACAAGAGAAAACATAATTTATGTTTACCTGATAAATTTATTTCTCTTGTAGTGTATCCAGTCCACGGCCCGCCCGGTCTAAATTTTAATTAAACTACAGTCACCACTGCACCCTATGGTTTCTCCTTTCTCAGCTTGTTTCGGTCGAATGACTGGATATGGCAGTGAGGGGAGGAGCTATATAGCAGCTCTGCTGTGGGTGATCCTCTTGCAACTTCCTGTTGGGAAGGAGAATATCCCACAAGTAATGGATGATCCGTGGACTGGATACACTACAAGAGAAATAAATTTATCAGGTAAGCATAAATTATGTTTTTATTTTGGATAATATCGTTTTTTTCTGTAATTTTTTATTTTCCTATTTTTGTAATATATTTTTTTATTTTAATTTAAATCTTTAAGTTTTTTTTAAAAATAATGTTAGGATTTTTTATTTTAATTGTGTTAGTATTTTAAATTTTTAATTAATTTATTAAGAAGATAGTTTTTTTTTATTTTATGTTATTGGTTTTAATTTAGGGGGTGTTAGGTTAGGGTGCTTAGTCATTCGATTAATTCTTTGCGTTGTGGGGGGTTGGCTGTTTAGAGGTTAATAGTGTAATTAGGTAGTTCGCGTTGTGGAGGTTTTTGCGGTTTAGGGGTTAATAGTGTAATTAGGTAGTCTGTGTTGTGGGGGTTTGGCGGTTTAAGGGTTAATATTTTAATTATGTTATTTGCGTTTAATTTGCAGATTAGGGGTTAATTTTTATTATTTTGCGATGTGGGGATTGGCGGTTTAGAGGTACATTTTGTGGATATGTTAGGTGTTTGCTAATATTTCTTGTTAACACTTTGTGCGTGCGGTTAGGTGTTCTTTTATTAATGCTTTGTTTGGCTGCATACGCAGCCTACATTATTTAGGCTGCACACGCAACTGACAACAGCGAGGGACGTGTTACAAAAGCGATTATAGTATAAATAAGAGATTAAAGAAACCATTAGCACATGATTTTGATAGCACTTAGCAGTCGTTTAATTATATTATTAATCTCGCTATTCTGTAAAAGTAATTTTTTGGGGGGTTTCTTTTGTGAATAATTCTTTGAAGAATATATTAAAACTGTTACAAAAAGTTATTTCTAATGATTTTTAGGATTTTAACTGTGTTATCATGTACTTTGGAATAATAACCCTCACCAATAGAATTCCAATCTATTAGAAAATACTCAATACCAGTTCTGCATGATATGTTTAGGGTATACTCAACAAGCTTCACACTTATTTTGAACCTTCTCAGATAGCAGATTTTTTGTTTTCTTTCAAAACATAATTTTTTTTTTTCATGTTAACCGTTTTATAAACACAATCATACCCTTGTTCTAGTAGAAAATAAAAATTTGTAAACAAATCACAACTATAAAACATATACACAAATAAATTCTTATTGTTTATTGTAATCAAGATTTAAAAATGTTAATAAATAGGTTATCAGAATACAGAAAATTATTGTCCTCATGGGAGTTCAAAGAGATGTCGTGGACGAGAGGAATTGCAGCCATCAAAATGTCCTTCCTACATAAATTGAATTATCTTTTCATATGTATCCCTCTCAATATTCCCAGACCGACACTTAATAAATTACAGGGCATGATAGCAACTTATATATGGGGAGGTAAAAACCCCCAGAACATCTAGGCAGACCCTACAGAGACCTATACGGAGGGGAGGTTTGGTACTTCCTAGCATTTTTCTCTATTACAATGCTGCCAGGCTCTCCCACTTATTTCGCTGGAATACACAGCGACAGATCCCATGCTGGCATGAAAAAGAGAATTCGCTCCTTCCATTGAGTTTACGCCTTACTGATCTTCCTTGGATACCTGTACAACATTGGAAAAACCTAGGTATCATACATCTAACTATACAGCATACCGTCCGATTCAGGGACCAGGTTAGACATCACTCAGGGATCGCTCCCCATCCTTCCCCTGCCCTTACCATAACTAGTGCTCTCATTTGTCTACCAGACTCTCATGTAGCAGTCTGGCAACACCCTCTCTCTACTTTAGTAAGAGAATTCTATGAGCACTCTACATGGATTGCACAACCTCAGCTATGTCAGAAGCTACAGATCCCCCCTAAAATGCATTTTGAAGCTTATCGCCTCAGCTCTCTCATAAGATCTTGGGGGTACCCTAAACATACTTAGAAAAGTTACCAAATGGGAGCAAAAGTGGCTTTAAGCCCCCGCGGTTAAAGGGACTTATCATATTATAATTTAGTTCTGGAACCCTACTGGGCCCAAAAAATTGCGCAATTTCTCTCATGGGAACAATACCTGGTCTTCATAGCCGATGCCGATATACCTGTAGAAGGAAATTATTTTCACTAAAAGACTTTTACATTGTTTCACCCTGTTGGAACTTCATTATAAGATATTAGTTAGATGGCATTTAGTCCAAAACTTTACACAAAATCCATGGAACCCACTCACCTCTGTGTTGGAGAGATTGTGGATGCATAGGTACCACCTCCCATGTATGGTGGTTCTGTCCCAAAATAGACACTATGGTTAGAATTATCGGCAGTTCCCTTTCAAGATACAGATCAAAATACCTTTTGCCCCAACCTCCTTCACATGAATATACTCAAATTGACCTGTCCCCAAAAGGCTCTTACCATCTATCTACTTATGGCCACTAAACTAGCTATAGCCAGAGTGTGGAAACACAGGAATCCCCCACCATTCTCTAGTGTTATTGCCATAGTGCAGCACATCAGATGAATGAAGTTACATCCGTACAAGCTCCTTGATAAAGTAGACTTTTACTTTCAAACTTAGTCACCCTGGGATGATGTATACCCAGAATGAAAGTATCGGGGATCACCCACCCTGAAGCACATCAGATCTCCCCCTTCCTAGTTCTCCCCTCTCCCTTCCTCATGCCCCCCACTCTCTCCCATTTTTTCCCCTTCTTTACCCCACTTCTCTCTTCTGCCTATATCACTTTACTATGAAATTAAACTTGATACCCTCATACACCTACACCATCATACTCCACCGCTAGCTGTTTTACAGTTTGTATAGCGCATGAGGCCCAACAGAGCATTTATTGACTCACAATGTAATAACATTAACCCTACTAGCCCATTTACAGATGACATATACAAAAGAGGTCCCAACCAAACCATATAGGTTACATGTTGTTGTACAGCTTTTTCCTTTCTCTTCTTCACTTGCTTAAGGGTGTTTTATTTTATAGTCGGTATATACTATGCAGGAAGAATACTGTGAGAACTTTCTCTTTACTATGATGTTTAAAATCAAAATGTCTGTACATCAAGTCAATACTCTGTGAATGACTGAATTACTTTTTTTGTTTTCCTTTTCTTCGTTTACAGTTACGATGTTAAGCTGACATATGCCATTGTCTACAACTGCTTTGTAACCTTATTTTATGTTTATCTGTGTTACAACCTGAATAAAAAGATATTAAAAAAAAGTTAATTAATTACAAAAAAATTATATATATATATATATATATATATATATATATATATATATATATATATATACACACACACACACACACACACTATATATATATATATATATATATATATATATATATAAAAAAATAATAGTTAATTGCATATAACATGTATTTATAATATCAATAAAGTTCTAAAACTAGACATGTGCACAGGGGAAAAAGAATACAGGAGAAGACTGCTGGCCTAAAAGCGGGGAGGAAATTGTGCTGCTTCCCATCATGCACAGACTCTGTGGTTGAATTTCTTCCTCCTCCACCATCTCCTCAGGCTCTTATTCAAGTTCCTCTAGGTCCAGAGTAAAGGCTATAGCTAGACATGTGCATTACTTTTGTTGCAAATGCACATTCATTAGCAAAACACAGATATTTGTCTCAATTTAAAGGGACACTGTACCCAAAATTTTTCTTTCATGATTCAGATTGAGCATGAAATTTTAAGCAACTTTCTAATTTACTCCTATTATCAAATTTTCTTCATTCTCTTGGTATCTTTATTTGAAATGCAAGAATGTAAGTTTAGATGCCGGCCCATTTTTGGTGAACAACCTGGGTTGTCCTTGCTGATTGGTGGATAAAGTCATCCACCAATAAAAAAGTGCAGTCCAGAGTACTGAAACCAAAAAAAGCTTAGATGCCTTCTTTTTCAAATAATGATAGCAAGAGAACGAAGAAAAATTGATAATAGGAGTAAATTAGAAAGTTGATTAAAATTGCATGCTCTTTCTGAATTACAAAAGAAAAAAATTGGGTTCAGTGTCCCTTTAATAAGATGAATATCCGAACAAATGCAGCATGAAATTGAAAGAAACTGAAGGAATAATGCCATATTCTAAAGTGTAATTCTTTAGTTTTCTTTAAATATTTAAAAATACTTACTGAACTGCACTGGAGAGCTGCGCTAACCCACTCCTCTTCTTCTCAGAGCCCTGACCACACTAACAGGAGGCTTAGTGCAGAGGCTGCCAGGGCCTGGACTAAAGAAGAAGGCTAAGTGTGGCTGGGAATCTGAAAAAGAGGAGCAGGTTAGCCCAGCTCTCTAGCACGTTTAGGTAAGTATTTTAGTTGCTACAGGTGAACTTTTCACCTGTAGCAGTAGAATATGTACATTTATTTAAAGGGACACTGGACCCAATTTTTGTCTTTCATGATTCAGATAGAGCATGCCATTTTAAGCGACTTTCTAATTTACTCCTATTATTTTTTCTTCGTTCTCTTGCTATTTTTATATGAAAAAGAAGGCATCTAAGCTTTTTTTTTTTATTAATTCAGATTATGGACAGCACCTTTTATTGGTGGATGAATTTATCCACCAATCAGCAAGAACAACCCAGGTTATTCACCAAAAAGGAGCCGGCATCTAAACTTACATTTCAAATAAAATACCAAGTGAATGAAGAAAATTTGATAATAGGAGAAAATTAGAAAGTTGCTTAAAATTTCATGCTCTATCTGAATCACGAAAGAAAAAATTTGGGTTCAGTGTCCCTTTAATGAAATGAATGTAAATGTTCTAAGAATGGCGAGTATTTGTTTTGTTTAAAATGAGATGAATAGGAAACAGCACGAACGCCGAATATTCAAAATACGAAAAATTTGTCCGAACAAAGAATTTTGCACATGCACATGTCTAGCTATAGCAAACATTCTGGTAGCTGCAGTAATATCCTTATTGCCCAAAACAGAGACTGTGGAAACCTGCTCAATACTTCCTTCATCTTCGTAGCTGCTTGGCACAATCAGATCATCTACATCTCCTGCATCGTATACTCTGCTGCTCTTGCGGTTCATCAGAGACAGCCTTTCAGATTGTGATAAACCTACATGGCTGCTGCTATAAAACATGGATGGAGTCAAGAGAATGGCGGAACTGGCAGTGGTGGAACAAATGGTGGCACTGGTGCAGGTTATTTTGGAAGTGGACTGTCTAAAGAACTGACTTGTATACAGAGACCAATTGGTAAACGTGGACCCTCTCCCAATCCTACTACCAAACAAATCCTGCTTTTGTTTTATAGGTGAGCTTAGAGGGCCCTTACTGCTACTAATGCTGCTGTGGCTACTAGTCATGGTGGACATGGGATTGCATGCTACAGCATGACCCAACCTCCGCAATTTTGCAATTTTGCATAAGCATACAAAAATATGCAGGGTGAGAGCAATACTACAAACACACCAGTTTTATTCTCCCTGAGGACAGCCAAAGAGAGAGAGGCGGCAGCTTGGGATTGCAACCAAATCTTTTCCCTCAACAAAACCAATTACAGCTTGATAACACTTTTTGAAGAGGTGGAGAACCTTCTACTGAGAGAGGACCAACTAAAATGGGATGTTAATACACTCAACAAATATTTGGAACTAGGTCTGATACCCAGGGGCCTCAGACTGAATAAATTCCCAACTTTTGTGACAGATGACAAGTCCTTTATTGAACGATGGAATAATCATCTTACAGAATGTTCACTTAAATTGATGAAATTAATCTGTGAATTTAAGTTGAAAACAATTGATGAACTGGCTGTTAAGATAAAGGAACTACAGGATGAACTAAACAAAAGAAGTGAAGAACCCAGCTTTCTAAAATTCGATGCCACCCTACAGAAAGTAAAAACATTGCTACTGGAGACCAAACGCACAAAGTATTTAAGGGACTTGCAGGACTATAATTTGAACAGAGTCTACGTATGGAATAGGAGAGATCGTTTTGCCCTGAGGAAGGAGCAGAACAGATCAGCCCCATATTACAACAGGTGGCGAGGAGGAAATAGATCCAGAAGCAATAGAGGTAGACGTGTTAACTTCCAGGAAAGTGAAGGAGAATCCTGGGATGAAGGCTCGTCCTCAGGGGGAGAGGAATTGGGGGCTCACGAAACCGCAGTGAGACCGAAGGAGGGACCGAACAGGTTACCCCCAATCCTGAAGAATAGAGATTCTGAAATAGCATCTACCTCATCACACTATAGAGAGGAACTCCCACAGGCGGGGGGCATTCGAAGGTCTTTGGGAGCAACTGAGAAATCCCAGCTGGAACAGGTTTTTCAGGTACCCCCAAAAGCATCAGAAGGGGGGGGGGGGGGAAGAGGAACCACAGAACAACAACAACAGCCGAGAGAGCAGAGACGATACCCCCAATGGAGGGGTCGAAGAAGGGGAAACTACAGGGACTGAACATTTTAAACCTATCAAGTTATGTTCTAAATAAATCTGAAGTTGAAGTGTTGAGTTTAGGTTTAACATTTGTTCCATCTGCAGATTTCAATTTGTTCAGAACTCTTTTGGACGTTAACAAAATGATTCGAAACCTAACGTTGAGAAAATTCTTTAAGACACAGGATCAACATCAGTGTAATGAGAGTCCAAGTTCTATTGATGTATCTGAGCTTGAAGGTCATGTTAATATTGATTTGAATTTTCAAGAGTTATGTGATGTGAGGACTCTGGAATCCCTCCAAGAAGAGGAAGAGATGGAAGAAAGTAGATGGGTGGCAACCCCACTACTTAAGAACAAATCTTTGTTCTATCCCATCCAGAACAGGGGTCCTCTTTTGGAGAAATTCCAGAAGCGAGTGGAAAGTGATCTAATTAAGCTCCAATATGTTACACAAAGAGGCAAGAAGTCCAATGTCACACGAAAACAAAGAATGGCACTAGATGGCCTAAGAGACAAAAACAACGACCTAGTGATTAGGTCAGCCGATAAGGGCGGAGCTATTGTGGTTCTTGATAAAAGGGATTTCATTCAGGAAGCTTTTAGACAGCTGAGAGTAGAACAGGATTATGAGGTATTGTCATTTGATCCAACACGCCAATTCCAGAGACAGTTGGTCTCCCTTGTGGACGATGGGGTTGAGATGGGCTATATAGACCAAGAAACTAAAGATTATCTTTTGGTACAAAATCCAGCCGTTCCGGTGTTTAACCATTTACCCAAAATCCACAAGTCTACTGACAATGTCCAAGGGAGACCAATTGTTAGTGGAATAGGCTCCCTACTGGAACACCTGTCAGAGTGGTTGGATGGCATCCTGCAGCCCTTGGTAAGCTCCCTTTGGAGTCACCTGTCTGATACCAAACATGTGTTGAATTTACTTTCTGATGTGGTATGGCAGAGTGACTTCAAGTGGTTGACAGTGGATGTAAGATCCCTATATTCAACCATACCACATGATAAGGGCCTGGAGGCCATAAAATTCTTTCTGTCAAAAAAGTATCCAAATGATCAGGATTTTATTGGATACATATTGAGAGTAACTAGATTTCTCCTTACCCACAACTATTTCCTGTTTGAGGGGGAGTTCTTTCTCCAGAGGCGTGGGACAGCGATGGGGGCCAAATTTGCCCCCTCTTACGCCAACCTTTTCATGGGTTGGTGGGAGCTCTCCCACGTCTTTGGAGAGCGAAACCTGTTCAGGCAGGAGATAGTGTGGTATAGGCGCTTCATTGACGATCTCCTCTTCATTTGGCAAGGCTCCTGTAAAGATCTAGAGAAGTTTGTAGAGGGACTTAACAACAACAATGTAGGCATTAGCTTTACGTCCGAGATACAAGAGCATATAGTCAATTTCTTGGACATCTCATTAAAGGGAGAGACAGGCCAGAAGATTACCACAGAGACATATCGGAAACCAATCACAGGGAACTCTTTGCTACATGCCGCAAGTTGCCACCCAAGGAGGGTGTTTAGGGGTGTAGCTAGAGGTCAGTTCATTCGCCTGAAGAGGAACTGTACTGATCAAAGTACATATGAGAAACAGGCCAACAAACTATCAGTTAGACTCATGGAAAGAGGCTATCCGGGGTCAATAATTACAAAAGAGAGAAAAGCAGTTACCAAAATTAACAGAGTTGATCTTTTGAGACAAAAAAACACAAAGTACAAAAAAAGGACAAAAGGGACTGAGGACAGGAAAATCACATTCACGACAGAGTATTCACAACAGTACACACAAATATGTCAAATCATTAGAAATAATTACAATTTGTTGTCTGCAGATGATGCTCTAAAGGAGACAGTATCTGAAGGCATCAGATGTACATATAAAAGAAACAGAACGATAGGCAATATAATTGCACCCACAAGACTGAGGAAGGAACAGACGGATGGGTCCTCTTGGTGGAGACTAAATGGGACCTATAGGTGTAACCATTTATCCTGCAAAGCTTGCGAGAAAGTCACTATAGGGGACTCCTTTAGCTCTCTAGTCACGGGGGAACATTTCCAGAAGAATTTATGTCTTAACTGCAGGTCTACCTTTGTTGTGTATTTGATCTCATGCACCCACTGTGCCCTCCAGTATGTAGGTCTCACGACAAGGGAAGCCAGGGTAAGGATAAAAGAACATCTAGCGGACATTAAAGCGGGGGTTCTCACAACGCCACTTATCAAGCATTTTTCGATTACACACAACAAAGATAATTCGTTCTTTTCCTGGACCATCATTGAGAAGGTACCAGTCCAGATGAAAGGAGGGGACAGAACCCGCAAACTAGGCGAAAGGGAGGCCTTCTGGATCTTTCGTTTAAAAACAAGGATTCCAGACGGCCTCAATTCGGAATTTGACCTCATTAATTTTTGGTAGTATACATTTTTACCTCTCTTCACACATCTAAAACATGTAGGCAACAATATGATTACCATGTAAACCCAATTCTACCTACATACTAAGAATACATATGTATAGAGAGTATTTACCAAAATATTAATGCACAAACAAAGCACAATATACATCAGGTCCTTGGTAGGAAGTAGCACACACATGGTTTAACAGAAACACTATGGTTAAATACATAGTTAGTGCAGGAACTCCCAAATATACTTTGAATAGGAAATAAGGGAACTCCACTTCAATATATATATATAGATAGAGTATAAAACAATTGGCACTTCTCAATGTGTATTTTTGGGTATAACTAAATTAAGTTCTTAAGGGTACATTATAGCAAAGGTGTTATACGTTAATTAGTGAGTGTTTAATACATATAACTTTTTTGGTGTTGGGCACAGTAGATCAGAATTAAGCTAGGGTAAATATACCTAAAATAGTAAATTAAGATTCACTTCTAATTGGAGAAATCTACTAGAGATAGGTTCTATGCTAGAGCACAACACATCTACCCCTTTAAACAAATGTGTATTTACACTAGGATAGGGAACAAAAGGGAGCGTCATAATGGAGACTTTATTCTTTAATTCAGGTTTGGCCGGCAATACACGCACGCAGTGTACGGATACATTCCATTATTCACATGCAGTGAACATTTAGCAGTGACAGCTTAGGAAACAGGGATTGACAGAGAGGTGTGACGTGACAGGCATCGTTATGATTAGTGCACACATACGATATTTGACCAATCAGGGCACACTAAGCAAGGACCATTAGCTACTGACATGACTTCCTGCAAAGCACAGCTTAGGAAAACAGGGACAGATAGAGAGGTGTGACGTGACAGGCAACGTTATGATAGGTGCACACACACGATATCAGACCAATCAGGGCTCACTAAGCAAGGACCAATAGTTACTGACATGACTTCCTGCAAAGCACTGGGGTTTGACAGATCGCACCGGATTGGCAGGCACACACGGTATCTAACCAATAGGGATTGGGGAATAGCCTCCATTTATAAACAATAATTACGAACAGGCACAGAGTTTAAGTAAAATATACAGTTTTTCTCCATTACAACAATAGGCGATCTAGGATGTATCTAACAAAACTGAGAGCTGCTATGTAAATATAAAAGTCTGGTTAAATACTAAAACACAGTACTAGAGTTAATATATATCTCTATACACAAGCGGCCCAGCTCTAAGACAATTTCCTAATACAATGATACAAAAATGTATGTTAAATAGACAGTTAACAGTTCTCTTCATGTTTTTATTTATTAATGATAAACAGGAGATTAGGAATGTAGTCTTTTGCAATATTGAGTAAATAGATGAATATAGCTATGTCATACAGGCCCATTTATCAAGCTCCGTATGGAGCTTGAAGGGCTGTGTTTCTGGCGAGTCTGAGGACTCGCCAGAAACACAAGTTATGAAGCAGCGGTCTAAAGGCCGCTGCTCCATAACCCTGTCCGCCTGCTCTGAGCAGGCGGACAGAAATCGCCGGAAATCAACCCGAACGAATACGATCGGGTTGATTGACACCTCCCTGCTGGCGGCCGATTGGCCGCGAGTCAGCAGGGGGCGGCGTTGCACCAGCAGCTCTTGTGAGCTGCTGGTGCAATGTTAAATGCGGAGAGCGTATTGTTCTCCGCATTTAGCGAGGTCTTGCGGACCTGATCCGCAGTGTCGGATCAGGTCCGCAAGCCCTTTGATAAATGGGCCCCAAAGAGGAGAGTTAATTGATTCAAGCTGAAGGGAGTTTAAAATGAGGGGTGTGGATTTTTGGACCAATAGGATTACAGATGAGGGTTTTTAAATCTGAGAACTGACAGACAGTTTTAAGCAGGCTAGGAGTAAGGCAACAGCCGAAACCGGTCAGCCTTTTGTTCATCTGTTTGACTATTCATGTATGTTCTTACCCAAGGGTGAAGACACCCTTTATGTTCTAAATAAAGTTTCATTTTTTATCCATATACTTGGTGCTCCTGTTATACATTTTTTCTGATGCATGACCCAGATGACCCTGCTGCAATTGCCGCTGATCCACTAGATGCTTGAGCTAGAGGAGGAGACAATGGCCTTGAAAATCATATTTGACTCTGTGAAACAGAAACAACAGTTTGTGTCCCACTTCTGCTCATTAGACAAGAAGAAGCAGACATTGACTCTGCAATGGAAGTGAAGTTGCTGATATTACTGGTGGTGATGGTAGCGGCAAATGGGAACACAGTACACTCTGACCGACTAACAATTTTATGACAGAATAATATAATTATAAATATTATTAGATACAAGGATTTTTTTGGGTTAGTTCCCCTGATGCAATAACGAATATGGTAAATGAAGGGTATACCCAGGGCCCCTTAATTAACCATTGATCAGGGCCCCTCCATTTTTACATGTGCAATTTTTGACCAAGTGACTAAAACGTATATGCACTTTATTCTTAAGTGTAGTCAAACTTAGAAATGTTGTAACAGTAGTAACACAAACACACAGATACACTCATACACTGAAACACACACTCACACATAAGGATTTACTTATAGACACTCTAGCAGACACGCAAAGAAACACACAAACACACTCAGACAAAGATACCCACACAGACACTTAGCACTTGTTTACATTGACCTGACAAGTAATGAGGTAGGCTACAGTTTTGTCAAAAAGGAGATTTACAAGACAAAATATGGAGTTCAGATTATCTTTTTGTCAAGGAAGATGCCAACTATATGATGACAACAGCATGAATTCCTAAACAATAATTTAAAGATTAAGTGGTGGATTGGTGACTTCCGGAAAGCTCTCAGTCTCAAAATCTGTAGAAAGATGTGAATAATCAGTAGTAGTGTCAAAATGTCCTAAAAAGAAGGAAGAGTCAATGGACACACACAAACACAAACTTGCACATACACCCAGGGAAACACTGACAGAGACAGCCTTAGAAAACACACAAAGATATACACACTCACAGACACCCACAGAAAACACACAAGACATACACACACTCCCTCACTGAGACATCCACAGAAAACACACAGACATATGCACACACCCTCACAGAGACACCCACAGAAAACACACAGACATATGCACACACCCTCACAGAGACACACAGAAAACACACAGACATATGCACACACTCTCACAGAGACACCCACAAAAATACACAGACATATGCAAACACCCTCACAGAGACACCCACAGAAAACACACAGACATATGCACACAGCCTCACAGAGACATCCACAGAAAACACACAGACATATGCACACAGCCTCACAGAGACATCCACAGAAAATGCACATACCCTCACAGAGACATCCACAGAAAACACAGACATACATACCCACCTTTACAGAGGCATTCACAGAAAATACAAAGAAATACGCACACACCCTCACAGAGACACCCACGTAAAATACACAAAGACATACATACACACACCCTCACAGAGACACCCACAGAAAATGCACAAAACATATGCATACACCCTCACAGAGATACCCACATAAAATGCACAAAGACATACACACACACCCTCACAGAAAACACACAAAGACATACACACCCACCCTCAAAGAGGAATCCACAAAAATACAGATATACACATGCACCCTCACAGAGACATCCACATAAAATGCACAAAGACATCCACAGAAATCACACAAAGACATACACAGAAAATGCACAAAGACAGACACACATACCCTCACAGAGAGACCCATAGAAATAAATACATACACACTCATAGAGACACCAACAAAAGCACACAGACATAAACACTCACAGGAGGTAAATCTTCTGCACATTGCCATCCCCTAAATCAACAGTGTGTGATTACAAAATCATATTTGTAAATGTGCAAAAAAAAATACTTTTGTGAATTAAAAATTGTACATTATTGATCTGTCAGAATGGGTAGATAAAGAAAAGTACTTTTGAAAGGTTGACATATGTTTGGAGTTTTTTCTCCCCAACCAAGAGCACCACTTCAAATGTTCCCATCTGTCAGCTGTACTTATAGATTTTGAAAATGCTGTACTCTATATGGTCTTTTTGGAACCATACGCTGTGGTACTCATACCATTAGATCTATTTAAATGAAGGATTTAGGCTTGTTTGTATATTTTTCAAAATTAAGTCAGCTGTAGTGTAAACTGAACAGTGTTTTACATTAACCTGTCTCATTTTCAAACACTGAGCAATCTTAGCCTGAGAGTATAACATTTTATGCAAATGTAAAAAATCTTAGCTAAAATGCCTCCTGGCATCTGGAAAGTCCTTGCATAAAAGGGCAGTGTATTGAGGACGAAACATTTCTGTATGGTTTTAAATATAGAATTTCTACAGCATTGTCCAATAATCATAAATACACTGCTGCATATTGCTAAAAAAAATATGTTTTTATGGACCCCTGGCCCCACCATACAACTACCACACTAAAGTTACAATCTGAAATTGCACAAAGAAATAAAAAAAACATTTACTAAGTAATTCCTACCTCCTCTGCAAATGAAAGTGATCTGCCATCTGACTCAGGCACACACTGTACAAAGTGAAGTGCCAAGTCTGTCTCACACTGTGTATAGTGGTTTAGTGCACACTCAGAAATAATCTCAAATGCTAATGCTTTACTCCTTGTAATGATATTTCACGTGCTCAATAGCACTCTGCTGTAGCGCCCTCTGGTGGCTGCCAATTTTTTTTATTAATAGTTGTGCTTGACTCATGAGGCTCAGTGGGCCCCTGACAGGAGTCACCCCTTTCACCCCCTGATGGTGGCACTGGGTACACCGTATTATGATATATATATATATATATATATATATATATATATATATATATATATATATATATTTATAGTATACTAGTAATTGTAAATACAACAGACGTGCACAATATAGCCAGCAAATTAAAAAGGATTATTAATTATTGTTGTTATATATTTTACAACCAAAAGGCAAAGGCATGCTACGTAGCTACTATGATGCGGTAGAGAGCCTGCAGCAAACTACCAGGTACCCACGGTGCCCCCACTGCAATAGCAAATATGGTTTAAATTAGATGAGGGGTGCATTGTACTAAAATATATGTAACACCAATGGTATATGAAGAATAAAGGCAACAGAAGTGCACTATATGCAATATTGGTAGCCAATGAGACATTATTGTTAATAATAATAATTTAATAATAATTGTTGCTATATATTTTAAACCCAAAGGAAAAGGCATGCTATGTAACTACTATGGTGCTGTAGAGAGCTTGTAGAAAACTGCCAGGTACTCACTGTGCACCCACTTCAATTACAAAAAATATTGTTTTAATTAGATGAGGGGTACTATATATATATATATATATATATATATATATATATATATATATATATATATATATATATATATATATATATATATATACACACAGGATTATTAATGTATTATTCAGCTATGGTTTGTAATGAGGAAAAGGCCAAACAGAATCCAAACTCAACAAAAATATAAACAGTCTTTTTTTCTCTTAAATAGAGTAACTTAAAATTCTTACCTAATTTTTCCATTAGGCACTGTATCTCACAAAGTAAACAGAACAGCACATACGTCAGATCCCAATCAGTAATCTTGATGCCTTTAGCAAGCAAATATAAAGTGTCTTTAAATCCAAAAGAGTAGTCATAGGTTGCAAATCAGATCACAAACAGCAGACTTGATGCTTTAAGTAAATAAAAAGTGTATTTAAAACCAGAGAGCAGTTCCAGCATACACTTTACATCCCAAATAGTAGCCTTGATGTTTTCAGCTTGCATAAAAAGAGTCTAAATCCAAAGATAGGATAGATTCACACTAAGGAGGTAATCCAACATTCAAGATAGGTTGGAAGTATTAATAAAAGTTATGTTGTCATGAAAATCTGTCAGGAGACACAGGTTTAATATGCAGTTTGTTGATTTCTTACAATGCAAGGCAGCAAAAACAATTAATTAACACAACACCTGGCATAGGAGAAAAAAACAGGAGTGATTTCTAAAAGTTAAACTTGTTAAAGTGACGGTATCACCATATAATCATAAATCAGAATGTGACACTAACAGTACTTGACATTTGAACATATGAAGGTGCTTTTTATCTAATTGTGTTCTTGCTAAAAAAACATACAAAACCAGGAAATGGACTGCACTTTCACACAAGACTTTCTTCACATTCTAGGCCCTGGGCATCATTACCATAACTGATTGAGTACACCTCACATACCAGCATTACCTAGAAAAGATATCCAAAATATAGAAGTAGACCACACTAACAAACTAGACTGGAGGCAAATACCATACAGCTGCTGAATTTTGCACCCAATTCAACCAATTTTACTAAATGAATTAAAACAGTGGCTATTCAAATGGATTTGAATGACTAATAAAAGAAAACATAAATATTTTTAAAAGTTGAATCAAGCAAGATTAAAAACCCACATGGAGTGCAAATCAATAGCACAGGGTGCATTATCCTAATCACTACCCTGCACTAAGAATAGTGCCCAAACTTGTATTACAAGTGAATGGTAAACAAAAGTGATAGTTTAGTCAAAATTAAATTTTCATGATTTAGATAGAGCATGCAATTTCAAGCAACTTTTAATTTACTCCTATTATCAATGTTCATTTGTTCTCTTGGTATCTTTATTTAAAAAGCAGGAATGGCTAGCGATTGCATTAGATATAGCCACCAATCAGCAAGTGCTACCGAGGTGCTGAACCAAAAATGGGCCTGTTCCTAAGCTTACATTCTTGCTATTTCAAATAAAGATACCAAGAGAACGAAGACAATTTGATAATAGGAGTAAATTAGAAATTTGCTTAAAATTGCATGCTCTATCTGAATCATAAAAGTTTAATTTCGACTAGACTATCCCTTTAACCAGATAATCTTTACGTGGTCATCATTTTTTTTGATGCACCTTATACTTTGAATGGATATTACTATTATCACTCATTTTATATTAAAGGGACATGAAACCCGTTTTTTTTCTTTCATGATATAGAAAGAGCATGCAATTTTAAACAATTTTCTAATTTACTTCTCTTATCTAATTTGTTTTATTCTCTTGATATTCTTTGCTGAAAAGAATATATAGATAGGCTTAGTAGCTGCTGATTGGTTGCTGCACTTAGAAGCCTCATGTGATTGGCTCACCCATGTGCATTGCTTTTTCTTCAACTAAGAATATCTAAAAAATTAAGCAAAATAAATAATAGAAGTAAATTGAATTGTTGTTTAAATTTGTATTCTCTTTCTGAATCATGAAATAAATTTTTTTGGGTTTAGTGTCCCTTTAAGTGGTGACGAGATAACACAGAATAGCACTGGAAAATGTAATGCTCTTTGAGACCTGAAGTAGAATGTTAACTCTTAAATATATATATAACAAAACACATGTATAAAACAGGTATGTGTCACTTAATATCCACAAAATGTTCTGTGAAATAGGACATTATTTGATTTGGACGTTGTGCGAAAACCATACTGTATACTAAGTTATATGGTATCCAGTACTTATATTCCTTTTCTCGCTTGCAAGTGTGATTTTATATGTTTTATGTTTTCTATGCTTGAATAAACTTTCTATCGGCTAGATTTAGAGTTTTGTCGGTAACGACCCGCGTAGCTAACGCTGGCTTTTTTCTGGCCGCACCTTTTAAATAACTCTGGTATTGAGAGTCCACAGAATGGCTGCGTTAGGCTCCAAAAAAGGAGCGTAGAGCATATTTAACGCAACTTCAACTCTCGATACCAGAGTTGCTTACGGAAGCGGCCAGCCTCAAAAACGTGCTCGTACACGATTCCCCCATAGAAAACAATGGGGCTGTTTGAGCTGAAAAAAAACCTAACACCTGCAAAAAAGCCGCGTTCAGCTCCTAACGCAGCCCCATTGTTTGCTATGGGGAAACACTTCCTACGTCTGCACCTAACACTCTAACATGTACCCCGAGTCTAAACACCCCTAACCTTACACTTATTAACCCCTATTCTGCCGCCCCGGCTATCGCTGACCCCTGCATATTATTATTAACCCCTAATCTGCCGCTCCGTAAACCGCCGCTACTTACATTATCCCTATGTACCCCTAATCTGCTGTCCCTAACACCGCCGACCCCTATATTATATTTATTAACCCCTAATCTGTTGCCCACAACGTCGCCTCCACCTGCCTACACTTATTAACCCCTAATCTGCCGACCGGACCGCACCGCTATTATTATAAAGTTATTAACCCCTAATCCGCCTCACTAACCCTATAATAAATAGTATTAACCCCTAATCTGCCCTCCCTAACATCGCAGACACCTAACTTCAAACATTAACCCCTAATCTGCCGACTGGAGCTCACCGCTACTCTAATAAATGTATTAACCCCTAAAGCTAAGTCTAACCCTAACACTAACACCCCCTAACTTAAATATAATTTAAATCTAACAAAATTAATTAACTCTTATTAAATAAATTATTCCTATTTAAAGCTAAATACTTACCTGTAAAATAAATCCTAATATAGCTACAATATAAATTATAATTATATTATAGCTATTTTAGGATTAATATTTATTTTACAGGTAACTTTGTATTTATTTTAACCAGGTACAATAGCTATTAAATAGTTAAGAACTATTTAATAGCTAAACTAGTTAAAATAATTACAAAATTACCTGTAAAATAAATCCTAACCTAAGTTACAATTAAACACTACACTATCAATAAATTAATTAAATACAATACCTACAAATAACTACAATGAAATAAACTAACTAAAGTACAAACATAAGAAAAATATTACAACAATTTTAAACTAATTACACCTACTCTAAGCCCCCTAATAAAATAACAAAGCCCCCCAAAATAAAAAATGCCCTACCCTATTCTAAATTACAAAAGTTCAAAGCTCTTTTACCTTACCAGCCCTGAACAGGGCCCTTTGCGGGGCATGCCCCAAGAAATTCAGCTCTTTTTCCTGTAAAAAAACACATACAATACCCCCCCCCAACATTACAACCCACCACCCACATACCCCTAATCTAACCCAAACCCCCCTTAAATAAACCTAACACTAAGCCCCTGAAGATCTTCCTACCTTGTCTTCACCTCACCGGGTATCACACCGATCCGTCCTGGCTCCGATATCTTCATCTAAGCCCAAGCGGGGGCTAGACATCCATCATCCGACGGCTGAAGAAGTCCAGAAGAGGCTCCAAAGTCTTCATCCTATCCGGGAAGAAGAGTAGATCCGGACCGGCAACCATCTTCTTCCAAGCGGCATCTTCTATCTTCATCCGATGAGGACCGGCTCCATCTTGAAGACCTCCACCGCGGACCCATCTTCTTCCGACGACGACTTCCCGATGAATGACGGTTCCTTTAAGGGACGTCATCCAAGATGGCGTCCCTCGAATTCCGATTGGCTGATAGGATTCTATCAGCCAATCGTAATTAAGGTACGAAAATTCTGAATGGCTGATGGAATTAGCCAATCAGAATCAAGTTCAATCCGATTGGCTGATTCAATCAGCCAATCAGATTGAGCTTGCATTCTATTGGCTGTTCCGATTAGCCAATAGAATGCGAGCTCAATCTGATTGGCTGATCGGATCAGCCAATTTGATTGAACTTGATTCTGATTGGCTGATTCCATCAGCCAATCAGAATTTTCCTACCTTAATTACGATTGGCTGATAGAATCCTATCAGCCAATCGGAATTCGAGGGACGCCATCTTGGATAATATATATTGTGAAGAAAGTGTCTCTCCTTAACATAAACATATGGAGGAACTCCCCCTAATGAAATACACAGTTCCCTACATTGCCTCTAAAAAAAAATCCCTGAGGGCCTCATAATACTGACGAGGCATCTTATAGAATCTTGCCAGATCAGAGAGTTTTAGAGAACTGTCTCTCTCATAGGCTGGAGCCTCGTCCTCATGCTCAAAATTATGTTTTAATGCCTGGGCCACTTACTCATTTCATTCTATGTCATAGCATTAACATATCTGGAAGGGCTACATATTTATTGTTGATGACTACCTTGTGCTTACTTTTTTATATTCTTGTTTGCTGAAATATGTACATTAGTCCATTCAGTTTCATTTTGTGACAACAAATGTTAAACAATTTTCTAAATATCCAAATACTTCATTGCAATGCTCAAACATTTAGATATTAATATTTTACGTGTGGACATGTTTTATTGTTTATAAGTATTTTAACATGTATTTGTCAGTATGTAACATAGGCTTTTGGAAAATCCAAAGTTCAAAATAACAAAGAAAGAAGAAAAACAAAGATGGGACATGTTGTTGAAAAATAGTGAGAGATTTATCAGATTTGTATAGGCACACAGGTGAATGACCACTTACAAACTAGTAAGGACATGCCCACTTATTCAAGGGGGAGACAAAATTACAGTTCAAAAGTGTATATTTTCCACAATCCCTCTTAACCCCTCAGCCCACAGCAATATATTATATATACAAGTTGACCCAATATAGGGTAGATTACAAGTGGTGTGCTAATGTCAGCACAGGATGTGATGAGCAATATTGAGACCATGCTAAGGTGCATATTGCAAGTTAAAAGTAAATGGTTGATCTCATGTGCAATCAAAATTTGCGCTAAAAGTATTAGCAATCCTGAAGACCTAGCGTAAAGTTTAAGGATTAAAAACAATATTCAACAAACAGTTCATAAACATATCAAACATATCAAAATAAACTTTTACACTCATATATACACTTTGACACACATTTTTCAAATAAATATTATTCAATTCTTTTATAAGGGTTAAAAGGGATATGGTATATGGCAAGGTATTTGACTGGAAAAGGCTATAATGTAAATGTAATATATATATCAATCATTTATATAGAAGGGCACTCACAGGCATATTTACATGATAATCCACATGAATTTTTATTTATAATACATCCAGTTCATACTGTAATTGTCAACGTTTCGGCCCCTAATTGGGCCTTCTTCAAGACAGATATGTCACATATAAGACATAAATCCAGCCATTCAAGTTGGCATCGCTGCTGTATTAGGGGCCAAAACGTTGACAATTATAGTATGAACTGGATGTATTATAAATAAAAATTCATGTGGATTTTTATATAAATATGCATGTGAGTGCCCATATATATAAATGATTGACATATGCACAAAATTGAGGACAACATCCGGGCACTGACTACACCCTTAAGGTTGGAGTACTGGGCTACCGCTATATATATATATATATATATATATATATACATATATATATATATATATATATATATATATATATATATACATATACATACATACACACACACACACAACACACAGAGAAAACCCAGCACTCACTTACAAGCTCTCAGCTAAGATTTAAAAGCAAAAATGGAAAGGTTAGTTACCACATCTGGCCAAATGGGACTAGCCCAGGTACCTCGTCAAAGTTCATTCCAATACCTGGGACCCAAAAACAGCCACACAGTGCAAGCTTTCAAATCCAAACAAACTGGGAACAAGGGAAGGGTGCACAGGCATATGTAATCACCCTAGACATATACAAAACACGGAAGGGAACTGCACTCTAATACCGGACCGGGTACACATCCCATGACCCTGCAACATGCTCAGCCCTGGGTGCCACTGGCACTCACAGGAAGCTATGCTGTCCCCAGAGTCACAGGCAGTTAACCCCAGTCAGGTCTGGGTGCAAGAACCATATGGAAAATAACAAAACAAATTAATACAACACACAGAGAAAACCCAGCACTGACTTACAAGCTCTCAGCTAAGATTTAAAAGCAAAAATGGAAAGGTTAGTTACCGCATCTGGCCTAATGGGACAAGCCCAGGTACCTCGTCAAGGTCCTTTCCAATACCTGGGACCCTAAAACAGCCACACAATGCAAGCTTTTAAATTCAAACAAACTGTGAACAAGGGAAGGGTGCACAGGCATAAGTAATCACCCTAGACATATACAAAACACGGAAGGGAACTGCACTCTCATACCGGACCGGGTACACATCCCATGACCCTGCAACATGCTCAGCCCTGGGTGCCACTGGCACTCACAGGAAGCTGTGCTGTCCCCAGAGTCACAGTGGCACCCAGGGCTGAGCATTATGCAGGGTCATGGGATGTGTACCCGGTCCGGTATGAGAAGTTCCCTTCCGTGTTTTGTATATGTCTAGGGTGACTACATATGCCTGTGCACCCTTCCCTTGTTCCCAGTTTGTTTGGATTTGAAAGCTTGCATTGTGTGGATGTTTTAGGGTCCCAGGTATTGGAAAGGGCCTTGACGAGGTACCTGGGCTTGTCCCATTTGGCCAGATGCGGTAACTAACCTTTCCATTTTTGCTTTTAAATTTTAGCTGAGAGCTTGTAAGTGAGTGCTTGGTTTTCTCTGTGTGTTGTATTAATTTGTTTTGTAATTTTCCCTATGGTTCTTGCACCCAGACTTGACTGGGGTTAACTGCCTGTGACTCTGGGGACAGCACAGCTTCCTGTGAGTGCCAGTGGCACCCAGGGCTGAGCATGTTGCAGGGTCATAGGATGTGTATCCGGTCCAGTATGAGAGTGCAGTTCCCTTCCGTGTTTTGTATATGTCTAGGGTGATTACATATGCCTGTGCACCCTTCCCTTGTTCCAAGTTTGTTTGGATTTGAAAAAGCTTGCATTGTGTGTCTGTTTTAGGGTCCCAGGTATTGGAAAGGACCTTGACAAGGTACCTGGGCTTGTCCCATTTGGCCAGATGCAGTAACTAACCTTTCCATTTTTGCTTTTAAATTTCAGCTGAGAGCTTGTAAGTGAGTGCTGGGTTTTCTCTTTGTGTTGTATTAATTTGTTTTGTAATTTTCCCTATGGTCCTTGCACCCAGACCTGACTGGGTTAACTGCATGTGACTCTCGGGACAGCACAGCTTCCTGTGAGTACCAGTGGCATCCAGGGCTGAGCATGTTGCAGGGTCATGGGATGTGTACCCGGTCCAGTATGAGAGTGCAGTTCCCTTCCGTGTTTTGTATATGTCTAGGGTGATTACATATGCCTGTGCACCCTTCCCTTGTTCCCAGTTTGTTTGGATTTGAAAGCTTGCATTGTGTGGCTGTTTTAGGGTCCCAGGTATTGGAAAGGACCTTGACCAGGTACCTGGGCTTGTCCCATTTGGCCAGATGCAGTAACTAACCTTTCAATTTTTGCTTTTAAATCTTAGCTGAGATCTTGTAAGTGAGTGCTGGGTTTTCTCTGTGTGTTGTATTCATTTGTTTTGTAATTTTCCCTATGGTTCTTGCACCCAGACTTGACTGGGGTTAACTGCCTGTGACTTTGGGGACAGCACAGCTTCCTGTGAGTGCCAGTGGCACCCAGGGCTGAACATGTTGCAGGGTCATGGGATGCGTACCCGGTCCGGTATGAGAGTGCAGTTCCCTTTCCGTGTTTTGTATATGTCTAGGGTGATTACATATGCCTGTGCACCCTTCCCTGGTTCCCAGTTTGTTTGGATTTGAAAGCTTGCATTGTGTGGCTGTTTTAGGGTCCCAGGTATTGGAAAGGACCTTGACGAGGTACCTGGGCTTGTCCCATTTGGCCAGATGCGGTAACTAACCTTTCCATTTTTGCTTTTAAATCTTAGCTGAGAGCTTGTAAGTGAGTGCTGGGTTTTCTCTGTGTGTTGTATTAATTTGTTTTGTAATTTTCCCTATGGTCCTTGCACCCAGACCTGACTGGGGTTAACTGCCTGTGACTCTGGGGACAGTACAGCTTCCTGTGAGTGCCAGTGGCACCCAGGGCTGAGCATGTTGCAGGGTCATGGGATGTGAACCCGGTCCGGTATGAGAGTGCAGTTCCCTCTGTGTTTTATTTTTTATATATATATATATATATATATATATATATATATATATATATATATATATATATATATATATATATAAAATACATACATACACATACACCAGATGTCAGTAGTCTACAGATGTAGTAACTACAGTCATATAAAGTCAATAAAATCAATATAAGTGGAGAATAAAGTCACTTTGTAGCTCACAATCCTATAATAAGAGTAGGACATTTGAATGTGCTGGGTTATCTCTGAAAAGGCACCTTATTTCTTAGAAAACACTACTATTATATTATTTGGTCTTGATCTTGGACTGGTATACCAACTTCTGTTTGACTAAACCTTTCTGTAAGCTGACTGAACTCTGAATAACGTATCTGGCCACATTCTGCTTGGACACTGGTTTCTCTTTTGTCTTGTGTTCTGGATACCTTGGATTTATACTGTTGATTACTAATGTAAACATCATGGACCCCTCCACACCATTAGTAAACTAATGAAACAATTATTCTTTAGGACACATTACCCACCACTTGACCCATAGGGACTCTACACATGCCCAGATAATTTAATAAAAAGAAAGTTGAGACATAATGGAACAATATGTCCCCATGTAAATTTTCATTAACCTAGTTAGCAAAGGGAGGCAAATGAATTGTGAGGGATCCGGTCTCAGCGAATGCCGAGAGTATCATTCTCCTTATCAGCATCCGCTCAATGGGGGATGCTTAGACTTTAACTGGTCTTCATCTGTAGATGTGCACTGAATAAATTTAAAGGGGCCATGTCCCAATTATAGAACTCCCACCTTGAGGACTCTATAAATGCTCACCCAGCCCACTCTGGGCTGTGTTATTGCTTATCTACCTTGCTCTTGAGATCAAAGCATAGTTACCTGATACCTGTGTATGTTCACCTTGCTCCTGAGACTAAAGCTTACTTTCCTGATACCTTTGTGTTCTCACCTTGCTCTTGAGACCAAAGCATGCTTACCTAATAACTGTGCATGCTCACCTTGCTCCTGAGACCAATGCATACTTACCTGATACCTGTGTATGCTCACCTTACCCCTGAGACCAAGTATACTTACCTGATTCCTGTGTATTCTCACCTTGCTCTTGAGACCATAGTATACTTATCTGATACTGTGTATGCTTACCTTGGTCCTCAGACCAAAGCATACTTACCTTGCACCTGCATATGCTTCCCTTTCTCTAGCAATTAAACATACTTACCTTGCACCTACGTATGCTTACCTTGTTCCCAAAGCTGTGCCTGTTGTACCTCTCTGGTATCCCGTAACAGTCTCACCAACAGTACCCACTGGGTATCTTGTGCCTGCTGAGAAAACTATGTCTACCATACCAGTGACAGCCTTCTTCATACCAGTTGTGTCTGCTGTACCTATCAGGTATTCTGTGTCAATCTCACATTTTACTGCTCAATTCAATGGACTTTGAAACTTCAAAAAGAGTGATTTGCATAAGGCCTTTTCTGTGATCTTCAATCTGAATTTCCAACTTTTACTTATCTATAAGTAAAGCTTTCAGTATGTTCTGCATACTGAGTTCCACACACCCTAACTCCCTCACATGAATACACTTTGCAACTCCACTAAATCTAAAGAAATTCTATTCAAAGAAGAGGGTATATAAAGTAACCATATGTCCCATTAGACCCATGGAAGCTGGTCAGGCAAGTTTGTATGTAAAGCACAAACCCCCAATTTGAGTCTTCAAGTATTTTGGTAATCTATAACAAGACTATTTTGTCTGTGTTTTTTGCTATGATTAATTTGCCAAGCATTGGTGACTGGTTATAATTTAACTATATTATTTGCCAACTGTATCTGAAGGTTTTGGGTATGTATCTATATGAAAATTATCCGTGGTCATGTTTTTTATGCCTAATAATCTATAGATTTATATATTTTGTTTGAACTATAAAATATCAGTTTAATTCTCAAGACATGGTTGGGATTTTTCACCTAAACCATGACTCAGCAAACAAGATTTAAAAAGACGAGATTGCCCTGTGAAGTACAGTATCTCATACAGCAGCTCCGGAGGATCGGGAATCTGCTCAGGAACAATTGCTTTTGCTGCCATGGTGAGTGCCATATATAGCACTCTGAGAGGATTGCCTGCAAATCTTTATTTGATGACCTCAATATCCCGCACAACTTTCATTCTCCTGAAATGACAGATGCAAACACTTATCAACACATCCTCTCAATCACTCTATTTGTGTTTTGTTTTCATCTACACACCTCATACCACTAACATGAATCCAAATGTAACCATACTGTTATTTGTGATAACCCTTTTCTCTCTCCAATTTTGTTCACATTACTACCTCTATAAGCACACACCTCAAACTGGAAAACAAATGATAATACATCATGGCCTGCTCTGTTGCTGTAACTTATCTGCTGAGTGCTGGTTATAAAAAAATAACCTTCCTACCCCCACCTCATAAAATTATAAAGTATGCCATTCACTATATTACCAAACAAAAATATGTACAAATTCCTATTCCTTATGTTCCTTGCCCTTACAAATGATGTAGAGTCTAACCCTGGTCCCCCCCAACAGATTCCATTCCTAACCTTCCAGCTAAAAAAGGCCTCTCCTTTGTGCACTTTAATATTCGCAGCTTACTACCAGAAATTGATGCACTGCAAGCATGATGTTCACATTACAAGCCCAAAATCATTGTGCTCTCTGAATCATGGCTAACTGTAAAAATACCTGACTCTGCCATTGCAATACATGGGCATTCTTGCTATAAAAATGACAGAGCAAAAAGAGGAGGCGGCATTGTAATTTATGTTGACAATTCCATAAAGTTCACCCCCTCACAAAACTTTAGCTCCCCTGCCACCTTTGATTTCCTTTCTGGCACATTTGAAATCCTGTGCAGTAAATCAATCATTGTTGCAGGAATCTATCACCCACCTAACTCCCCCCGTGCATTCCCTTTCTGACATAGCCCATCTCCTTAGTGAAACCATAGCTCAAAATTCAAAAAGTGAAATTTTGGTCTTTGGAGATTTTTATTTTTTTATTTTTTATTGAGGTTGTAAAAGAACAGGCATACAAAAAGAAAAAAGTATACATTGAAGTGTCACAATAAGATCAATTGAGAACTAACAATATATTTCTTAGCAGTGACCATATACAATATATTAGTGTTCATACAATCTGCCTAATGTGTGGTATACCTTCCTGTAAAAATAGATGGCCACTCTTGGACCTTAAGAAAGACTATTCAAGGCGTGGAAGGTGTCTCTATTAAAGAGATCGTTTTTGGACCTCTATTGCCACACCTCATTTTTTCTAATTTATAACTCAAGCTTTATTAACTGTTTACAATTGCATAGGTAATTAGAATGGGTAGGTAAAACTAATAGGGTTCTCAATGTGGAAAAACAGGTAATATATAATACGGGAGCTCATTTACTTCCTTGACAAGAAAAGGATTCCATAATGAGACACTGGGACTAACATCTCAAGATAGGCAATCCAAAGATGCATTAGACTATGTAGACTATGTAGTTAGTCGACGAGTAATAATGATCAGTCCCGCTGACCTAGATAGGATATGTAGATTCATCTCTATGAGGCTATGCAGGTATATGTATTGAGGGAACAGTTGAGAACCGTAGAAAGGGTGCGGTATAGTTAAGGTAAACCGCTTAATTAGTCCTCCTTATACAGGGGGCTCTTTATTATGGGGGGGGAGGTGGCAAATAAAGTTAATTCAATAAGCAAGTTTGATATCAAAGAGCTATATCCTAAGAAATACAGGGTATTAACTTCTAAAAAGTATATTGGCAACAAATAGGCAACATCATTTGTTGGGTGCTATGCTGCACGGCTTTAAGGGACTGGGAGAATGAATTTACTGTGCCATATGGGTAAGTAAAAGGCTGGTATGTTCTAGTCCTAACCAGGCCTCTAATATAAACCTCCACAAGTGAGTTTTATACAAGCAATTGGTTATATATAAGGGATTAGGATTAGTTCACTGGGGCTATATATGGGAGTACATTAATACATCTAAAAGTCCTTGTGGTGAAAATTCAAGGGCAAAAATGATATATATGTAAATACATGTGGATATCATTCCTAGTAAGTCCAAGGGCTCTAAGGGTTATCTAAATAATCCTCAAAGTAAGGAGCTATTTATAAACCAGGTATCTAGGTGGGGAAATATAACAGGAGCAAATGCCATGCTTGTGATTGTAGCTAATGCAATCAGGTAAGAAGGGAATATATTTAACTAACGCAGCTTCTATGTAAGCTTGAACCAACAACATATGGGCTTAAATACAAGGTGTAGATTATCTTGATAGCAGTTATATACACCTCTAACAAATTCACTAGGCTACCAGCATGTGTTGCGTTTATTATAAGCAGACTAAATTTATGTGTGCATATTCATAGACTAAATTTTTTTTGTTTTGTATCCACCTAGAATCTGGGATAAAACCCCCAGTTAGCAAGGCACATTAAGTAGATTCAATCAAGGGATAAAATAATTCAGCTACCCCGGCCGCAGGCAGTTGGTCTGAATGAGTTAAAATTCTTTAAAGCCATGCTGGAGAATACAATCTAATCATAACTTAAACTTTAATATCATAATGTCTGCTTACATAGTTATTATTCACACTGCCTTTATACTTTCAAATAGTGGGTATATAAACACGCCATCAGCTCTATGAGACATATTAATCAGTAGTTAGAAGAGACAATTGTACCCTGCTCAGGGTTAACTTCTGCATAGATATGTATGGTAGAGAAAAGAAAAAAAAAAAACAAAGTAGCTTTTCCACCTGGCTTTCACAGAATATATGCACAGAGCCATTCATAAATGTCTCCGATCTAGAGATCATTATACAAAAATAACCTAAGGACTTTAAGCATCAAAGTTTTCACCAAACCTAAGTGGATAACTCCCATGAACAGTAGCTATATATGCACTCCAACTCCCTAAGCAAAACTCAAAAACCAAAAACAAAAGCAAAGAACTAGCTAGTTGTGCAGGCAGATGGTTGCATCAAATCAATAAAAATTATCCTAACTTTAACATATACGTGCAGTCTTATAGTCTACAACATCTAGCGATTAAAGTGAGATCTTCTGATGTGGGAGGTGAAGATAGGATTAATGTCACAGTTCGGTGAGCGGTCTTTCCTGCCAGGGTATAGTACAGAAAGTATGTTCCCAGTAAAAGCCAGCCTGCTCCGCATGGTATAAGATAGTGTCTCTTTGCTCTCTGTGGCCAAAAGTGTTTCTTCTGTTGTGGGCACTGCAACAATGGCCAAATTAACCAATGCCTGTCCTAAGGCTAGAGGAAACATGCTGCGCTCGTAATATGGGTCTCAGCCAGGACCACCATCCAGTCACGATAATTAAGTTCTGAAACACCCCACACATCATGGACACACAAGTCGAAAGCCCTCTCAATTTAGAGTCACCTTTATGAGAGAAACCGAGTACCTCATAGAGGCTTCGATAGGCTGCCCAGTAAGCAACAGTCATACGCAGCTCTCGCGACCGAATCCACCCTTTAATGCTCTGGGATACAGCTGTCAGTGGTACTACTACTCTGATGTCTTGATAGGGCGCACCCGGGTGAAAGCCATGCAGCTCATTAGTAGTGTCCGGTGCCTCGCCAGCACTCTGCTCTTCTGTTACCTCCATGCCATAGAGCAGTGAGAAGTGCTCCAATGTTGTCCTCCAAGATGGCGGCTTTCACGGCTCAACTGCAATTTCTGAGCGCTTTTTCTCACATTCAGCCAAAACTTCCGAGGTGGCAGTATATGTAGTGCGGGGCTTGAAAGCCTCAGCTACTGTGTTTAAAAGAGCTTCATTGTGGCGCTCCAAAAGTTCCATTATCTGATTGAGTATGAGCGCAGCCATGATTTCCCACGTGTAGCGTGCCAGAAAAGATTAGAAATAGGGTCTATAGAATTATTTAGTACTGCGAAGTTGCCTTCAATGCAGCAAAAAGATAGCCTTCCCCATGAATCTGCAGAGTGGGATAAAAAAAATAAGTAAAATATGCAATAAATCCTTTAAAATTGTGAGATGTTTTAGGAGCTCTGAAAATGTGCGTCTTGTCTCAATGATAGTTGGCTCCACCTCCGGTCTTTGGAGATTTTAATATTGATTGGCTGAATTCTAAAAATAATAGTTCTTGCTCGCTGTTTAAGACTTTGCAACTAATGCAATTAATCTCCTCCCCATCTCACATAAACATTAGCCATAATCACACCCTGCTCGATTGAATTCTCTCCACTTCTCCTGATCGGATCCAGGAAGCAGGTGTTCTCCTTAACAGTTTCAGTGACCACTGCATAGCGTACTGTGTGCACAAAATACAGGCTACTAAATCGCCTCCTAAGATTAAAATCCTCAGGTCTTTCAAAAAATTGAATGTTGAGTCATTTCTAAATGACATGAAGAACCTCCCCTGGCATAGATTAAACATAATCCCAGATATATACTATGAAGTCGAATTCTTTCAGTCCGCACTTCTACAAGTTTGGAATTTGCATGCCCCACTGCGTAAGGTGAGAGTTAAAGGAGCACATTTGAACTGGATCACAGTTGACCTCATTCAAATGTTCCAGTTTCAGGATTCATTGTGGTCAAAGTTCAAGCATACTGGCTCTATGAATGATCACTGTGTATATAGACAATGGCAAAATATATGCACTAAACAAAGAAAATTTGCCAAGGCCCAATATTTCTATGAAAATCTGAACTATAACATATCTAACCCTAGATATGCGCAAAATAAAGACTACTAAATCCCTTCCTAAGATTAAAATCACAAGGTCTTTCAAAAAATGTAATCTTGAGTTATTTCTAAATGACATAAAGAACCTCCCCTGGCATAGATTAAACATAATCCCGGAACAATCAAATACTGCAACTTCCTTTAGAAGTGGCAAATGACTTTAACAATTATTTTGTCGGTTGTTCCACCATCCTGATTGCCAATCTAATAAATGACACACATCCTGAAACTACAAATGTGGATCAAGCCCCACTAAATTTGCAAAGTCCCAATATAGAGAAGTAAAATTTTAGACCTGTACCTATCAATGTCATTAAGAAACACCTTAATAATCTAAAAATGAAAAACACAGTCTGGACCTGATCAATTCCCAGCAATGCTGTGGAAGCTTATTGCGTCAGCCATTGCTAAACCTGTCACAACCCTAATTAACGAATCCTTTGTGTCTGGATACATACCCAAACTTTGGAAGACTGCAAAAGTAGTGCCTATCCATAAAAGTGGTGACATTACTTTGGTTTCTAACTATCACTCAATATCATTGCTCCCAGTATTGTCAAAAATCTTAGGAAAATGCATCCATATGCAACTATGTGAGTATTACCAACAATCTAACTATCTGACCCCAAATCAATCAGGTTTTCGCCCGAATCACTTCACTACAACTGTTCTTTTAAAAGTTTGTAATGACATTCAAACTGGCATGGAACAAGGGGACCTAACTGGAGCTATTTTCCTTGATTTTGCAAAAGCCTTTGACACAGTAAACAACAACGTTCTATTGCACAAACTAAAAAACTCAGGTATTGGTGATCGTCCACTAACCTGGTTTCGATCATATGTATTGGATCGATCACAATATGTTTTCATTTCTGACAGCGACTCCCTCCCTCTCCCAGTCACGTGTGGTATTCCCCAAAGTTCTATTCTCAGCCCCCTACTTTTCACATTATTTATAAATGATCTACCTAATGTCTGCAAATCCTCTACTGTACACATGTACGCAGATGACACAGTAATCTATGCAAGCAAATCCGATCTATCACAACTTGAGGCTATGCTCCAAGACCAGTTCACAGAGAAAGAAAAGTAGATCACAAAAAACAAACTCTTCCTAAATACTGACAAAACAGTCACAATGATCTTTGGAACGGTTTCTAAATTACACAAATTACAAAATTCCCTTCTATGCATTTAAAACAAAATCATATAGCACACTGACCACAGTCCACTATTTCAAATACTTGGGTATTTTGTTAGACCCCAATCTATCTTTTGGCCTCCACATAGAAAAACTTGTATCTAAACTTTATCCAAAACTAGGTGCCCTGTACAGAAACAAATCCTGCCTAAGCCCTTAAGAAAAACCATGCTGATTTTGGTCCTCTAAATTGTTTGTCTTTATGTAAGTCATAATTCTTTCTTTTAAGAGGATTTCCATTAATTTGTGATTCAACAGATCAGTTAATGGGACAGTTAGCACTGATTGAAGTTCTTTTAAAACCCTTGGATGAATATGATCGGGACCCACTGACTTTTTATCATTTATTTTTGATAATGCTAACAAAACCTCATCCTCTGTAAAAAGATTAGTGTTAAGCTCATTTCTATTTTTCGTAGCATTCCTTAATGTAGACATTCTATTTTCACAATCTTTTGAATCTCCTTCTATTCTTATACCATTGACTGTTTTAAATTTTACTATTCCTACCTTATTTTTCTTCTTTCACTGATATATCTAAAGAATGTTTTGTCCCCATGTTTTACTGACTGTGTTATCTTCTCCATGAGCTTAAAGCTTCCTAATTAACTGCTTAGTCTTTTTTTGTTGGAGTCTCCATATTTTCATATCATCATCTATATTTTTTGTCTTTACAGCATGTGCCACTTCTTTGGAAAACTAAATTGTTTCCACTTTCTTTTACTGTTACAGACATTTCTAATACAGTGTGCGGTTGCATCTAAAATAGCACCCTTCACAAATATCCCACTGTTCTTGAACCCCTGTAATAAGAGTTTTCCCTTTTAAATAGTTTTTTTTTAGGTATTCTCCCATTAATGAAAAATCTACCTTCCTAAAGTCTAAAACATTTGTTTTAGTCTGAGTGGACAGTTTCTGCACATGAATACTAAACCAAACAGATTGATGATCACTGAATCCTAAGTTCTCACCTACAGACACTTTTGAAATATTAACTCTAATATAGTTTCCTTACGAGTTGGTTCCTTAACTAATTGATCAAGTGATTCCCCTAGCAGATATTCAAGAATATACCTGCTTCTAGCTGATCTAGCAGAAGGAATCTTCCAGTCTATATCTGGCAAATTAAAGTCCCCCATTACTATAACCTTACCCTTCATGGTCATTTGGTTATTTCTTCTAATAACAGATTTCCAGTTTTTCATCCTGCAATGGAGGCCTATATACAACCCCTATTCTAAACACATTTTTATCTCCAATTTCCAAAGTCACCCAAATACTTCATAATACTAATCATTTGTTTCTACAATTTCAGTAACCTTTATATTTTCATTTACATACAGAGCAACTCCTCCACCTTTTTTCCTACTCTTTTTTTCCACTGTGTTCTTTTTAAATAACCTGTAACTATGTCCCAGTCATCCAAATCATTGTACCATGTTTCTGTTATAGCTACTAAATCCAAGTTGTCCCTAGTCATTATTGAAGTGAGTTTAGGTAATTTATTTCCTAAGCTACGAGCATTTGTGCTCATGGCACGAAGAATTTGTCTACTAGAATTTCTACAATTGTTACTTGGGCTAACAGTTTTGGCATGCTGCGGGGGGCAGGTGGATACATTAATGCTACCCCATTTATTAGTATAAATGATTTCTAATAAAGCACCTCTCCCAGATACTATGTTCCTTTAACATCCAAATGCAAGCCATCTCTCCTAGTATCTTGCCAAACAGAGCTATAATGCCAATAAAACCAAATCCTCATTCCCTGCAGCACCTATCTAACCAAGAATTAAATATTGTTATCCGCTCCATCTTTCCTGCTTCCTGACCATACACAGGTAAAATAGCAGAAAATTATAGAGTTGATGCCAAATTCTCTAAATGATTGCCTAGGTCACAAAACTCTTTCTGAACAGCAGCAACATCATTACTAGCCAGATCATTTGTTCCTAAAGGAACAATCACATCTAACTCACTTCCCTTCTCCTGCTCCCTTAACAATTCTCCTGGAAGACATCTAACCTCCCTTGCTTCTCCTTTACTTTCACCTAAATACATATTCCTCAAAATAGAGTCACCCACTAACAGTCTTTTCCTCAAAAACACATCTGCAGTTCTTACCTGTGTTATGTTACCTGGAGAATCATGTACCAATAGATTTGAATTACCTGTTACAGCTTCAGAGGTTTGCAATGGCAGAGGTTGTGGGCAATGCTTCTGGTCTACTGTTCTAATTCTTCCTCAGCCTAAAGTAATCATCTGCCTCTACCTGTTGATCTCTGGGGTAGAGGGGCTTCTTTCTGAGGCAGCTTTGTAGAGGTAACAGGTATGTTACTTACCTTAGCTTGAAGGATAGTTATTTTTTCCCTTAAGAGGGAGAACTGCTTGCAAACAGGAGAGCCCCTAAATCTCTAAAAAGTAGCACAATAAAAAAGTGCAAAACACCCATTGCCCTGTATCTGAGACATTTTGAACTATGCAACACTTTAACAATAAGTAAAATAAAGGTATTCTTTACTGACTGAATAACCCTGAATAGCTCTGAATAACTCCTGAAATAACTTAAATATCCGTATTTATTTGATTCTTTTTTTTAGCTTGATCCCTTTGCTAAGAAACAGAGTAGATATTATTTTGTTGATTCATACTGACCAGCTATTTTGAAGCTCAGGGTATGTTAATATCACGGGACAGTATGTTTCATTTACCTTTTATACTTGAATATATATATATATATCAGTAGCAAAGATGTGCACTCTCAGTTTGTAGCAACTGCCAGGGTGCTAGTGGGAATCAATGTAGAAAAGTAACAAACTTGCACTCGCTGGTCTTTTTTTGTGAAATATTTTACTGAAAAATTGTGACGTTTCGAGGACAAAAAATCCTATATATATATATATCTCAAAAAACTGTAGGAAATATAAGATAAGATAAAAAGTCAGAAAAAAAGGATTCCATAGCCAGCACTATCCTATTCTAATACAATCTATACTAGGAAAGTATTGCACCAAGGAGACAGGTGAAACCAGGCTCACAGCAATGATTCACATATGCACACATCCAATTACAAAACAAAACTCTTTATTGATCACCTACATATAGACTAAAAAGGCATACTGGTAATACCCTGAATGCATAGGGCCATAGGGGGAAACTATATGTTTATATACTTATACCATCACAAAATTAATAGATATCATGCAGAAATGTCATAAGCGACATGACTTATAATAACGGTATAAAGGATACAGACAAAGATATAAGAGACAGGTTTGATAATGTCCTGTAGTTATATATAGCTGTCATCAGACAATGCAATTAGCAGCATGACATAAACAGTTAGGTTAAATGTGGTCATTAATGGATTCAGACAATGCATGCATATAAATAGCTGTTAGTACATGTAAATATTGCATATGTATACTCATTAATGAATCAAGGCAGTCCAGGCATCCTTGCATACAGCAATATGCAATCTTGCCCTGTTGTTTATAGGTTGAAATAAGGCAATATAGGATATAAGCAGTTCATGCAAATGTTGTTGTTAGGTAAATAGGTGTAGACAAAGCCATATGTTAGTTAAAGCAGTTCATGCATATGTCATTCAGCTCCCTCAGGACACAATCCTGTAGTCACAAATAGCTGTAAGTTGTTAGAAAGCAGTTTATGAAAATGCGGTCATTAGTGAAAAAGACTTACAACTTAAGGAGTCAGCAATAGAAGTTGTGACACAATGCCCGACAACAGAGAATAGGGGGATAAATGATTTGAAAATAGTGAACCTGTCCAAAAAAATTCTAACAAAGGAACATGAAGAAGTCCTTAAAAATGGACTGTCTTACTCACCAGTAAACAAAATGGATAGGTTCACTGTTACTAAAGATTTGCATTTATTTGCACGAAAAATAGTTTTAAAAAAACTATATACAGGTAAACCTAAACAACAAACTTTAGATATGAGGGATAGGCAACTACTAAATGATTTGGTATCTATACAAGAGGAACCTGTACAGAATAGCATAGCACCAACTGCAGATAATGAATCACAGGAAACATCAGTACCACACATAGGGTACACCCCCTTAAAAAACAAATCGAGCTACATGCCACCCTTGTTCATGGCTGGTGCAGTAAATAGTTTTGTCAAATTGGTTGAGAAAGAAATAGCCAGGTTAGATACTGAAACTGGTTATCAAGACAATCTCACCAAAAAACAGAGATGGGCTCTTAATGATCTCATCAAAGATCAAGATATAACAATCAAGCCATCGACAAGGGTGGCAATGTAGTCATACTAAACACTGTTGACTATAGGAAAGAATGATTGAGACAGGTCACAGACAGCAGACAGTATAAGTTATTAAACAATGACCCAACTGTTGAATACCAAATTGAATTGGATTACATTCTCACCCAGGCTATGAAAAATGGTGTAATTAATAAAGCTGAATTTGAATTCATGAACATCAAAAAAACTAAAACGGCTACATTTTATACCATACCAAAATTGCACAAAAAGAAAAATCCTCCACCGGGAAGACCCATTATTTATGTACCATGTGACAGCCATCAGCAAATCACAAATGCACATATGATTATTCCGTGAATTCTTGCACATGCTCAGTAGGAGCTGGTGACTCAAAAAATTTAAATATAAAAAGACTGTGCACATTTTGTTAATGGAAGTAAATTGGAAAGTTGTTTCAAATTGCATGCTCCATCTGAATCATGAAAGTTTATTTTTGACTTGTGTCCCTTTAAGGGAAATATGTTCATAGACAAGTTTTATATATACATTAGCTATCCCAAACGTTTTCACCTCAATTTAAAATGTAATTTCTTGGTACCCTCTTTAAACACAGTATCTGTTTTAGGCGTGAATATAATGCTTTGGGCATTTTTAATAACTTTAATCTTTTAAAACATGCACCTATTGCATGAAATCATGCAACATTTAAATAATTCCTTCTTGTAGTAGATTATGTCTCTGGTTTATTGTTTAAATGAGATAATTGAGCATTTAATACAGTGATGTACATGTGTGCATCTATACTTGTTTAGCAACAGCTAGATTACGAGTTTTGCGGTATGAGTGAAAAAGCAGCATTAAGGCTCTTTTTCACTACCGCTGGTATTACGAGTCTTGCAGGTTTAGCTGCACCGCACACTTTTTTGGCCGTAACGCAATGTAACTAGCAGCTTTCAAAAAGTCCTTTTTCAATGGGACTTCCTTTGTGCCGGTACTACGAGTTTGCCTGGGAGGCCAAAAAGTGAGCGGTACACCCTATACTGTCAAGATCCATACCGTAAACTGAAAGTCAGTAGTTATGGGTTTTATGTTACAACGCTGTCACATAAAACTCATAACTAAAGTGCTAAAAAGTACACTAACACCCATAAACTACCTATTAACCCCTAAACCGCTGCCCTCCCGCATCGTAAACACTAGTTAAATATTATTAACCCCTAATCTGTTGCCCCAATGTCGTCGCCATTTACATACACTTATTAACCCCTAATCAGCTGTCCCTAACATCGCCTCAACCTACATTACTGTTATTAACCCCTAATCTGCTGTCCCTAACATCGCTGCCATTATACTAACGTTAATAACCCCTAAACCTAACCCTAAGTCTAACCCTAACACCACTAACTTTAATATAATTAAAATAAATCTAAATAAAAATTACTATAATAAACTAATAGTTACATTGTAGCTATCGTAGGTTTTATTTTCATTTCACAGCTAAGTTTGTATTTATTTTAACTAGGTAGACAAGTTAGTAAATAGTTATTAACTATTTACTAACTACCTAGTTAAAATAAATACAAATTTACCTGTAAAATAAAACCTAACCTGTCTTACACTAACACCTAACCTTACACTACAATTAAATAAATTACATTAAATAAATACAATTAACTAAATTACAAAAAAAAATACACAAAATAAAAAATAAATTATCAAATATTTAAACTAATTACACCTAATCTAATAGCCCTATCAAAATAAAAAAGCCTCCCCAAAATAAAAAAAAAAAACCCTAGCCTAAACTAAATTGACAATAGCCCTTAAAAGGGCCTTTTGCGGGGCATTGCCCCAAAGAAATCAGCTCTTTTACCTGTAAAAAATACAAACACCACCAACAGTAAAACCCACCACCCACACAACCAAACCCCCCAAATAAATACCTATCTAAAAAACCTAAGCTCCCATTGCCCTGAAAAATGCATTTGGATGGGCATTGCCCTTAAAAGGGCATTTAGCTCTTTTTCTGCACAAAATCCCTAAGCTAAAAATAAAACCCACCCAATTAACCCTTAAAAAAACCTAACACTAACCCCCGAAGATCCACTTACAGTTTTTGAAGACCTGACATCCATCCTCAACGAAGCGGCAGAAGTCCTCAGCAAAGCTGGCAGAAGTCTTCATCCAAGCCAGCGAAGTCTTCATCCAGACGGCATCTTCTATCTTCATCCATCCGGCATGGAGCGGCTCCATCTTCAAGACAACCAATCAGCCAATAGGATTGAGCTCGCATTCTATTGGCTGATTGGAACAGCCAATAGAATGTGAGCTCAATCCTATTGGCTGATTGGATCTGATTGGAACAGCCAATAGAATCCAAACTCAATCCTATTGGCTGATTGCATCAGCCAATAGGATTTTTTCACCTTTAATTCTGATTGGCTGATAGAATTCTATCAGCCAATCGGAATTCAAGGGACACCATCTTGGATGACGTCCCTTAAAGGAACCTTCATTCTTCGTTAGCCGTCGGAAGAAGAGGATGCTCTGCGCCGGATGTCTTGAAGATGGAGCCGCTCCGCGCCGGATGGATGAAGATAGAAGATGCCGTCTGGATGAAGACTTCTGCCGGCTTGGATGAAGACTTCGGCCCGCTTGGATGAAGACTTATGCCGGCTTCACTGATTACTTCTTCCGCTTTGTTGAGGATGGATATCAGGTCTTCAAAAACTGTAAGTGGATCTTCTGGGGTTAGTGTTAGGTTATTTTAAGGGTTTATTGGGTGGGTTTTATTTTTAGCTTAGGGACTTGGGTGGAAAAATAGCCAAATGCCTTTTAAGGGCAATGCCCATCCAAATGCCCTTTTCAGGGCAATGGGGAGCTTAGTTTTTTTAGATAGGTTTTTATTAGGTGTAATTAGTTTAAATATTTGATAATTTCTTTTTTATTTTATACAATTTAGTGGGGTTTTTTTGTAATTTAGTTAATTGTATTTAATTAATGTAATTTATTTAATTGTAGTGTAAGGTTAGGTGTTAGTGTAAGACAGGTTAGGTTTATTTTACAGGTACATTTGTATTTATTTTAGCTAGGTAGTTAGTAAATAGTTAATAACTATTTACTAACTATTCTACCTAGTTAAAATAAATACAAATTTACCTGTGAAAAAAAATTAAAACCTAAGATAGCTACAATGTAACTATTAGTTATATTGTAGCTAGTTTAGGGTTTATTTTACATGTAAGTATTTAGTTCTAAATAGGTATTATTTAGTTAATAATAGTAATTTTTATTTAGATTTCTTTTAATTATATTTAAGTTAGGGGTGTTAGGGTTAGACTTAGGGTTAGGGGTTAAAAACTTTAGTATAGTGACGCAGACGTTGGGGCAGCAGATTAGGGGTTAATAAGTGTAGGTGGGTGGCGGCAATATTGGAGGCGGCAGATTAGGGGTTAATAAATATAATGTAGGTGTCGTCAATGTCGGGGGCGGCAGATTAGGCATTAATAAGTGTAAGCTTTCTTGCACTGGTCACAGCACAGTGTCACACCATCTGGTAAGCATAATACTTACTTATATCTATACCTACATATCCAGACGGTATCACGCTATTGTGGCGCCCTCTTTCTACTTTCTATTTTAACAGTTGTTCCACACTCTCTGGGATCAAGAGGAGCAGCTCTACTCACATAACAGGAGGATACCTTTATCCCTTCAATTTACCACCAGTTTATGGACAATAAACAGGACTAATACGGTAGATTTGATCTACTACACTTTAAGTGTATCACCTGGTTTTATATTGAATATTGCCTTTCTATATTTTAAATATCAGCGCTCTTTTATATATCCCTTTATTGGGATATGTTCATTAATAAGTGTAAAGTAGGTGACAGCGACATTGGGGGCAGCAGATTAGGGGTTAATACGTGTAGGTGGGTGGCGGCGGCAGATTAGGGGTTAATAAGTATAATGTAGGTGGCGGTGATGTCGGGGCGGCAGATTAGAGGTTAATAAGTATAATGTAGTTGGCTGTGATGTTGGGGGCGGCAGATTAGGGGTGTTTAGGTGTAAACATAAATTTTTCCCAATAGGAATCAATGAGGCAGCGTTACGGAGCTTTATGCTCTTTTATTGCAGGTGTTAGGCTTTTTTTTAGCCGGCTCTCCCCATTTATGTCTATGGGGAAATTGTGCACAAGCACGTAAAACCAGCTCAAAGCAGCGCTGGTATTGGAGTGCGGTATGGAGCTCAATTTTGCTCTATGCTCACTTATTGCCTGCTAATGCCGGGTTTATGAAAACCTGTAATAGCAGCGCTGTAGGGAGGTGAGTGGTGACAATAACTTGCAAGTTAGCACCGAGCAGCTCTTACCGCAAAACTCGTAATCTAGCCGCATGTGTTTTTTTTTCCTTTGTTCTATCCTGCATCAATAATTTAATAGAAGATACTCAGTTTGAAATAGCTTTTTAAAAACAAATAATATATAAATTTGAGAAAATTGGAGAGAGAAAACAGGTGATCATTAAATGGCCTATTCATTCTTGGCCAAAACAAAAAAGCACCCAATACTAGTAATAAGATATAGAACTTACTTTCACTTTTGTGAATTAAAGGGATACTGAACCCAATTTTTTTCTTTCATTGTTCAGATAGAGCATGCAATTTTAAGCAACTTTCTAATTTGCTCCTATTATGAATTTCTCTTCGGTCTCTTGGTATCTTTATTTGAAAAAGCAGGAATGTAAGCTTATGAGCCAGCCCATATTTGGTTTAGCATCTGGGTACAGCTTGCTGGTTATATGTACCCACTAATCATAGAGCGCTATCCAGTGATCTGAACCAAAATGGGCCTGCATGTAAGCTTAAATTCCTGATTTTTTAAATAAAGATACCAAATGAACAAAGAGAAATTCATAATAGGAGTAAATTAGAAAGTTGCTTAAAATTGCATGATCTATCTGAACTATGAAAGAAAAACAAATTGGGTTTAGTATCCCTTTAAGGCATTTTATACAGTTTGGAAAGCCAGTATCAATAATGAAGAAAATGTATTTGCAGGTAAGGATACCTCATTACAACTAATTTTTAATAGTTATTGATGACTGTGACTTTTGTAACCTAAATACTTAAAGCCAATGTAACCGATAAAGACTAAGATTTCTAACATTGCTCTGTCTATTTAATGTGTACGCTGTCATCTGTCAAGATGGGGAAATTTAAAAGCAGAGACAGTTCCCTGAATTTTCTATGGATCACTTGCATTACATGTAACACATTAATCCTCTAATGAGTTTCCGTTCAACAAGGACATCTATCTGTATAAAATGTAAGGTCATTTAGCAACTATTAATTTGTCACTTTTAGATTAAAGGTGATTGAGAACTCCATCTCTTACAAACTCATTTTCTTTCACAATAGAGTTTCTGAAGCCATTCAACTGATTATAGTACTCTGTACAATAGAAATAAGTTGTACATTTGCAGTAATTATTTTCAGAGACAATAACCTCCTTTCTAACACAATGTGAATATATTATAACAAAAAAGACTACAAAGGGTTCCATTGCTCCTTTATTATTGTATAAAATAAACGTATTAATATGTAAAACTTTTAAAAGATTAAATATGGATACATGCAATGCATTGTATACCAATGAAACACTAATTTTCAGATATAATTGTGAGGTATTCTTTTTCAATGAACACCAAAATAATATGTAAATTATATAAATAGAATGTAACTGTGGTGCTTATAATACAGAATTAAATTTATGAATATTTTGAAATAGGTTTTTTGGTGCCTAATTTATAGGTTTTTTTATATTGTATTATAACCTCTAACAATATCACCCAGGAAATATTTTGCACATTCAATCAAGGTAGTTAAATGCAAATAAATGTATGTAAAAGTAAAAAAATTCTGAGTATTCATATAATTGCTAAGACTAAACTGGAAGATAACAGAGAAGAAAAATTAATATGCACCCCTCTGTAATCATGCATGATTAAGGGTCCATTGTGACCCAAAACGTCACTGTTTTTTTAGGGATGTCACCCTTATAAAGAACATCTATTTTGCTACATATACAGAAGAGCTGCTTATTCATTTTTCTATGTGGATTACAGAGGGGTGAGCAGAGACCCTATTTTGTTTTTGCTTGCACTCTGGTGAACCTATTTAAACGGGTGCTGTACTCATTTTCTTGATTAGTAGATCACAGAGGAGTAGAAATCATTTTTCAGTGACATGATAATCCAAAACATGGACCTTGATTCCATTTTACATTTGTTAATTTAAAGGGACAAAATAAACTTTCATGATTCAGATAGGGCATGTAATTTTAAACAATTTTCCAATTTTGCTTTGTTCTTTTGGTATTCTTAGTTGAAAGCTTAACCTAGGAGGTTCATATGCTAATTTCTTAGACCTTGAAGGCCACCTCTTTTCAGAATGCATTTTTTTACAGTTTTTCACCACTAAAGGGTGTTAGTTCTTGTGTTTCATATAGATAACACTGTGCTCATGCACGTAAAGTTACCTGGGAGCCAGCACTGATTGGCTAAACTGCAAGTCTGTCAAAAGAACTGAAATAAAGGAGCAGTTTGCAGAGGCTTAGATACAAGATAATCACAGAGGTAAAAAGTGTATTAATATAACTGTGTTGGTTGTGCAAAACTGGGGAATGGGTAATAAAGGGATTATCTATCTTTTAAAATAATAACAATTCTGGTGTAGACTGTCCCTTTAATGATATATCTGTTGTAAAGCACCTTTTTTTTTACACATGTATTTTAATGAATTTGATAGACATGAGTCTTATCATAATTTTTTTCAACTTCTAATGCTAACCATAGACATTTACTCACCTAGAAGAGCATTTTCATAGCTAGTACATAAATATTCATAGGCAAAAAATTAATTTTGTCTGAAAGATTTGTTTTGGATTTTATAAAACATTTGGTTCGGCTGAATTTCGTCCATGCAGGCATTCAGCTTGGATGAATATTGAATTCAGATTCATTACCATTATTTTGAATGGGAACAACTTATATAGGACCAGATTACAAGTGGCGTGCTTATGATAGTGCACATGACAACCTTTTTCATAATATAAAACATAGATTACAATAAAAGCAATTTGACACATGCCATAATAAATGAGTACAGAGACATATTTAACCACTTCAACGTAAAGGTCAAAACTGTATCCTCCTATATTATAATTTCTGTGTGTAGTGGACAACACTCTAGCAGAACAATGAAAATGTCTTCCTATAGTTTTGATCATGGTTTGTTGTATTGTCATTACACCATTGTATAGGACATATCCCTGTATAGTGCACTAAAATTAAAAGATTATAATTAGGATAAATACTGCATCAGCAAAAGAGTTATTTTGAGGGGACAGCAAATTTATACTGTTATACAGGCTGTACACTCACTACTTTGCATTGTAGCAAACTGTCATTTCTTCTGTGGTGTCACATGAAAAGATATAATACAATATTTACAAAAATGTGAGGGGTGTACTCACTTTTGTGGGATACTGTATATATATATATATATATATACACAACACATGGAAACACCCAGCACTCACCAGCTAGCTCACAGCTAAGATAAAATCACAACTGGAAAGGTTAGTCACCGCATCTGGCCAAATGGGAAAGCTCAGGCACCACGTCAAGGTCCTTTCCATCGCCTGAGTCCCTAACACAGGCACACCATCATGCGAGCTCACAAAGCCAAACAAACTGAGAACAAAGAAGGGGTGCACAGGTGGCTGTAATCACCCATAGAAAATACAAAACATGGAAGGGAACTGCACTCCAAGACCGGATCAGGTACACATCCTGTGACTCAGTAACATCCAGCCCTGGGTGCTAAATAGCACTCCAAAAAAGCTGTGATGTCACCAGAGCCACAGGCAGTTAACCCCAGTCCGGAATGGGTGCAAGAAACAGGGGAGATTACAAATAAAAAGTAATACAACACATGGAAACACCCAGCACTCACCAGCTAGCTCACAGCTAAGATAAAATCACAACTGGAAAGGTTAGTCACCGCATCTGGCCAAATGGGAAAGCTCAGGCACCACGTCAAGGTCCTTTCCATCGCCTGAGTCCCTAACACAGGCGCACCATCATGCGAGCTCACAAAGCCAAACAAACTGAGAACAAAGAAGGGGTGCACAGGTGGCTGTAATCACCCATAGAAAATACAAAACATGGAAGGGAACTGCACTCCAAGACCGGATCAGGTACACATCCTGTGACTCAGTAACATCCAGCCCTGGGTGCTAAATAGCACTCCAAAAAAGCTGTGATGTCACCAGAGCCACAGGCAGTTAACCCCAGTCCGGAATGGGTGCAAGAAACAGGGGAGATTACAAATAAAAAGTAATACAACACATGGAAACACCCAGCACTCACCAGCTAGCTCACAGCTAAGATAAAATCACAACTGGAAAGGTTAGTCACCGCATCTGGCCAAATGGGAAAGCTCAGGCACCACGTCAAGGTCCTTTCCATCGCCTGAGTCCCTAACACAGGCACACCATCATGCGAGCTCACAAAGCCAAACAAACTGAGAACAAAGAAGGGGTGCACAGGTGGCTGTAATCACCCATAGAAAATACAAAACATGGAAGGGAACTGCACTCCAAGACCGGATCAGGTACACATCCTGTGACTCAGTAACATCCAGCCCTGGGTGCTAAATAGCACTCCAAAAAAGCTGTGATGTCACCAGAGCCACAGGCAGTTAACCCCAGTCCGGAATGGGTGCAAGAAACAGGGGAGATTACAAATAAAAAGTAATACAACACATGGAAACACCCAGCACTCACCAGCTAGCTCACAGCTAAGATAAAATCACAACTGGAAAGGTTATTCACCGCATCTGGCCAAATGGGAAAGCTCAGGCACCACGTCAAGGTCCTTTCCATCGCCTGAGTCCCTAACACAGGCACACCATCATGCGAGCTCACAAAGCCAAACAAACTGAGAACAAAGAAGGGGTGCACAGGTGGCTGTAATCACCCATAGAAAATACAAAACATGGAAGGGAACTGCACTCCAAGACCGGATCAGGTACATATCCTGTGACTCAGTAACATCCAGCCCTGGGTGCTAAATAGCACTCCAAAAAAGCTGTGATGTCACCAGAGCCACAGGCAGTTAACCCCAGTCCGGAATGGGTGCAAGAAACAGGGGAGATTACAAATAAAAAGTAATACAACACATGGAAACACCCAGCACTCACCAGCTAGCTCACAGCTAAGATAAAATCACAACTGGAAAGGTTAGTCACCGCATCTGGCCAAATGGGAAAGCTCAGGCACCACGTCAAGGTCCTTTCCATCGCCTGAGTCCCTAACACAGGCACACCATCATGCGAGCTCACAAAGCCAAACAAACTGAGAACAAAGAAGGGGTGCACAGGTGGCTGTAATCACCCATAGAAAATACAAAACATGGAAGGGAACTGCACTCCAAGACCGGATCAGGTACACATCCTGTGACTCAGTAACATCCAGCCCTGGGTGCTAAATAGCACTCCAAAAAAGCTGTGATGTCACCAGAGCCACAGGCAGTTAACCCCAGTCCGGAATGGGTGCAAGAAACAGGGGAGATTACAAATAAAAAGTAATACAACACATGGAAACACCCAGCACTCACCAGCTAGCTCACAGCTAAGATAAAATCACAACTGGAAAGGTTAGTCACCGCATCTGGCCAAATGGGAAAGCTCAGGCACCACGTCAAGGTCCTTTCCATCGCCTGAGTCCCTAACACAGGCACACCATCATGCGAGCTCACAAAGCCAAACAAACTGAGAACAAAGAAGGGGTGCACAGGTGGCTGTAATCACCCATAGAAAATACAAAACATGGAAGGGAACTGCACTCCAAGACTGGATCAGGTACACATCCTGTGACTCAGTAACATCCAGCCCTGGGTGCTAAATAGCACTCCAAAAAAGCTGTGATGTCACCAGAGCCACAGGCAGTTAACCCCAGTCCGGAATGGGTGCAAGAAACAGAGGAGATTACAAATAAAAAGTATTACAACACATGGAAACACCCAGCACTTACCAGCTTGCTCACAGCTAAGATAAAATCACAACTGGAAAGGTTAGTCACCGCATCTGGCCAAATGGGAAAGCTCAGGCACCACGTCAAGGTCCTTTCCATCGCCTGAGTCCCTAACACAGGCACACCATCATGCGAGCTCACAAAGCCAAACAAACTGAGAACAAAGAAGGGGTGCACAGGTGGCTGTAATCACCCATAGAAAATACAAAACATGGAAGGGAACTGCACTCCAAGACCGGATCAGGTACACATCCTGTGACTCAGTAACATCCAGCCCTGGGTGCTAAATAGCACTCCAAAAAAGCTGTGATGTCACCAGAGCCACAGGCAGTTAACCCCAGTCCGGAATGGGTGCAAGAAACAGGGGAGATTACAAATAAAAAGTAATACAACACATGGAAACACCCAGCACTCACCAGCTAGCTCACAGCTAAGATAAAATCACAACTGGAAAGGTTAGTCACCGCATCTGGCCAAATGGGAAAGCTCAGGCACCACGTCAAGGTCCTTTCCATCGCCTGAGTCCCTAACACAGGCACACCATCATGCGAGCTCACAAAGCCAAACAAACTGAGAACAAAGAAGGGGTGCACAGGTGGCTGTAATCACCCATAGAAAATACAAAACATGGAAGGGAACTGCACTCCAAGACCGGATCAGGTACACATCCTGTGACTCAGTAACATCCAGCCCTGGGTGCTAAATAGCACTCCAAAAAAGCTGTGATGTCACCAGAGCCACAGGCAGTTAACCCCAGTCCAGAATGGGTGAAAGAAACAGGGGAGATTACAAATAAAAAGTAATACAACACATGGAAACACCCAGCACTCACCAGCTAGCTCACAGCTAAGATAAAATCACAACTGGAAAGGTTAGTCACCGCATCTTGCCAAATGGGAAAGCTCAGGCACCACGTCAAGGTCCTTTCCATCGCCTGAGTCCCTAACACAGGCACACCATCATGCGAGCTCACAAAGCCAAACAAACTGAGAACAAAGAAGGGGTGCACAGGTGGCTGTAATCACCCATAGAAAATACAAAACATGGAAGGGAACTGCACTCCAAGACTGGATCAGGTACACATCCTGTGACTCAGTAACATCCATCCCTGGGTGCTAAATAGTACTCCAAAAAAGCTGTGATGTCACCAGAGCCACAGGCAGTTAACCCCAGTCCGGAATGGGTGCAAGAAACAGGGGAGATTACAAATAAAAAGTAATACAACACATGGAAACACCCAGCACTCACCAGCTAGCTCACAGCTAAGATAAAATCACAACTGGAAAGGTTAGTCACCGCATCTGGCCAAATGGGAAAGCTCAGGCACCACGTCAAGGTCCTTTCCATCGCCTGAGTCCCTAACACAGGCACACCATCATGCGAGCTCACAAAGCCAAACAAACTGAGAACAAAGAAGGGGTGCACAGGTGGCTGTAATCACCCATAGAAAATACAAAACATGGAAGGGAACTGCACTCCAAGACCGGATCAGGTACACATCCTGTGACTCGGTAACATCCAGCCCTGGGTGCTAAATAGCACTCCAAAAAAGCTGTGATGTCACCAGAGCCACAGGCAGTTAACCCCAGTCCAGAATGGGTGAAAGAAACAGGGGAGATTACAAATAAAAAGTAATACAACACATGGAAACACCCAGCACTCACCAGCTAGCTCACAGCTAAGATAAAATCACAACTGGAAAGGTTAGTCACCGCATCTTGCCAAATGGGAAAGCTCAGGCACCACGTCAAGGTCCTTTCCATCGCCTGAGTCCCTAACACAGGCACACCATCATGCGAGCTCACAAAGCCAAACAAACTGAGAACAAAGAAGGGGTGCACAGGTGGCTGTAATCACCCATAGAAAATACAAAACATGGAAGGGAACTGCACTCCAAGACCGGATCAGGTACACATCCTGTGACTCAGTAACATCCATCCCTGGGTGCTAAATAGTACTCCAAAAAAGCTGTGATGTCACCAGAGCCACAGGCAGTTAACCCCAGTCCGGAATGGGTGCAAGAAACAGGGGAGATTACAAATAAAAAGTAATACAACACATGGAAACACCCAGCACTCACCAGCTAGCTCACAGCTAAGATAAAATCACAACTGGAAAGGTTAGTCACCGCATCTGGCCAAATGGGAAAGCTCAGGCACCACGTCAAGGTCCTTTCCATCGCCTGAGTCCCTAACACAGGCACACCATCATGCGAGCTCACAAAGCCAAACAAACTGAGAACAAAGAAGGGGTGCACAGGTGGCTGTAATCACCCATAGAAAATACAAAACATGGAAGGGAACTGCACTCCAAGACCGGATCAGGTACACATCCTGTGACTATAAATATATAAATATATATATATACATATCCTATATAATAAAAGGCCAGTTATGTTTGTCAGCTGCAGTCATGCACAGTAGAGACTGCAGAGGACAAACATACCTGGCCTTGAACAGCAGAGGAGTGTGCACTGCAGAAGCTGCCTGGTGGGGGCCTGACCAGGCGTGCCATGATGGGGGCGTGGTCAGACATGTCGTGATGGGGCGTGACCGGGCGTGGTGAGGGGGCATGGCTGACGGGCATGACAAGGGGCGTGACCTTGCGGGAGTGCGCATGAAGGTTGTGGTCGACGGGAGAGACCAAAAGAGGTGGTAGAGACCAAAAGAGAGGAGGGAAAGAGAGAAAGCGAGCAAAAGAGAGGGGAGAGAGAGCAAACGAGAGGAGGGAGAGAGAGAGCAAAAGAAGGGGGGAGAGAGAGAGTAAAAGAGGGGGGAGAGAGAGAGAGAAAGAGGGGGAGAGAGAGAGCAAAAGAGGGGGGAGAGAGCAAAAGAGAGGCATAGACAAAGAGAGCGCGCAAACGAGAGGGGGAGAGAGAGCAAAAGAGAGGAGAGAGAGCAAAAGAGGGGGAGAGAGAGAGCACAAAAGAGGGGGAGAGAGAGAGCACAAAAGAGGGGGAGAGAGAGCTCAAAAGAGAGGGGGGGAGAGAGAGAGCTCAAAAGAGAGAGGGAGAGATAGAGCTCAAAAGAAAGGGGGGAGAGATAGAGCTCAAAATAGAGGGGGGGGAGAGAGAGAGCAAAAGAGGGGAGAGAGAGAGAGAGAGCACAAAAGAGAAGGGGGAGAGAGAGCGCAAAAGAGGGAGAGAGAGAGCACAAAAAAGGGAGAGAGAAAGCGCAAAAGAGAGGGGGAGAGAGCGCAAAAGAGAGAGGGGAAGAGGCTGTACACTCACTACTTTGCATTGTAGCAAACTGTCATTTCTTCTGTGTTGTCACATGAAAAGATATAATACAATATTTACAAAAATGTGAGGGGTGTACTCACTTTTGTGGGATACTGTATATATATATATATATATATATATATAAATATATATATATATATATATATATATATATATATATCCTATATAATAAAAGGCCAGGTATGTTTGTCAGCTGCAGTCATGCACAGTAGAGACTGCAGAGGACAAACATACCTGGCCTTGAACAGCAGAGGAGTGTGCACTGCAGAAGCTGCCTGGTGGGGGCGTGACCAGGCGTGCCATGATGGGGGCGTGGTCAGACATGTCCTGATTGGGTGTGACCGGGCGTGGTGAGGGGGCGTGGCTGATGGGCATGACAAGGGGCGTGACCTTGCGGGAGAGCGCCTGAAGGTTATGGTCGACGGGAGAGACCAAAAGAGGTGGGAGAGACCAGGGAGAGGAGGGAAAGAGAGAAAGCGAGCAAAAGAGAGGGGAGAGAGAGCAAACGAGAGGAGGGAGAGAGAGAGCAAAAGAGGGGGGGAGAGAGAGAGTAAAAGAGGGGGGAGAGAGAGAGCAAAAGAGGGGGAGAGAGAGAGCAAAAGAGGGGGGGAGAGAGCAAAAGAGAGGGAGAGAGAGAGAGAGAGCACGCAAACGAGAGGGGGAGAGAGAGCAAAAGAGAGGAGAGAGAGCAAAAGAGGGGGAGAGCGAGAGCACAAAAGAGGGGGAGAGAGAGCTCAAAAGAGAGGGGAGAGAGAGAGAGCTCAAAAGAAAGGGGGGAGAGATAGAGCTCAAAATAGAGGGGGGGGAGAGAGAGAGAGAGAGAGAGAGCAAAAGAGGGGAGAGAGAGAGCACAAAAAAGGGAGAGAGAAAGCGCAAAAGAGAGGGGGAGAGAGTGCAAAAGAGAGAGGGGGAGAGAGCGCAAAAGAGAGGGGGGAGAGAGAGAGAGCAAAAGAGGGGGGAGAGAGAGCAAAAGAGGGGGAAAGAGAGCAAAATAGGGGAGAGAGAGAGCAAAAGAGTGCGAGAGAAAGCAAAAGAGGGGGGGAGAGAGAGAGAGAGAGCGTGAGCAAAAGAGGGGGGAGAGAGTAAAAGAGGGGGAGAGAGAGAGCGCAAGAGGGGAGAGAGAAAGCAAAAGAGGGGGGAGAGAGAGCTCAAAAGAGAGGGGAGAGAGAGCGCAAAAGAGAGGGGGAGAGAGAGCGCAAAAGAGAGAGTGGGGAGAGAGAGGGAGCAAGGGTTGGAACTGCAGTACTTAAAAAATTGGCCCGTGTACACGGGCTATAGGACTAGTATATAGATATATATATACTGTATGTATTGAAACAGTACAATCATGTAGATGCTTTCAAGCTTTCATCCAGCACAAACATTATACAGAGCTGTACATAAACTGCTATGCAGAAATATGTCCCAAATAAATATGCAACATCCATAAGAGTACATTCAAAGTTCCCACACTCTAACCACTTAATAAGGAGAGAAACAATGTGCAAGCGAATGGAACTGTATTACTCACGTAAATCCTCATTCGTTCCTTGCCACCTACATCGTTGTCTGCCTTGAATAGCTCATCCGCTGCTGCGAGCTTTGCATGTGAATGACAAAACTCTGTGGTTTTGCATCAGCCAATAGGATTTTTTCTACCTTAATTCCCATTGGCTGATAGAATTCTATCAGCCAATTGTAATTGAAGGGACGCCATCTTGGATGACGTCACTTAAAGGTACCGTCATTTAGTAAGAAGACTCCAGATGAAGAGTATGCTCCGCGTCGGATGTCTTGAAGATGGACCCGCTCTGCGCCGGATGGATGAAGATAGAAGATGCCGTCTGGATGAAGATTTCTGCCCGTCTGGAGGACCACTTCTTCCCGGCTTGGATGAAGACTTCTGCCCGTCTGGAGGACCACTTCTGCCCGGTTGGATGAAGACGTCTCCCGGTAGGGTGATCTTCAGGGGGTTAGTGTTAGGTTTTTTTAAGGGGGGCATTGGGTGGGTTTTAGAGTAGGGTTGGTTGTGTGGGTGGTGGGTTTTAATGTTGGGGGATTTGTATTTTTTTACAGGTAAAAGAGCTGATTACTTTGGGGCAATGCACCGCAAAAGGCCCTTTTAAGGGCTATTTGTAATTTAGTGTAGGGTAGGGCTTTTTTATTTTGGGGGGGCTTTTTTTATTTTGTTAGGTGGATTAGATTAGGTGTAATTAGTTTAAAAATCTTGTAATTTTTTTAATTATTTTCTGTAATTTAGTGGGGGGGGGGGGGTTTCTACTTAATTGTATTTCATTTAGTTAATTTATTTAATTATAGTGTAGTGTTAGGTGTAATTGTAACTTAGGTTAGGTTTTATTTTACAGGTACTTTTGTCTTTATTTTAGCTAGGTAGTTATTAAATAGTTAATAACTATTTAGTAACTATTGTACCTAGTTAAAATAAATACAAACTTGCCTGTAAAATAAAAATAAACCCTAAGCTAGCTACAATGTAACTATTAGTTATATTGTAGCTAGCTTACGGTATATTTTATAGCTAAGTATTTAGTTTTAAATAGGAATTATTAAGTTAATGATAGTTATTTTATTTATATTTATTTCAATTTTATTTCAGTTAGGGGGGTTAGGGTTAGACTTAAGTTAGGGGTTAATAACTTTAATATAGTGGTGGCGACGTTGGGGGGTTAATAAGTGTAGGTAGGTTGCGGCAACATTGGGGGTGGCAGATTAGGGGTTAATAAATAGTATGTAGGTGTCGGCGATGTTGAGGGCAGCAGATTAGGGGTTCATAAGTATAATGTAGGTGGCGGCTGTGTCCTGAGCGGCAGATTAGGGGTTAATAATATAATGTAGATGTTGGCGATGTCGGGGCAGTAGATTAGGGTTTTATAAGTGTAAGATTAGGGGTGTTTAGACTCAGGGTTCCTGTTAGGGTGTTAGGTGTAGATATAACTTTTGTTTCCCCATAGGAATCAATGGGGTTGCATTAGGAGCTTTACGCTGCTTTTTGCAGGTGTTAGGTTTTTTTCAGCCGGCTCTCCCCCATTGATTCCTATGGGGAAATCGTGCAGTTCAGCCAGCTCACTGCTAACGTAAACAGCGCTGGTTTTGAGGTGAGATGTGGAGCAAAATTTTGCTCTACGATCACTTTTTTGCGGTTAATGCCAGGTTTGGAAAAACCCGTAATACCAGCGCTGTCTGTAAGTGAGCGGTAAGCATAAACTGCTCGCTAGCACTGCATAGCCTCTAACGCAAAACTTGTAATCTAGCAGCTTGACACTACCCAATATGGTGAAAAAATATGCCGAATAGAGCATGTGGAAACAGAATAAACTATAGAGATCAATATGAAAATAGGAATCAATATAACGATAGAACCTATAACCCCAATAATTATCATAAGGGAAGGGACACAGGATATCCCAACTGGAGGAGAACCAATCCAAGCAAGAATGGAAAAGAAAATGGAAATAAAATAGGGGTCAATTCCAAGAAACAAATTATACCCAATAGGGGAAACTATTATAATAATAATCAGTATACAAAAGGACAGAATAGGAGTGTAAATAAGCATTATCCTTTTTTAGAGGAACAGGGGGAACCATCAAGATTGAATCAGAAAGAAGAGGGGATTGACAGGGGAGTAATAGAAACCCCGAGATTAGAACCCCAATGGAAAAAAAGGGCACTAAAAAGACCAAATATAGAGGACAAAGAGGAGGCTGTAAATACAGGGAAAAAGAGACAAAAGTCATCAATGACCTGGGAAACAAAAATGTAAAAATGAAAGTCTTCAAACTATCTAGCAGAGTTTTGGAGACGAATGACATTAAAACCCTTGAAACATGATTATCTTTCACTCCTAAAAAAGGACCCAATTCTTTTCAACTCTTCACTGATTTGAATAAATTTACACACAAACTTACCCTAACGAGACATTTTGAAAAAACTCAACAATATCTGAGAATAGAAACAGGGATGAAGAAATGACACAATCACTTTCACAGATCTTAGAGGAATTGGAAGAAGAAAGTAAACAAGAAGGATTGAAAAGAGTCTACCGGTACATACATTACTAAAAAAAAAACTCTACATACTACCCAATTCATTAGAAAGGCAGTCTTATCACAGTCTTTTCTAATCTAGTACAGGAAGAATTCACGGAGGTGTGCAACAACTATAAAATTAAAAAGGACAACTTGACAGTAAAAGAGAAGAATATTATTAAGGAATTGGAAGAAGACCCGGATATAATAATTAGGGAGGCAGACAAAGGGGGAGGGATTGTCATCCAAAACAGGGTGGACTACATACAGGAAGCATACAACCTTCTGCATGATGATAAATATTACAAGAAATTTTCGGGTGATCCTACAATTATATTCCAGAGGGATTATAGACACCTTCTGGATGATGCAAAGAAAGAGAAGATACTCAATGAAGATGAGAATGTCTTTCTAAGGAATGATACCCCTATGGTTGCCATCTTCTATCACCTCCCGAAGGTGCATAAGGATTTGAAGAAACCACCGGGCAGACCAATAGTGTCGGGTATTAATTTTCTAACCTCCAAACTTTCTTAGTATATAGACTCATTCCTCCAACCCCTAATACCTCTGTTGAGGTACACCAGACACTATAAATGGAATCCAGAAGCAATCTGGGTGAAACTAGATGTTAGTACCCTTTATTCTAGCATCCCTCACCAAAAAGGAGTGGAAGCAGTAAAATATTGGCTAGATCATCTGACATACCTACCAAGGAATACTCAGGAGTTCCTACTAAAAGCCATAACTTTTATTTTAGAAAGAAACTACTTTCTTTTTGAGAAAACCTTCTACCTACAGCTCCATGGGACAGCAATGGGGACATGGTTTGCCCCAAGAATTTGCTAACTTGTACATGGGGCTGTGGGATGGGATGATTAACAATCCATTCCCACCCTATATTTTAAAAAATGGGCAAGATATATAGATGATATTATCATGATATAGGAGGGACCAGAGGATGTTTTGGATGAATTAATTGCGAGTCTGAACACAAATTAATTTAATTTATCCTTCACTGGAAAAAGAAGCAAGGACCAAATAGAGTTTCTAGACATAAGTCTTTTTCATGAAAACAATGAAATCCAAACAAAGCTATACAAGAAAGAAACTGACAGTAATGGGTATTTGTATCTGACCAGCAACCATAACCAAAGCTGGATCCGTAACATCCCTTATGGTCAGTTCCAAAGAATTAGAAGAAACTGCTCAAAAAATGGAGGACTTTGAAGAAGAGGCTGTTCTTCTTAAAGAGAAATTTCTGGAAAGACATTATTTGGAAGGTAATCTGGAGAAAGCCCACAAGAAAGCAAATAATCTGAATAGACACTCATTATTAGACACAGGTAACAAAAAGGCCAAAAAAACAGATGGAATATACCATTAATTTCATTACGACCTTCAATGAAGGAGCTAATGAGATTAGAAAAATTATGAAAAAACATTGGCATCTGCTGCTAAAAGATGAATTATTGAAAAAAAAAACATACCTTATGAGCCAAAAATTATTTTCAGAAAAAATAAAAATTTGAAGAATATTTTGGCACAGAGCCAATTGAGAACAACAATAAAACAAAATTGGCTAGGGGAGATGACAGTAGGCTTTTTCAAATGTAATTGTCTCAACTGTGTAGCATGTGATCATCACTACAATGGGTCTAAATCTACAAAAGAAATCAAATCCAACATAAATGGAAGAAGTTGTAAGATAAATATTGCATGCAACTGTGAAACAGACCATGTAGTGTATTTGTTAGAGTGTTCATGTGGGCTACAGTATAGAGGGTGCGCTACTAGACCCTTTAAGAAAAGATTGGCGGAACACCTGACAAATATCAAAGCAGGACTTAAAACACATACGGCTAGATTACGAGTTTTGCAGTAACAGGGGTGCGGTGCAAACGATCAGTTTATTCTCACCGCTCACTTACATACAGCGCTGGTATTACTGTTTTTTACAAACCCGGTGTTAAAAGACAAAAAGTGAGCGTAGAGCGAAATTTTGCTCCACACTTCACTTTAATACCAGCGCTACTTAAGTGAGCGGTGAGCTGGTGTAACATGCTTGTGCACAATTTCCCCATAGGAATCAACGGGGAGAGCCGGCTAAGAAAAAGTCTAACACCTGCAAAAAAGCAGCGTATAACTCAGTAATGCAGCCCCATTGACTCCGATGGGGAAATAAAATTTATGTGAGGGAGGAATAATGACTGCAGGCACTCAGGTTAAGTAGTAAAAATAAAATGTACCTTTTATTGTACAATTAAAACAAGAGAGGTTCCCAAACAGAGGGCAGTTATAGTTAGAAACAGTCTAACGCGTTTCACGCCCCCTAGTGGCGCTTATTCATAGACTCACAAATAAAATTTATGTCTACACCTAACACCCTAACATGAACCCCGAGTCTAAACACCCCTAATCTTATACTTATTAACCCCTAATCTGCTGACCCGACATAGCTGACACCTACATTATACTTATTAACCCCTAATCTGCTGCTCCGGACATCGCCGCCACCTACATTATACTTATTAACCCCTAATCTGCTGCCCTCAACATCGCTGACACCTACATTATTTTTATTAAACATTAATTCCTATTTAAAACTAAATACTTACCAATAAAATAAACTCTAAGCTAGCTACAATATAACTAATAGTTACACTGGCCTCTATTTATCAAGGTCTGTTGGACCTGATCCGACAGTGCGAATCAGGTCCGACAGACCTCGCTGAATACGGCGAGCAATACGCTTGCCGTATTCAGCATTGCACCAGCAGCTGGTGCAACGCCGCCCCCTGCAGACTCACGTCCAATAGGCCGCCAGCAGGGGGGTGTCAATCAACCCGATCGTACTCGATCGGGTTGATTTCCGGCGATGTCTGTCCGCCTGCTCAGAGCAGGCGGACAGGTTATGGAGCAGCGGTCTTTGTGACCGCTGCTTCATAACTGCTGTTTCTGACGAGCCTGCAGGCTCGCCATAAACACGGGGCATCAAGCTCCATATGGAGCTTGATAAATATGCCCCACTGTAGCTAGCTTATGGTTTATTTTTATTTTACAGGCAAGTTTGTATTTTTTTTTAACTAGGTAGAATAGTTACTAAATAGTTATTAACTATTTACTAACTACCTAGCTAAAATAAAGACAAATTTATCTGTAAAATAAAACCTAACCTAAGTTACACTAACACCTAACACTACCCTACAATTAAATAAATTAACTAAATTAAAAACAATTAAATTAATTAAATTAGCTAAATCACAAAAAAAAACACTAAATTACAGAAAATAAAAAACAAATGACAGATCTTTAAACTAATTACACCTAATCTAAGAGCCCTATGAAAATAAAAAAGCCCCCCCAAAATAAAAAAACCCTAGCCTAAACTAAACTATCAATAGCCCTTAAAAGGGCCTTTTGCGGGGCATTGCCCCAAAGTAATCAGCTCTTTTACCTGTAAAAAAAAAAATACAAACACCCCCAACAGTAAAACCCACCACCCACACAACCAACCCCCCAAATAAAATACTATCTAAGAAACCTAACCTCCTCATTGCCCTGAAAAGGGCATTTGGATGGGCATTGCCCTTAAAAGGGCATTTAGCTATTTTGCGGCCCAAACCCTAATCTAAAAAATAAAACCCACCCAATACACCATTAAAAAAACCTAACACTAGCACCCTGAAGATCGACTTACTGTTCTGAAGACCGGACATCCATCCTCAAGGAAGCGGCAGAAGTCTTCATCTAACCGGGCTGAAGTCCTCAATGAAGCCGGGAGAAGTCTTCATCCAAGCCGGGCGAAGTGGTCCTCCAGACGGGCAGAAGTCTTCATCCAGACGGCATCTTCTATCTTCATCCATCTGACGCGGAGCGGCTCCATCTTCAAGACATCCAACGTGGAGCATCCTCTTCATCTGGAGTCTTCTTACTGAATGACGATTCCTTTAAGTGACTTCATCCAAGATGGCATCCCTTAGATTCCGATTGGCTGATAGAATTCTATCAGCCAATCGGAATTAAGGTAGAAAAAAAAGTTTAAATATAAAAAGACTGTGCACTTTTTTTTTTTAATGGAAGTAAATTGGAAAGTTGTTTAAAATTGCATGCTCTATCTGAATAAGACCATCTATGAGGTATATATATATATATTTAGATAGATATATAGATAGATAGATAGATAGATAGATAGATAGATAGATAGATATGAAGATAGACAGATTTATAGATAGATGATAGATAGATAAATTCAGTAACTAAAGGGAACATGAATATTTATTTGAAAGAGGGGCCTCACCCCTTTTAGTTCGATATCTCTAATGTGCTGCTTATACTTGCCAGAAACTTGTTCCCTTTTATTTCAAGTTGAGTAATACATTGTTACAGTAATCACCAGCCAGGGAATAAAAATAAGACTCCATATAGAAAATGCTGCAGTTATATATTTCGGGCCCTTATTATAGAGGATATAATAAAGGTTTTTTTCATAAACCCACACTGATGATTTAGTTCATAGTAATTATGGTGCGATCCATATTGCCATTTTCAATTTCTATTTGAATCATGAAAGTTTTATATTGTCCCTTTAATAACATTGTAATATGTCAACCATATTAGAAGTTTCCTCAAGGCAAATCTACTCTACACTGTTGTTGGATTAATTATTTTACATATATTTGTAAATCATTTATTATAGAATTGTGATGGAAGCTGTATCATATTCCAAAAACAATCTTTTTATTTACTATATACTTTAATATCATTGTAAAAAAACCAGAAGAAACAATTAAAGGGAAAAATTAAACAATTAAATTATCAATTCAAACTGGGGAGCAATGAATGAATGAATGAAACCCAAAAACTTTATTTTGTGGTTCAGACAGAGCGTACAATTTTATTTTCTAATTTGCTTCATTCCCATGATATTCTTTGTTGAAGAGATACCTATGTAGTTGTCTGGATCAGTACATGACAGGAAATAGTGTTACCTTTTAGTGTTCTTGCAAATGGATAACATTCTTGCAAAACTGCTGCCGTATAGTTCTCCAGAAATGCACCTACATTCCTTCTTTTTAACAAAAGATACCAAGAGAAAAAAGAAAAATTGATAATACAGGTACAAATCCCCAAATCTAGAATTCCAAAATCCAAACTTAATATAAAATACAAGCTTTTTTTAAATAAAATTATCAAAAATTATAAATTTTGTCTGCTTGTAAGTAACAATCTTCTCTGCATGTGTCTTTAGTTTGACTTTTGTGTACTAAAATGTAAATAATAGTTTGTATTACACCTATTACCTGTAGTTACAATACTGTGCAATTTTTTTGAGAGCACTATGTATACAAAAGTATTAAAAAATATATAAAACACTTATAAATCTCAAGCACTCCAATGCCATATGACCCTTACTGCTATCCTGTCCTATAATTTCCCCCACGACAATAAGATTTAAAGTGCAACTAATCTTCACACGAAGATCTCCTATATGGCTCCGCCCCTCCCCCCTCTTTAATAATCGGTGCTTACCCGCTGAAATTCCCCCCCTTATAATATTTTCATTATATGCTACCCTTAGGCCCAATAGAGGCCGCAGATCTGACTACCATATGCTATCTCACTCCCATGTAACTAATTGGCTCATAAGAGACCTTTTAACTAGTCAACCAGTCACGCCATTATATTCATAAAATTAGAGGTTTGAGAAGCTTGTCTATTTTCAGGAATTGTTATACTTTCTGTTGTTTTTGATTTCTATTGCCTTGCTGCGTTCAACATTGTATATTGACAAATGATGTACGTACATTTATTATTGCAAATTTACCACTGTATGTTATTCTCTTCAACGCATAACTTCAATAAAAAAAAAAAATTACAAAAAAAAATATATATATATAAAACTACCCATAGGTTTCTTGTGTAAGCTGTTTTATGACATGTAAATATTGTCTAAATGACATAAGATATTGTTTAATACTTGTTTCCATCCCCTCTTCAAACTGTTCCATTTTAAAGATGCAAATATTCCAAAATCCAGAGAATTCCGAAATCCAAATGTTTTCCAGTCCCAAGCAGTTTGGATAAAGGGTTTTCTACTTGTAGAAATAAATTAGAAAGTTGTTTAAAATTGCATGTTCTATCTAACTCGTGAATGAAAAAGTTTTGGTTTCATATCCCTTCAAGTTAACGTTATTCCTTAATAGCATAACTTTCTTATTTTATAGTTTAATATAAACTGAAAAAAAAACACATATAGAAAAAGATGGATTTTCATAGCAGGTCAAATCAAATGATTATCGTACTCTTAGATGAGATTTAGTCAGGGGAGATGAGATATTTTGAAATACTGAGAGTAGATTTTACCAAAGTACACATGAATTTTCCTCTCTATCCACAGGTTAACAATGTACTTGACAGGTAATCTACTGATCCCATTCAGTCAGGAAATTGATTCTCAGATATCCCTTCACACAAAGTCCCAAAATAAAAATAATGTGACTTTGAAAATAAATGTAATAGGTCTTGGCTGTTATCTCGTAAGGGCTGTAGAGGCTCAATGAATTAGATTGACTTCAATATACAAACAACTTCTATAGCTTGTTGTTATTTGACATATTTCTCATCTATGTTAACTAAACATATGAGACATACTTTATTCTTTTAGATGTAGATATAAACTGGTGATATTGTAGAAACAATAATTGTACTAGCAACTTCAGATGATTAATCTAAACCTTTAAAGGGACATGAAACCCAACATTTTTATTTCATGAGTCCGATAGAGAATACGATTTTAAACAACTTTCTAATTTACTTCTATTATCTAATTTGTTTCATTCTCTTTGTATCATTTATTGAAGGAGCAGCAATGCACTACGGGTTTCTAATTGAATAAATGGATGAGCCAATGAAAATTAGTATATATATGCAGCCACCAATCAGCAGCTAGAACCTAGGTTCTTTGCTGCTCCTGAGCTTCCAAAGATAAACCTTTCAGCAAAGGATAAAAAAAGAAGGAAGCAAATTAAAAAATAGAAGTTAATTGGAAAGTTGTTTAAAATTGTATTCTCTATCTGTCATGAAATATTTTTTTGGGTTTCATGTCCCTTTACGTCATTATGCAGAGTTGTATTCCTTTATGATGTTATAGCAGATAATTATTTGTGTATAGAAAACCCCAGTGGGTCCACAACACAAGATCTACTATAAATATGGAATAACTATAGAAACAAAATAAAATTATTTAGAAATAATTATTCCAGTTAAAACTATAATTGATTTAGGGGCTTATGTACGTATGCTGCATGTGCTCAGTGCATATGTATGCAAATAGGTTGTCTGCTAAGAAATTTAGTAGAGTATTGTGTGAGTAATGACTTCCCGTGTATCATACAAGTCACTTCTACGTCTCTGAACAGATGCTGTGTGTTTAAATGCTGATGTAAGGGGCACGTGTAACATATGAACAGTAAAGTGATAGTTTAACTAGACTAGTGTTTGCTATTACAAGTATATATGAAAAATGCTACTATTTACAATGCATAGGCACTCATGCTGCTTTGCAAATTTAAAAATCATTACATGATAAAGATGTGACAATGAAGGAACCTGGTATGTCAGGTGATTCTGTGGTAGAAAACTCTTAATAAATATCTCAGGGTATTTGGTCCCTACAAAATGAAAAAGATTTAAGCAGCTTTCATCCAATTTGTTGATGTCAAAATTTTAGCCAATAAGAATGCAAGGTACCCCAATTTTAAAATGTGTACCTTGCATTCAATCTTCAATGTGCGGCGGAGATCTCATGAAGAGGATCCTCCATGCTGGATGTTTCCACGGCCATTGTTCCTTCTCCACGCCACCTTCGTCTGCGACGCCTTAGCTCCGGATGAAGAAAGAAGATGTCCCTGCGCTGGATGAAGATGGAGCCCCCTGAAAGGATCTTCACCAACGGACTTCAGGAATGGTGAGTACCTATTTTGGGGTTAGAGTTAGTTTACTTTTATTTTTTGGGGTGTTTTTTTTTATTAGGGCTTTTTTATTTTAATGGGTAGCAAAAGAGCTGATTGCCCTTTTAAGAACAATGTTCATACAAATGCCCCTTTAGGGGCAATGGATAGCTTAGGTTTTTTAAGAGTTAGGTTTTTAATTTTGGGGGGGGGTTACTTTTAGGGGGTAATTTGTACTTTATTTAGGTAAAAGAGCTGTTTGCTTTAGGGCAATGTCATACAAAAGGGCTATTGTAGTTCAGTGTTAGATTAGGGGGTGCTTTTATTTTGGGGTGACCTTTTTGTTTTTATAGGGGTATTTGGTTACTTTTATTTTTTTATTTTGGATAATTTGGTTTATTTTTTGTAATCTTAGATTTTTTTTATTTTTTTAATATTAGATTTTCTTTTTTTATGTAATCTTAGGTTTATTTTTTTAAATTTTTACTGTAATGTTAGGTTTTTTATTTTAATAAGAAGTTAGGATATTTTTATTTTGCTAATTAATTTTTTTAGGGAGATAGTCTTTTTTTATTTTTGGTAATGGTAGTTTATTTGGGGTTAAGTTAGGGGGTGTTAGGTTAGGGGGCTTAGTGATAAGATTGATACTTTGCCTTGTAGGGGGTTGGTGGTTTAGGGGTTAATAGTGTAATTAGTTAGTTGGCATTGTGGGGGGTGGGGGGTTTAGTTGTTAATACTTTAACTTATTTGCATTGTGCGTAAATGGCGGATTAGGGGTTAATAACTTTATTAGGTAGATTGCGATGTGGGGGGTTGGCGGTTTAGTAGCTAATAACTGTCAGCCAGATTACGAGTTTTGCATTATGGCTGGCTTGCTAATTACTTGTACGTTATTTTCACCACTCACCTTTCATAGCGCTGCTATTACAGGTTTGCATTAATGGGGAGAGCTAGCTAAAAAAAAGCCTAACACCTGCGATCGCAGAATGAAAAGCTCCGTAACGCAGCCCCATTGATGTTTATGGGGGAAAAAAATGTATGTTTAAAAATGTATGTTTAAACCTAACACCCTAACATAAACCCCAAGTCTAAACACCCCTAATCTGCCACCCCTAACATCACCGCCACCTACATTAAACCCCTAATCTGCTGCCCCCAATGTCGCCGCACCTACATAAATTTCTTAACCCCTAATCTGCCGCCCCCAACATCTCCGCCACTTACCTACACTTATTAACCCCTAATCTGCCGCCCCAAATGTCACCGCCGCCACTATACTAAAGTTATTAACCCCTAAACCGCCGCATCACAAACACTATTTAAATATTATTAACCCCTAATCTTCCGTCCATACAAACTGCCGCTATAATAAACCTATTAACCCCTAAACCTAACCCTAACGTAACTCTAACACCCCCTAACTTAAATATAATTAAAATAAATCTTACTATTAATACCTAAATAATTCCTATTTAAAACTAAATATTTACATGTAAAATAAACCCTAAGGCCTAGATTTAGAGTTCGGCGGTAGCCGTCAAAACCAGCGTTAGAGGCTCCTAACGCTGGTTTTGGCCGCCCGCTGGTATTTGGAGTCAGTGATTAAAGGGTCTAACGCTCACTTTTCAGCCGCGACTTTTCCATACCGCAGATCCCCCTACGCCATTTGCGTAGCCTATCTTTTCAATGGGATCTTCCTAACGCCGGTATTTAGAGTCGTTTCTGCAGTGAGCGTTAGAGCTCTAACGACAAGATTCCAGCCGCCTGAAAATAGCAGGAGTTAAGAGCTTTCTGGCTAACGCCGGTTTATAAAGCTCTTAACTACTGTACCCTAAAGTACACTAACACCCATAAACTACCTATGTACCCCTAAACCGAGGTCCCCCCACATCGCCGCCACTCGATTAAAATTTTTAACCCCTAATCTGCCGACCGCCACCTACGTTATACTTATGTACCCCTAATCTGCTGCCCCTAACCCCGCCGACCCCTATATTACATTTATTAACCCCTAATCTGCCCCCCACAACGTCGCCGCAAGCTACTTAAAATAATTAACCCCTGATCGGAACAGCCAATAGAATGCGAGCTCAATCTGATTGGCTGATTGGATCAGCCAATCGGATTGAACTATATTCTGATTGGCTGATTCCATCAGCCAATCAGAAAATTCCTACCTTAATTCCGATTGGCTGATAGAATCCTATCAGCCAATCGGAATTCGAGGGACGCCATCTTGGATGACGTCCCTTAAAGGAATCGTCATTCGTCGTCTAGTCGTCGGAAGAAGAGGATGGATCCGCGCTGGAGGTCTTCAAGATGGAGCCGGTCGTCATCGGATGGAAGAAGATAGAAGATGCCGCTTGGAGAAGATGTTTGCCGGTCCGGATGTCCTCTTCTTGCCGGATAGGAGGAAGACTTTGGAGCACCGGATTATGGATCGCCAACCCCCGCTTGGGTTGGATGAAGATCTTGGAGCCAGGACGGATCGGTGAACCTGGTATGGTGAAGACAAGGTAGGAAGATCTTCAGGGGATTAGTGTTAGGTTTATTTAAGGGGGGTTTGGGTTAGATTAGGGGTATGTGGGTGGTGGGTTGTAATGTTGGGGGGGGGGTATTGTATGTTTTTTTTTACAGGCAAAAGAGCTGAAATTCTTGGGGCATGCCCCGCAAAGGGCCCTGTTCAGGGCTGGTAAGGTAAAAGAGCTTGTAATATTTGTATTTTAGAATAGGGTAGGGAATTTTTTATTTTGGGGGGCTTTGTTATTTTATTAGGGGGCTTAGAGTAGGTGTAATTAGTTTAAAATTGTTGTAATATTTTTCTTATGTTTGTAAATATTTTATTATTTTCTGTAACTTAGTTCTTTTTTATTTTTTGTACTTTAGATAGTTTATTTAATTGTATTTATTTGTAGCAATTGTGTTTAATTAATTTATTGATAGTGTAGTGTTAGGTTAATTGTAGGTAATTGTAGGTAGTTTATTTAATTATTTTATTGATAGGGTAGTGTTAGGTTTAATTATATCTTAGGTTAGGATTTATTTTACAGGTAAATTTGTTATTATTTTAACTAGGTAACTATTAAATAGTTCTTAACTATTTAATAGCTATTGTACCTGGTTAAAATAATTACAAAGTTGCCTGTAAAATAAATATTAATCCTAAAATAGCTATAATATAATTATAATTTATATTGTAGCTATATTAGGATTTATTTTACAGGTAAGTATTTAGCTTTAAATAGGAATCATTTATTTAATAAGAGTTAATTTATTTTGTTAGATAAAAATTATATTTAACTTAGGGGGGTGTTAGTGTTAGGGTTAGACTTAGCTTTAGGGGTTAATACATTTATTAGAATAGCGGTGAGCTCCGGTCGGCAGATTAGGGGTTAATAATTGAAGGTAGGTGTCGGCGATGTTAGGGAGGGCAGATTAGGGGTTAATACTATTTATGATAGGGTTAGTGAGGCGGATTAGGGGTTAATAACTTTATTATAGTAGCGCTCAGGTCCGCTCGGCAGATTAGGGGTTAATAAGTGTAGGCAGGTGTCGGCGACGTTGTGGGGGGCAGATTAGGGGTTAATAAATATAACATAGGGGTCGGCGATGTTAGGGCAGCAGATTAGGGGTACATAGGGATAACGTAGGTGGCGGCGGTTTACGGAGCGGCAGATTAGGGGTTAAAAGTGTAATGCAGGGGTCAGCGATAGCGGGGGCGGCAGATTAGGGGTTAATAAGTGTAAGGTTAGGGGTGTTTAGACTCGGGGTACATGTTAGAGTGTTAGGTGCAGACGTAGGAAGTGTTTCCCCATAGGAAACAATGGGGCTGCGTTAAGAGCTGAACGCTGCTTTTTTGCAGGTGTTAGGTTTTTTTTCAGCTCAAACTGCCCCATTGTTTCCTATGGGAGAATCGTGCACGAGCACGTTTTTGATGCCGGCCGCGTCCGTAAGCAACTCTGGTATCGAGAGTTGCATTTGCGGTAAATATGCTCTACGCTCCTTTTTTGGAGCCTAACGCAGCATTTGTTTGAACTCTCGATACCAGAGTTAAATTTATGGTGCGGCCAGAAAAAAACCCGCGGAGCGTTAACAGCCCTTTTACCGCCGAACTCCAAATCTAGGCCTAAGATAGCTACAATATAACTAATAGTTACATTGTAGCTATCTTAGGTTTTATTTTTATTTCACAGCTAAGTTTGTATTTATTTTAACTAGGTAGTTAATAAATAGTTATTAACTATTTAATAGCTAACTAGTTAAAATAAATACAAATTTACCTGTAAAATAAAACCTAACCTTTTAAGGGCTATTGGCAGTTTAGTGTAGGCTAGGGTTTTTTTAATTTTGGGGAGGCTTTTTATTTTGATAGGGCTATTAGATTAGGAGTAATTCATTTTTATTTTTGAAATTTATTTTTTTATTTTGTGTAATTTAGTATTTATTTTTTTTGTAATTTAAATAATTGTATTTTATTAATTTAATTTATTTAATTTTATTGTAATGTTAGTTGTTAGTGTAACTCAGGTTAGGTTTTATTTTACAGGTAAATTTGTATTTATTTTAACTAGGTAGCTAGTAAATAGTTAATAACTATTTACTAACTAGTCTACCTAGTTAAAATAAATACAAACTTAGCTGTGAAATAAAAATAAAACCTAAGATAGCTACAATGTAACTATTAGTTATATTTAGCTAGCTTAGGGTTTATTTTACAGGTATTTAGTTTTAAATAGGAATTATTTAGGTAATAATAATATTTTATTTAGATTTATTTTAATTATATTTAAGTTAGGGGGTGTTAGGGTTACGTTTAGGGGTTAATAAGTTTATTATAGCGGCGGTGTGGACGGACGGCAGATTAGAGGTTAATAATATTTAAATAGTGTTTGTGATGCAAGAGGGCAGCGGTTTAGGGGTTAATAGGTTTATTATAGTGGCGACGATGTCGGGAAGCGGTGGAATAGGGGTTAATACATTTTTTTAGTGGCGGCGATGTCCGGAGTGGAAGATTAGGGGTAAATAATTTTATTATAGTGTTTGCGATGCGGGATAGCCTCGGTTTAGGGGTTAATAGGTAGTTTATGGGGGTTAGTTTACTTTTTAACAGTTTAGTTATGAGTTTTATTCTACAGCTTTATAACGTAAAACTCATAACTACTGACTTTAGATAGCGATACAGATCTTGTCATTTTAGGCTGTACCGCTCACTTTTTTGGCCTCACAGCAAAACTCGTAATACCGGCGCTATGGAAGTCCCATTAAAAAATGACTTTTCTTAAAGTGCGGTACAGCTATAGCTACAAGACTCATAATAGCAGAGGTAGGGAAAAAGCATCGTTATGGGCCATAGCAATTTTTTTGGAGTCATAACGCAAAACTCGTAATCTAGCTGTGTATTAGGTAGATTGCAATGTGGACGGTTGGAGGTTTAGTGGTTAATAACTGTATTAGGTAGATTGCGATGTTGGGGGCTGGCAGATTAGTGGTTAATACTTTTGTTAGTAGTTGCGATGTGGGGGGATGGCGGTTTAAAAGTTAATACACTTTTTCACACTCTTTTTTATTTTTTTTAACAATTTTTTTATTGTTTTCTGAATAAAACATTACAGTTAACCTTTAAAGCATATATATAGCCTAACAGAGATCAAAACTGAGATTTTTGTGAACAAAAACAAAACATCATTTTAGATGTTTACTATATACCCACAATCAGTTAGTCAATAGAGTTAAGGTAGAATGTCTGCAAAGTCTATCCACTTCAAGGATGGGCAGCTAGTTGCAAGGATTTATTAAAGGGACACTGAACCCAAATTTATTCTTTCATGTTTCAGATAGATCATGCCATTTTAAGCAACTTTCTATTTTACTCCTATTATCAAATTTTATTTATTCTCTTGGTATCTTTATGTGAAAAGCAAGAATGTAGTTTTAGAAGCAAGCCCATTTTTGGTGAACAACCTGGGTTGCTCTTGCGGATTGGTGGATAAATTCACAAACCAACAAACAAGTGATGTCCAGGGCCTGAACCAAAAATTAGCTGGCTTCTTAGCTTAGATGCCTTCTTTTTCAAATAAAGATAGCAAGAGAACAAAGAAAAATTGATAATACGAATAAATAAGAAAGATACTTAAAATTGCATGCTCTATCTGAATTATGAAATAAACAATTTGGGTTTAGTATCCCTTTATGTTTTGTTTTTTTAGACTGACTGCCAATATCTTCTGAGGTGGTTGTTAGAGTCATATTATGCACTCAAAGGTGCTATTCATATTCGTATCGACCTGTGTGGGTTTAAAACTGGTGTGTATGCAGTCATTGAGATGTACTGGGTTCAGTCTCTGAGTGCTAACACATTATGTGCTAGAAATTTAAACCAAAGTTTAATTCGTAACAAAGGAGAAACAAAAGTAAGAGAGAAGGGATTAAGTGGGTTCATAGAGAGGGGCTAACCATATAAAGAAAACAAAGGGAGTAAGGGAAGAGAGGAGGGAGGGGGTTTGAGTCCACATGTTTAGAGTGGTGCTAATTAGGTTCATGAGACAGTTATGCAGTTATAATCAGGTGGTATGAATCAAGGCGGGTGCGGCTGGTGTACTGTGTCTACGACATGTGGAAGGTCAGGTTGTGTAGAATGTGAAGGGTTGTTAGTTGCTTGGTTGATAGAGACCCAATAGAATTTAATATCTGCAAAGAATGTGATTTTATTCCTTTTGTAATGCCCATACTCCTCAAGCGGGAGTACCTCATCTGTCTTTTGTAGCCATTTCTCTAGTGTTGGTTTTTGAGGTGATTTCCGGTATAGGGCTATAAGATATTTTGCACTGTTAAGACCTATGCGTATTAGGGTAGACCCTAATTTTGCATCAGAGTGGTGGGGTCTCATTCAGGAGAACCATCGTTGGGGTTAGTGAAAATTCTGGGTCTGCTAAATTTTGTAAGGTACTCTCTACATTGTGCCAGAAAGTGGTTAGCTTGCTGCATAGCCCCCACATGTGTAACATGTTCTTTTGCATATTACAGCCTCTCCAGCAATGTGCCAAAGAGGATGGTTAAATGTTTTTGAATTGTACCGGAGTTAGGTACCAGAGTAAAAGAATTTTATAGTAAAGCTCTATAATTTTAGGTGAGGTGGAGGATTTGCGAGTGTTTTAAAACATTTTCTGCCATTGTTTGGCGTCAAAGTTTGTGCCTAGTTCGTGATGGCACTGAGTTGCATGGGGGGGGGGGAGAGATGAAGATTGTGCATTGTGTTGTAAGGATTTTGCTAGTGATAATGATCCTCTAGAGATCTTTCCTGATAAACAAATTTGTTCGAAGGGGGTAGGTGCTTTGAGTAAATCCTGCTTGTTTTGTGTCTTTTGGATAAAGTGCTGTAGTAGGGTGTATTTTAGCCATGGGGTAAAGGACCCGTATAAGTTTTGTGATATTTCTGCTCTAGCTTTGAGTTTGCCTTGGTTAAGTAACTGAGCTATAGGGATAGAATCCAATAGCTCCTGGACTACAATTTTTCTCTTATGGGATTCATATCCTCCCATGAGTTCTATGTTGGGTAAAATTGGTGAAAGTGGTGACGTGGGTGTGGATAGAGTCAGGTTCCTTTTAAGGAGGTAGTCCCATGTGTTGAAGATATGCCTATAGAGTGGGAAGGATGAAAAAAGTGGTGTGCGCCTCGCTTTAGGAAGCCAACAATGGGGTCCTGAAGCTGGTGCTCTAAGTAGCTGAGAGTCCGCTGCTATCCAAGCCTTGGAGTATCCTCTACAGTGCCAGTCTAGCAATTTTTGTATAACTACTGAGTGATAATAAAGGATGATATTGGGAAGACCTAGTCCTCCATTTTGAAGGGACCTGTACATTGTTACTCTATTTATTCTAGGTCAAGTCCAACCCCATATGAAGGAGTTAATAGTGCCTTGTAGCTGTTGTAGGTAGGTTTTGAGAAGTTTAATTGGCATTGTCTGCAGTATGTATAGGATTTTGGGTAGGATAGTCATTTTGATAGATTGTATTCTTCCCCACCATGGCAAGAGTTTATCTTTCCATGTGGAAAGAGAAGGTTGGATGTAATGTAATAGTGGCTGGTAGTTAAGGGGGAACCACCATGATTGGTTTGGGGATAATACTATCCCCAGGTATTTTACGTGTGAATTTTGAAGTTTAAATGGGCAAACACTTTTTAATTCTGAAAAGTTATTAGGGATCAAGGAAATATTTAAAATTTCTGACTTTTTGTAGTTGATGAGGAAATAAGAGAACTTACTGAATGTGTCAAATTCTGAAGTTAGGGCAGGGAGAGAGAGTGTGGGCAAGGCAAGGGATAGCAAGATATCTTCTGCAAAAATGGCAAGTTTGTGGATGTTAAGGCCAGTGGTCAGTCTTTGGATATTTGGGTTGTGTCTAATATGATTTGCTAGAACCTCCATTGTAAGGATAAAGAGTATAGGGGAGAGGGGTCAACCTTGCCTGATACCGTTATTGAAATTAAAACTTTGTGAAAGGACTCCATTAGGGCGAACTCTGGTAGTAAGGCCATTATAAAGGAAAATATGATCAATCATCAGTTCTCCAAAACCAAAATGCTTTAAATGCTGTGTAAAAGGGGCCAATTTAACCTGTCAAAGGTTTTCTCTGCATCAGTGGAGACCAGGACAGCAGGGATCTGTTGTGCTTTTGCATGTTCCATAAGATGTAGTACTCATACTGTGTTGTCTCTGGCCTCCCTGAGCGGAACAAAGTCTGCTTGATCTACATGAATAAGTGCTGACAGTGTTTTATTGATATGTTTGGTGAGAATCTTAGCATATATTTTAATGTCTCCATTTAATAGAGAGATGGGACTGTAGTTACCAGGGTCTGTAGGGGGCATACCCGGTTTGGGGATAACCGAAATATGGGCTTCTAATAGGTTAGGTGAAAATCGCTCTCCCTTGTCAAGAGAATTAAATAGATTAGTAAGGTGTGGAACCAGTATGGATTTCTGTTTTATAATCTCCCCTCGAACTACAGCTTTGTGGACCTCCCAGGCTAGGGTAGGGGATGAAGAAGGAATCACATTGTGTTGAAAATAATCAGTGAGGGTGTGTGAAATGTTATCTTTTATTTGTGGCTGTAAAAGTAGTGTTTTATCCAGGTGCCAATAAAAATCTGTGAGGGGTTTATCTGCCAGGCCATGGAGAGTGTTACCATAGAGTGATCTGACCAAGGGGTTGGTAGTATCTCTGAGAATTTTGCTAGGGGTATGGTATTTTGGTCTATATAAATAAGATCTATTCTTGAGTAGAATTATTGTAGGTTTTCTGTGAGGGGTGTTGAATTCTCCAAGAAGGGCTGCATCACGGAGGTCACTTGTGATAGCTCACAGGGAGCTTTTGGGTAGTGAGCTTCGCTTATTGGAGCAGTCTAAGAGTGGTTCTATAGCTACATTACAGTCACCTGCGAATATCACAGTGCCTTGTATTATTATTAATAGTTCCCTAACTACTTTTTTAAGGAAATGCACCTGGCCTGTGTTTGGGGCATAGATATTTACCAATGTGGTAGGGCGATTATATAGAATGCCTACAAGTATTATATATCTTCCCTCATTATCCGTATATTTGTGGAGGACCTGAAAAGGGGTTTTGTGGCGGAAGAGTATCCCTATTCAATTCCTTTTTGTGGCATTGGAGTTGAAGTAACCTATCGGGAAATGGCTAGATGTAAATTTGGGTTCTGAGTGTTTACAAAAGTGAAGGAAGATAATGTCTCCCTTATGTTTGTGGAACCAATTTAGAGCTATAGATCTCTTTGTTGGAGAATTGAGGCCTTTTACATTTTGAGTGATGAATCGCACTTCAGGAACTGCCATGGGTGAGGATGTGGGTGGTATTGTGGCTAAGATGTTTGAATTGTGGTTCGGCGAATTGATGGGGGGTTAATGGAGTGTTATCTTTGTAGGAGTGTATAAATTCCAGTGATTGGTTTTGTCTGCTTGGGGTAGCAAATTGGTGGCATCACAGTGTGGTGTCATAATGGTACCTGATGTTAGGTGAACAATGTTGTGAGCTTCCAGTTCTGTTTTGTTTGACGGGGAAGAGAGGAGAAGAAGAGGAGGGAAAGCAGAGATGAAGAGATTCTTGTAGGTTCATGTCTGCGGATTCATGGAGAGAAAACAAGTAAGGAACATAGAGCAATCAAAAACCAATAACAAAACAGATAAACAATAAACAGAACAATTTACAATACTTAAAACAGCATTTCAAGTGGTGTGGGGGATCATAGAAATTTAGGAGGTTCACTATGATTGAGCAGTTTCCATCTGAAAGGGGGCTCAATATTCTAGTGAGATCCATTAGGACGGGGAAGTGGGAGTGGGGGCAGAGTAATAACTACTTCTAAGGTAAATTCTCTAAGGAGAAGGGTGATGAATTTAGGGGTCAAGTGTGAAAATTCTTACAAGTTAGACAGTTTTACATTGGGGGTAATATACTTCACCAAATAGTGGGTCTGTGAGTGTTCATAGAGTTCAGAGGTGTGATCTTCATCTGTATAACCTGCTTTTTGCATGTTCTTGTTGTTTTTTTGTGACTCTTGTCCATGCTGTTCTCTGTTGCTTTGGTGGATGAGATGTGGTGTCATCCGGCGAGGTTGCAGACTTTGGAGAAATTATTGTCATAGCTGGAATATTCAGACACTTGCAGAATTGTTTGAGATAATCTTGTGTGCTGTATGTGATGATCTGAGACTTGTGTAGCACTTTAAAGCAGAATGGGAAGCCCCATCGATAGGGTATCTTTAGGTCTTGCAGATGAGTAGTCAGGTACTTCGCTTCCCTACGTTTAGTTAGGGTAATGGTGCTCAAATCAACAAATACTTGTAATGCATCTCCTTCAAAGGAGATTTGGCATAGTTTATGTGAGGCCATCATGATACTTTCTTTATCTTTAAAGCTTTGAAATCTAATGATTATGTCTCTAGGTGGCTTGTCATCTTGCGGTTTAGGACGCAAAGCCTGATGAGCTCTTTCCAGCGGTATTGTTGATAATTCCTCTTGTAATATAAACTGGAATAACTGTTGTAAGTGTTGCAGGATTTGGGACGTTATGATTTTTTTCTGATATACCCCTAATCCTGAGGTTCTGACATCACCCTCTGTTTTCCAGATCCTCAACCTGGATCTGTTGTTGCTGTATCATGGCATTGTGAACTTGGGGAGTACAGTTTTGGAGATCTACATCATTGTTGCATTGATCCATGTCTTCCTCTATTTGTACCACTCTATCCCCCAGATCAGATAAGTCTTTTTGACTTCTGTTAGTCCATCTTTGATGAGCTTACCCACTTGGGTGAAGAACATTGCAAAGTCAGCTTTAGTTGGAAGATTTTGGAGATCAGCTTTCATTAGGGGAGTAGAGGAGTCTGTTTCTGGAGAAGTATTTTCCGGGTCTTGTGTGTTTTCTGTATCTGTTATGGAAGATTCCAGCACTTTAAAGAAGTTATTCATTTTGGAGCTAGTTGTTACAGGGCCTTTACTGGACTTATTAGGCCGTGGTGTGCATCTTGATGCCACTTAATTGCTCTTATTAGTGAGGTAGAAATGGTCGTTTCAGAGGTGTAACTTCTCCAAGAGGCCGTATAGTAGTTTTAATTTTGAAGTTATGAGCCTCAAAAATGTTTACAGGGTTATAGAGTGTATTCCCTTATAAGTGAAGAAAAAATTTCTGAGAGCTTCAGTGTGTGTGGCGACAGCCCACTGTATTGTCATATTCATACACTTTCCAGTAATTCTGGATATTATGAAGCCTTTGTATTTGTAATATAGCGTAGCCTGTAATTACATTTGGTACTCAAAGATCTTTTGCTTATTATGTATAAATGAAGCAAAGCTCACTTACTGCATATTAGTTGTTTCTAGGGCTTCTATGGTGATCGTAGTTTTCATGGAGTGTCCATTAGTGAAGTAGAAAGTTCAGTGTGGTTGTGAAGCTGCTTTATATCATTTTGTCTTAGCCATGCACAGGAGACTGTGAGGATGTATCAGTGTTGTCATTGGTATGGCTGGTAGATGCGCATCTAGGCCTATTTTTCCCCTAGTGTGGTCTGTCCCTTATACTTATGAGCACCCGGTCTCAGTGTGGTGGGATGTGGTGTCAGTACCTGATTGCTGGTTTCATGGGACTCAGCGTGCTGCAGGAGAAGTTGTCTGTTTCCCTGTTAAGAAATGCACATTTAGGAGTACGGCCTATTTTTCGACCAATCCGGAGCGATCTGTCACTTTTTTCTCCAAGTTGTCTGGTATCACTCAATACCCACAGGCTCCATGGAGTGGATTGTGGTCTTTATACCTCAATTTGGGTCTTGTATCCCTTGGAAATTGCAGCGGAAGGTGCTCCTCGATCCGAAACAAGATTTTATGCAGCCATTACAGACTCTGGCCAGCTCCGCCCCCTAGAAGTTAATCCACTTTATTATTAGTTGCGATGTGGGGGGATGGTGGATATAGGGATTTTGACATGTCGGTTTATTTTTGGGAGGCGGGACTTTTACGGATGATTTAACTTTTTTTTTTTTTTTTTCTTAGGCACTTGCAGATCATATACTGCCGTAAGTTACTGGTGATTCCAGAAATGTATATTTCTGCACATTTATGAAAATTGCCAGTTTATCAAGCTTACGGCAGTATCTGATCTGCCGCCGCTTCATATGTGATTCACCCGATGTGCAAGGTGAACCTACGGGCGACATGGGTTTCAGCAGTTGCACTAAACCTATGCCGCATATGTAATCTCGCCCAAAGTTACATAATATTTCTACTACTTGTTAATAAATATGCAATTTTTATAATTCCATTATAAAATATGTTTTAGGTTTCTCCTTTCCACACAGTAAAGTATCATTAAAATTCATATAGCTTTACATACTAAATCTTTTCAATAAAACTCAATTCAGAAGGGTATTTTCTAGAAATATTTATCTTCATCTCATATGTTCAGCTAATAGCTATTGCTGCAATTAAAAATTTAATATACAACACCATTTGGCATATTTTGCAATCATTATAGTACACATATATTTCAGGTACCACCCATTAATGTGAATACTTAATTGATTTAAGTGTGTGTGAGCTATTAAAAGATACATTTTTTTCTAGGCACGTCAGATGTTTGTAACATTTTCAATGTAAAAGGTGTGGCCACTGGGTTTTTAAGACTGGTAAGTGGAATTAATCATCTACAAATGTTCCATAGAAACACACACACAATCATTTCTTCATTTTAAAATCGAAAAGGTAATTTTTTTTAAATGAAAATGCATTAATATAAATAAGAGCAAATATAAATATTATTTACCTAACAAAAAAGGTTTATAAAGGACACTTTGGGCTAAATTTTTTAATGGTCAGGTGGACATGTTAGCGGCAGACCTCGCTGCGAGCGGTCAGCATATGCTGCCAACATTTAAAATTGCACAAGCATTTACTAATTCATTAATCAGACAGGGCATGTCATTTTAAACATCTTTCCAATTTACTTTTATCATCAATTTTGCTTTGTTCCCTTGGTATTCTTAGCTGAAAGCTAAACCTAGGTAGGCTTCTAATTTCTGAGCCCTTGAAGGCCACATCTTATCTCAGTGCATTTTGACATTTCTTCACAACTAGAGGACGTTAGTTCATGTGTGCCATATAGATAACACTGTGCTCATGCATGTGGAGTTACCTAGGAGTCAGCACTGATTGGCTAAAATACAAGTCTGTCACAATAACTGAAATCAGGGGGCAGTCTGCAGAGGCTTAGATACAAGGTAATGACAGAGGTAAAAAGTATATTAATATAACCGTGTTGGTTATGGAAAATTGGGGAATGGGAATAAATATTCTGGTGTAGACTGTCCCTTTAAAATATGACAAAGCCTATTGCAGCTTTAATGGAAACTAAAACTTAACACTTATTTTGTTCAATGTTTAAACAACTAATCCTTTAAATCCTTTAGAAAACTTTATCTAAGGATTTTTCTACAAAATTCACCAATAAAGGGGCATGAAATCCAAAATTTTTCTTTTCATGATTCAGATAGATCATACAATTTTAAATGTTTTAAACGAACTTCTAATATCAAATTTGCTTTGTCCTCATGTTATTCTTTGTTGAAGAAATATATAGATAGGTAACGTGCACATGTCCGGAGCAGTACATGGCAGTAAAAAGGGCTGCCATCTAATGCTCTTGCTAATGTATAACATTCCTTAGCTTACCTTCCTGCTTTTCAACAAAGGATACTAAGAAAACAAAGAAAATCTGACAATAGATGTAAATTGGAAAGTTGTTTAAAATGTTATGCTCTGCGTCATGAAATAAACATTTGGGGTTTTATGTCCCTTTAAGTCTATGGGAATTTTTGTAGATCATTATAATAAGCTTTTCTAAATAATCTTAAAAAATAAATCTGCATATTATTCTCAAGCTAATCTTTGCTATGAATTATAATAACTTGTAGCATTAAATCAATTTTTATCTAAACAAATACAAAGGGGTCAATTTATCAAGCTCCATAAGCAGCTTGATGCCCCGTGCTTCCGGCGAGCCTTCTAAAGACCGCTGCTCCATAACCTGTCCCCCTGCACTGAAGCGGTGGACAGAAATCAACCCGATCGGATATGATTGGGTTAATTGACACCCTTGCTAGCGGCCGATTGGCCGTGAATCTGCAGGGGGCGGTATTGCACCAACAGTTCACAAGAACTCCTGGTGCAATGATAAATGCCGACAGCATATGTTGTCGGCATTTATCGATGTGCAGCGGACATGATACGCTACTTTGTATCATGTCCGCTTACACATTAATAAATTGACCCCCATGACTGTAGTTACTTGTTGCTTATGTGTATACAAGAAATATAGTACAATAAGGAGAATTGTAAATAAAGTTACACTCCTTCTAAAGTGGTGCAACAACTGTTGGGATCTCCACTCCCACTTCAAATGTTTTTTTCTGCTTTGGGGGCACTTTTTTAAGAGGCTTACAGCTTTTCCTTTAGTCTCTATAAGCCACTGTGTAGTTGGGCAATCACTGTAACCCTCACAACCTCAGAAGCTATGGAAAGCAGATAGTGTGAAGCAGATAAAACAAAAGTTAAACCATCTTGAAAACGTCATCTTGAAACGTTTATTAAGTGATGGACACACTAGTACTGGTACTATAACGTTTTAATAAAACTTAAAAACATATAATAGTGCTCTAAAAGCTTAATGCATTCCAACAGTCCTAAACCGTCTTTCTCAACAGCATTATACAGTGTCCAAAAAGAGCTATATCACTTAAAGGGCCATAATACCCAAATGTTTAAACACTTGAAAGTGTTGCAGCATAGCTGTAAAAAGCTGACTAGAGAATATCTCCTGAACATCTCTATGTAAAAAAGTAAGATATTTTACCTCAAAAGTTCCTCAGTAGCCACCTCCCATTGTAAAGGATTTATAAGCAGCATTTTAGTATGTCTGTCCAGTAGGGTTGCCACCTGTCCCTTAAAATACAGAACACTTATAAGTTACACATGCTGCAGGGTGTGCAGGGAGGAACATGAATAGTGCTGTCCAGAAACACAATACATATTCCTCCCTGCTCACCCTGCAGCGTGTATAACTCATAAGTGTCCAGGAAAACATGGCTGAGGTGGCAACCCTACTGTCCTGGGACGCTCGTGCACTCTCATATTATTTCACCAATCAGGTAAAGGAAGCTTACTATGAAATCTCATGAGATCACAGTAAGAGTTCATGACCTCAGCACTGCTGATGCTGATTGGCTGCTGTCCATTTCTTAATTTTTTTTTTATTTTTACCTGCAGCTGGGAGCAGGTGAAGTATAACTTTTTACACAGAACTTACTCTGCTGAGCTGAGGAGATTGTGAGGTAAAATATCTTCCTTTTTTACATAGAGATGCTCAGGTGAAATTTTACCTAACAACCAATTGTGTAACACAGGAAATGAGTAGAAAGTATTTGGATGTTTTATGTTATATATTTAAAATAAAGGCAGAGAGTTAGTGTGATTACCCCTACAATATAGTAATACAGTTCAAAGGGAGAAATCCTTCCCGGTCCTGTAACTGAGACTTACAAATAAATGACACTCACCCCACTAGAAATACTTCCACACTGCAACATTCTGGTTATGGCTCGAGATTACCGTCAGAGGCGAAGAAACACAGGTGACTGTAGAATCTGTAGCTCGTACAGATCGAGAGATTCCTCGACAGCAGCGTTCTCTGCTGTTCTCACAGTGATGCCTCTATCCGTGTACCGGCCTGCGGTATCAAGCTCCGGGCTTCAGTGGATGATGTCAGTGACGACGTAGAGGGTATGAGTGAGAATCTTCACCCAGCGCTTGTCAGTTTCCTGTAGGATATGTTGGGACCCATACACTGGTGGTTAATATCACAAAAAGAGGCAAGTATGACGTCTCAGGACACACAGAAGTGAAGTAAAAATCCAAAGTTTATTCATATAAGTTAAAATCCAGAAAGTTCAACAGTGCAACAAAAGCGAAAAGCTGGGTAGTGAGAGCGTGGCACCAATGGCAGGAGGATTATGTGCAGGAGGCTAAATTGCTAGAAATCAGATTAAAACAGAGACAGTATGCCCGTATCTATATTGCAGAGGCCAAGAACAAAGTTAATTTACTCTTGAGAGACTCTATGCTACAGGACAAACCTAAACACAGTGTTGGTGACTTTAAGGGAGTATATTTTGTGACGAGCTATAGTGCTCAATACCCGAAAATCTGCAGCATTTTGAAAAGACATTTTCCACTTTTGGCTGCAGATGATAAACTCACCAACACTGTCAAAGAAGGCATCAGGTGCTCATATAAGAAATGCCCTACTCTGGCTTCAATCCTATCCCTGACTCAACTTAGGCAGACAACCACACATGCTAGCTCATGGCTTAAACATTTAGGAATGTTTAAATGTGGCCATAAGAAATGCAAACCTTGTGACTATGTCCAGATCATCTCTGAATTTAGATCGACAGTGAATGGCCAAATGTATCCAATCAAGACTTGTCTAAATTACACTAGCACAAATGTTTTTTACCTTATCACCTGCATTAAATGCAATGTCCAATACGTGGGGCTCACCTCAAGGGACATTAATTCCAGGATAAGGGAACACATTTCCACTATCTCTAGGGGTACAGCTACCACTCCCCTAGTGCAACATTTTGCCACTAAACATGACAGTAGTCTTGACTCCTTCAGATGGGCTGCCATTGAAAAAGCTAAGGTTCCATCTAGAGGGGGGAATGTGGAGAGTGTGCTGGATAAAGGTGAAGTCAACTGGATTTTCCAATTAAGAACCAGACTTCCATTTGGTCTTTACTCCAAGTATGACCTTATACATTTCTGGGAGTAATTTTTCACAGGGTCGTTTTTTACCTTTATCTAGTTTGGTCAGCACTCTCTCCACTTCTTCTTAGCTCACTACACATTATATTATATATTTTATTGTATTTATATTGTATATATGTTGTTATATATGTGTGCTCCAGCTTAAATGTACATTTACTAAGTAGAGGGTACGGTTCTAATTGAACATTTTAGCTATAGCTATTTCCTTTTATCTTATTGAATTTCATGCTATATGTACATATTAAGCTCATAACACAGTTTTCAGTCCCCACAATTATATATTCATTCATTTATTTGTTTATCTGTATCTATTTACTTCCTCTTTGAATATACATTGTTACAGTGCTTAAGCATAGGTATTATAGGGGTTAATACCTTGGTCAGGTTGTAGTTAAAGGGACAGTTTACTCAAAAATGTTCTCCCCTTTAATTTGTTCCCAATGATCCACTTTACCTGCTGGAGTGTATTAAATTGTTTACAAGTAGATCCTTTACCCTTATATTGGCATTTGAAATAGTTGATTTAGCATGTGGTATCCCCACCTATTCTGAAAGTTTGTGGCCGCAGGTCCCAGCTATAGATAAGCTTTGTAAACACAGCCAGCAGAAGAAATTATACTCCCAGTAGGATATAGCAGAGATAAGGTAATAAAATGTTGATTTTCCATTGTTCTCTCCAAGTACTGGTGATTGTTTAATGGACAGATATAAGATTAAGAAACAGATATATGTATACAATGTGATACAGTAATGAGATCTGATTATACTTACAAGCTCAACCCATTTTATTAGGTTGCGGCTTCAAAACACAAAATGAGAGCTTTAATATTCACAAATAAACCTTAAAAAGCTAATTTTCATAAATTTTTTACTCAGCAGTTGGTAAAAAAAGCAATTGTAAACACATTAAGGGAAAACTATTTTACAGTATACTGTCCCTTTAAGGGCGTGTTCAGTAGACTGGGTTTCAGATTGATTGTTAACCTTTTTAAAGATGTCTCACCTGTGTGGCACCATAGGCTATGATTACTGCTCCTTGCCGAAACATGTAGAAAAACCATTGGTGCCACGCTCCCTCTCACTACCCAGCTTTTCGCTTTTGTTGCACTGTTGAACTTTCTGGATTTTAACTTATGTGAATAAACTTCAGATTTTTACTTCACTTCTGCGTGTCCTGGGACGTCATACTTGCCTCTTTTTGTGATATATTTAAAATATGCATATGAATGCAACTTTAAATTATCTATCAATCTTTCATATGCCCCCCTTGTCATGGATATGACATATGAATATTGTTATATTTAGTATTCCCATAACATAATTTAAAAAATAGAAAAAAACACAACAGAATTTTGAAGCAAAAGCACCCTACATTTCTTTCCCTATTTGTATTTAAATGATTACCAATGCAATATATGAACTTATTCATAACTATGATGGCTGTGAAAATTTATCAAGTGCAAACCTCTATCTAGCTAATCATTTCACGTATTGGTCTGAGGACCTTTTTTCCATAAAACTGAATTGCTTTTAAATTTATTATGTAATTAAATTTTCTCTACCAGCATGGGAAATAATACAGCAATAGTGGTTACTGATAGGGATTTTATCATATGCAGCATCGGCAGACTGATTAGACACAACATTTTTTTATGCGTGTCCACATGTAGGTAATCATTGGCTATATCAGTGTTAAAGTGGGCTGGGCAACATGAACCAGTGTAATTGATGGTATGTTATAATCCACCATACATTTAAAAAAAAAACAAAAAAAAAAACAGTGGGAGAGTAATCCTCAAATAGATTATTATTTCTTCCAGTTTCTATGCATAGATAATTGTGAATCTGCAGAAATTGCATATGGTTACTGTTGTGGAATGTCTTCCTGGTGTTGATTTCTTTGGCTTTGTTAGCCCTTGGTTGGAAATAGCTGACTCTAGTCAGTGTGCTCACTGTCTCTGTGCTCAAACAGGTTAAAGAAGGTCAATAGAGCAGAAACTGTGCCATATCAAAGTCTATTCGTCTTTTCCAGTATGAGTGTCAAAATATAACAGGCGTGATCCTCCTATCTTTGGATGGAAGCAAACCTCATTAATTAGCACTATGTTCCACACTTAATGCAAAAGCTGTAAAAGTCAGTTATTGGTGGAAATTTAGATACTGCTCTGGTGTCAAGTTAGGTGAAATCCACTGAATCCGCTGCTCTACGCCAAACACAAACCACGCTGTCTTTTCAGCAGAGCTTTGTACCCACAATGATGCAGTGCGCCTTGCTTCCGACAAAAACATAACATCTAGGGACCACCTAATGACAATTCTAAGTGGAACCATACCCTAAATGAGTGAACAGTTATTCTATGCACAAAATAATTATAAATCTTTATTAGTGAAAGACCTACTGCCACATAAAAAAAAAAAAGTTTTATAAATGTGAAATGGAGAATGCATTCCATAATTGTGAATTATGCTGGAACATTCTTGTTTTGATGGAATAGCTGAATATGCAATTGATGGAAAAGACAAAGGTAAGGCATAAAATCTTAAGTCAGCGTGTAGCTGTGCTCACAGAACATTTCCTGTTCTGGGAGTACGGCTACACGCCGACAAGATTTTCTTTGTCTTGAAGAAGGCTCTGATGTGAGCTGAAACGTCGACTCTGTCCTTGATGACACGTTGTTGTTCAAAATAAAAACATTTTATGTTTCTTTATAAAACCTGAGAGTGCCCTTCTTTTCCAAACAAATATATATATATATAAGTATAGATACATCTGCTGGACATACTGTATGGTTGGGAAACCATCTTCAATGACAGCAATGTTTTTTGGTTTTTTATAAAATGCTGTTGATTATTTAGTAACTAATGCCTGAACTTTATCTTTAGAGGCCTAGATTATCAGTAGAGCGCTAATAATAGTACAGGGTGCGCTATCCATATCACAAACCTGTGGTAAGAATATTGGACAATCTGGTATTACAAGTGAATGATAAAGGGTAATTGATATTAACGAGAGAATGTTAGCATGACTGACATTTTTTTAGCGAGCGGTAAAACAATATTAAGAATTTAATTCATATATATATATATATATATATATATACTGTATATATTATATACATATTAAATGTATTATATAGATTTATGTTAGTAATACATGTTTAAATAGTGATTTAAAATGATATATATATAAATTTATATAACCAGAGAATGTTAGCATGACTGACATTTTTTTAGCGAGCGGTAAAACAATATTATTAATTTAATATATATGTGTGTGTGTATGTATTTGCATGTATGTGTGTGATGTGCACACACATACATATGCACATATATACATATATATCCACACACACACACACACATACATACATACATACATACATATATATATATATATATATAGGCTTGAAATTTCCAGTGGTCCAGTGGTCCCAAACGACTTAAAAATTGTAGCAAATTACTTTTTCCTATCTTTACAATGAATCCTCACTGGATTTAAATTTAAAACAACTTTTATTTTCCAAAATCCATTAAAAGAGTCCCATGATGTTTCAATACCCAACTGGCACCTTTATTAAATGGCTTAAGTTCAGACTTTTTGGATATCAAGTTCTAATACCTTCTACCATATGAACTGAAGCCATTTGATAAAGGTGCCAGTAAGGCACCAAAACGTCATGGAACTCTTTTAATGGATTTTGGAAAATAAAAGTTGTGTTTTATATTTAAATCCAGTGAGTGCTGTCTTGAACAAGGATAATATATGTACTTTTTTGACTTAGCACCCTGGTAAATGTTATCGAGTTTAAATATAGGAGTGTACATCTTGTCCTGGGATCTTGTATATCTATCTATATATATATATATATCCTGTATTGTTCCGAGTATAGGCTGCTACTGATTATAAGTCGCACCCTTAACGTTTAGTGCTATTTTAAATAAATTTCATTTTTAACTCTTAGCCGCTCTCCTTGAAAGATAAGTCTCCTTACCCTCACACACACACAGCCCCCTCATAACCCTCACAGACTGCCTACTCTTAACCCACTCAGCCTCCTTCTCTCACACAGTGCCCACAACTCACCCTATTACAGGTAACTACCTCCAATCAGCCCTCCTCACCCTCTCAGCACCCTATCTCCCTCACACACAGACCCCCTCCCTCCATGACAGAAATAGTAAGTCCCCTTACCCTCCCCCCCACACACACAGCCCCCTCATAACTACAGGCTGCCTCCTCTTGACTCACTTAGCCTCCTTCCCTCACACAGTACCCACTACTCTGTTACCGTAACTACCGGTACCTCCCCTTAGCCATCGTCACCCTCTTAGCACCCTTCATCAATCATAACCCCCTCCTCACCACATACCTTCTCACTCTCAGCACACACTAATAAGGTGGCACCTGTTATCTCTTGCTGTGTCACAGATGATAACCCGCAATCTTAAACCCCTAACACTCCAATCCTGTACTCCTCACATCCTGGGCAGCAGTGGTGTGATGACGTGATGTCTCTCTGTCTCTACTGACCGGCTGCGCTCTCCATGTTAAACTCGCTATTCCTGACTGCAGCTTTAAGGGGGGAGTTATGATCACCCCTGCGGTAGCTTAGGATGTCGGCGGTGGCTTAGGTTGTTGGCGGTGGCCGGCGGAGTCTCCAGGAAACCCTCCCTGCAACAAACACCGTGCTTTCGCCTAACCCCAACCTGTTCAAGCTACGATACTTGCAGTATGCTGGTATTTTTATATATTGTTTTGGGAACATCCCACGTATAGGCCATACCTCTAGTTTGAAAACTTGCATTGGGGAAAAAAGTGTGGCCTATACTCGGGACAATACGGTATATATATATATATATATATATATATATATATATACATATATATATATATATATATATATATATATATATATATGTATGTATATATATATATATATATATATATATATATATATACAGAGAAACTTTGCTTATCTGACCCATAGAAAGTAATGAAGTTCTCTGGGAAACTGAAGCTGTCAGTTTTTCAGTTTTATTTTACATAGAAGAATGCAAATGTAATTAGTAAAATATAGATGTAAATTCAAAGTATGAGCCTAATTTGTAAACGTTACACAGAAACTTTGAAAGCATAATCAGAATTTGTAAAATCACAATCCTATATACACTGCTGTATGCAAAATAAAATACAAAACAGAAAATGCAAAGTCAATCTGCCTTTTTAGAATTTCAATCTCGCATTGCTGGAGGATCATATCATCTCATCTGAGCAGAGAGGTTTATATCATCAGGATTATATATATATATATATATATATATATATATATATATATATATATATAAACCAAAATAACTTTCGGACTAAGTACTATTACGTTGTCTTTTTATTATGCATTTGTTGATTATGCAATTCCGTATCTAATGGTCCTTTAACTAATTTGGGTTTCATTTCCCTTTTAGTGAAAAATGCTGACCATGCCTCTAGAATACCCTGATATTCTCAGGCTCAGCCTCTGGAGAAACCTTTCATTCATGTGAATATTTAACAACTACAAATATTTAAAGTATATATAGAACTGTGCTTCCAAAGTGTTGAGGTTCTTGTTTGAGATCTTATGTACTGTGGATCTCAGGCATTTATATATGTTAATGACAGGAACACCCACTAACAAAATGGTTGAAGGAGGACCCTCAGCAACCTCATGAGAATCTATGAATCTAGTCCATTGTGCAGTTGAAGTTCAGCTCAGAACCATCAGTAGATATAGAGGAAAATAAAAAAAAGTATATACAATACAAATTGAGCAATATGTTGGAGCTTATAAGAGGATTTCACATGCCAGAGTTGCTCCACAGGGAACATAAATTTACCAATAATTAATATATTACAAAATAATAACAAAAATGTAGTTGTGTTAAATTGATACAAAGCCAATGGCAGTTTGGATAAGGACAAATAGTATTAGCTCAAGGCCACCACCGTTATGTTGACAATTTCAGCAGTTCGTACATTAATTCTTTTAGTCAAAATATTCATAAAAAATGTAGACATGTTTTTAAACCATCTGATTGGAACTAGCTATGCTCAGTTAGTTACCTATCCACTTAATTCCTGCTTAAGATATTGTGCTACCTGGGTCCAACAATAAAATGATGCTCCTCCAACTCACCATCCAGTACAGACTAAGCCCAACCATAGTAATCACTCTCAAAGATTTAAGTTCAGCTGAGGATACTGATGAGATGATACTGATACCCAGCTGATGGACCCATATGAGAGTAATGTCCGATTATTTTCTCCTGGTGTGCCACTGGTCAAATGCCATCTGGTCCCATTGTCTTAACTGGCCCTGTTTTATAGCTGGCCCTGTATTCACTAATACCCACACTTTTCTTTTAAATCTTTTTCTGACAGTAATTATTTACTGTTACTAGATTGTAATATGATGTTTTTGATGCTTATTTATTCCCACCCTTTTCCTCTTCCTGTATAAAATTATATTTAATATACATGGGGTGTATTTGCAGAAGGGATATAGGGTGTGTCTGGAATATATATTCTTATGAGATATTCTGGAGAGCAAAGTCATTTATGTGGGATAGATATGACTGATCAATCATTTGTGGAACTCCTAGTTCCAAACTAATGTCTTATTATTGTTTAAAGATTACATCTTTCTTTAATGATTTAGATAGAGCATGACATTTTAAATAACTTTCTAATTTATTTCAATTATCAAATTATCTTTGTTCTCTTGGTATTTTTTGTTGAAAAGCAGGTAGATAAGCTCAGGAGTGTGCACATGTCTGGAGCACTACATGACAGCAGTTTTGCAAAAATTTTATCCATTTGCAAACGCACTAGATACCAGCACTATTTCATTCCATGTAGTGCTGCAGTCACCTACCTAGACATCTCTTCAACAAAGAATACCAAGAAAATAAAGCAAATTTGATAATAGAAGTAAAACATTTTTTTAAATTTTATTTATATATAAAACAATATCAGCATATATTAACCCCTTAATGACCGCAGCACTTTTCCATTTTCTGTCCGTTTGGGACCAAGGCTATTTTTACATTTCTGCTGTGTTTGTGTTTAGCTGTAATTTTCCTCTTACTCATTTACTGTACCCACATATATTATATACCGTTTTTCTCGCCATTAAATGGACTTTCTAAAGATACAATTATTTTCATCATATCTTATAATTTACTATAAAAAAAAATATAAAATATGAGGAAAAAATGGAAAAAAACACACTTTTTCTAACTTTGACCCCCAAAATCTGTTACACATGTACAACCACCAAAAAACAACCATGCTAAATAGTTTCTAAATTTTGTCCTGAGTTTAGAAATACCCAATGTTTACATCTTCTTTGCTTTTTTTGTAAGTTATAGGGCCATAAATACAAGTAGCACTTTGCTATTTCCAAACCATTATTTTTCAAAATTAGCGCTAGTTACATTAGAACACTAATATATTTCAGGAATCTCTGAATATCCATTGACATGTATATATTTTTTTTTAGTAGACATCCCAAAGTATTGATCTAGGCCCATTTTGGTATATTTCATGCCATCATTTCGCCGCCAAATGCGATTAAATACAAAAAATCGTTCACTTTTTCACTAATTTTTTCACAAACGTTTGGTTTCTCACTGAAATTATTTACAAACATCTTGTGCAATTATGGCTTAAATGGTTGTAAATTCTTCTCTGGGATCCCCTTTGTTCAGAAATAGCAGACATATATGGCTTTGGCGTTGCTTTTTAGCAATTAGAAGGCTGCTAAATGCCACTGCGCACTACACGTGTATTATGTCCAGTAGTGAAGGGGTTAATTAGGGAGCATGTAGGGAACTTTTAGAGGTAATTTTAGCTTTAGTGTAGTGTAGTACACAACCCCAAGTATTGATCTAGGCCAATTTTGGTATATTTCATGCCACCATTTCACCGCCAAATGCGATCAAATTAAAAAAACGTTACATTTTTCACAATTTTAGGTTGTTCACTGAAATCATTTACAAACAGCTTGTGCAATTATGGCACAAATAGTTGTAAATGCTTCTCTGGGATCCCCTTTGTTCAGAAATAGCAGACATATATGGCTTTGGCATTGCTTTTTGGTAATTAGAAGGCCGCCAAATGCCGCTGCGCATCACACGTGTATTATGGCTAGCAGTGATGGGGTTAATTATGTAGCTTGTAGGGTTAATTTTAGCTTTAGTGTAGAGATCAGCCTCCCACCTGACACATCCCACCCCCTGATCCCTCCCAAACAGCTCTCTTCCCTCCCCCACCCCACAATTGTCCCCGCCATCTTAAGTACTGGCAGACACTCTGCCAGTACTAAAATAAAAGCTATATTTGTTTTTTTTTTTGGGGGGGGGTTTCTTAGCATATTTACATATGCTACTATGTAGGATCCCCCCTTAGCCCCCAACCTCACTGATCCCCCACCAAACAGATCTCTAACCCTCCCCCTCTGCCTTAATGGGCGCCATCTTGGGTACTGGCAGCTGTCTGCCAGTACCCAGTTTAGTAAAAAAAAGTGTTTGTTTGTTTTATTTAATTGCCCTTTTCTGTAGTGTAGCTTCCCCCCCCCCAGATCAACCCCCCACCCCTTCCAGATCCCTTAGATTGTTTATTTATTTATCTAAATTTGTTTGTTTTTTTCTTGTATTACCATTTATTTTTCTGCAGTGTAGCGGTTCCCTCCCGCTCCCGCCCCGTGCACACGCCCGCCCGCCGCCCCCCCGTGCACGCGCGCGCTCCCGTGCGCGCTCCCACCTATCCGGCCCCCGATCCTGCCCCCCTCCACTTCATCCGGCACACCGATGGCCGCCCACCCGCCTCCCAGACTTGCTCCCACCCACCAACGATACCGGCCACCGATGTCCGGTGCAGAGAGGGCCACAGAGTGGCTCTCTCTGCATCGGATGGCCAAGGGGGGTTATTGCAGGATGCCTCGATATCGAGGCATCACTGCAATAACCGGAAAGCAGCTGGAAGCGAGAAGGATCGCTTCCAGCTGCTTTCCAGACCAAGGACGTACGCCACACGTCCTCGGTCATTAACTGTATTTTTTTTGAGGACGTGTGGCGTACGTCCTTGGTCCTTAAGGGGTTAAAATATTTGGATTATTTGACTATTGGATCACACATTTTCAATGATTTCTCTTCCCTTTTTAAATTTTGTATTTCTTTCATTTCATGTCATTTTCATGTTAGGTATCTAAAATTTTCAGGGTCAATCACAATCCTTTAATAATAAAAAAAAAAAAAAACGTATCTAATGATTTTCAACAGAAAACACCATTAAAGCTGATGTGGATTTTTGTAGATTAATCTTTTAATAAACTTGTCTACCGGATTGCGATCAACCATATATATAAGGGATCGAATACTTTCTTGTAGATCATAATCCAGTTATGAACTTTGTCCAATATTGGAGATGATCATAATCCTTTATAAAAAGTTTCTAATGGTTTTCAACAGAAAAACACCATTAAAGTCTACGGTGATTTTTGTACATACATAATTTGATATGTTTTTTTCTAAAGATAAGTGATCAATCTAAGTGTCAGCATGGATTTCAAGTGATCATAATCCAAAGGCCTCAACTGTGATATAGACTTTCACAAATAGTGCAAGAAAATGTGCATTCTATTTTTCATTTCTTGATATCATGATAGAAAAATTGAAGCACAAAGAAAATGTGTTAATGACTATTGAAGCCATTTGAACTGAGGCATAGTGGGTATAGTGGGAATGTGTGTTGAAAATAGCATTAAAGAGCTTATTTTATATATTTCAAACTTAAAGGGACATGAAACACAAGATTTTCTTTCCTGATTCAGATAGAGAATACAATCATAAAACTGTTTCCAAGTTTCTTCTATTATCAAGTTTGCCTCAATTTCATGTTATATCTTTCTTGAAGAGATATCTACATAGGTAGTGTGCACATGTCTGGAGCACTACATGACGTATAACATTGTTGCAAAACTGCTGCCATATAAAGCTGCTGACACGTGCACACTCTTGATCTTACATTCTGTATTTCAATAAAAGATAACAAGAAAACATATAAAATCTTATAATTGAAGTACATTGGAAAGTTGTTAAAAATTGTATGTTCTATTGGAATCATAAAAGAAAGATTTGGGGTTTTATGTCCCTTTAAAAGGACACTTAAACACTAAATGCATTTCATACACTTCCTCTAATCATTGGTGCTGCCATTATGGAACTTAGGTTATACTGCAGTTATCTAAGGAGAGTTTCTGCACATGCTTTAACAGGTCAGCACTGGAACGTGGTGAAAGCTAGATTTCAAAATGGCGGCACCCATGACTAGAGGGAGGCGGGGAATAACCTCAGTACTATGCTTATAAAATGTATTTGTGTTTAATGTCCCTTTGATTGATCAAGCATAAAGCATTTTTTTGTTTTGCAAGATTTTGGCCTAAAATAAAGAAGAACTGTGTGGTAAATTACATTATTAAACTAAATATCGCAGAAGAAAATGGCCACAACTTCTATGATCTACCATAACAGGATTCAAAAAGCTCACACTGTCCATATTTAAAGAGTAAACTTGCAAACCCCCTTTTTTTAAGATATTGGGGGTGATTTATCAAGCAGCTCCGTCCGATGTTTCCAGTCGTAAGACCGCTGCTCCTTAACTCATCCAATATACAATCGGGATGATTGACACCCCCTACAAGCGGCAGGGGTGGAATTGCACAAGCATTTCACCAGAAATGCTTGTGCAATGTTAAATGCTGACAGCATATGTTGTCGGCATTTAGTGATGAATGGCGGACATGATTCGTTATAGCGAATCATGTCAGCCCAGGGTATGATAAATCGACCCCATAGAACGAGAATTTCTGAAAGACCGTACTATGGACAAAAATGTAAAGCAAAATTACACTGACAGCATAAACAACACGGAAATCCATAAAGATAATGTTTATGGAAATAATTTATATGTGTCTTGTACAACAGAAAATATTAAGGATCTTACCTGCCAAAACAAGTTTTTTTTTGCAGTAAAGTTATTTAAAAAAAAATAAAAAAATCTAATTTATAAGTAAGCAGAGTTATTTATTGGTTTCTTTTTTTGGTAAGGTCGTTGCCCTCAAGTAGATTGCATCATGAAAAAAAAAAATCAATAGATTTAGGTAAGGTATTGGTTAATGTATCATCATGTATCAAAGATTAATTGTATTATTTTGTATCAAGGTAAAATGCCAAATATAATGTGAAGAAATAAACTTCTTATACTTACAGTGAAAAGATTTATAATGATAGCCCATATTCATCCTCTTAAAACGCAAATCATGTTCTGATGAACAAAATACATTTTCCCTAAACTCATAAGAATGTTACTGTCTTTTGTATAAAATTATGACATATAACCAAGCTAGATCAAAAAATAAATTTATTGCAACTGAAGCAAATGTTATTCTAATGTGCTGCAAAAATTGCTATCTTCATAAATATTTCTCAATTTAAAGTAGGACACAATTCTGCTCCCAGATCTTACCTAATATATATTCATAAACATCTGCATACCTTCTGTGTCTATCAAAGCTTTGGGAAATTTATAACTAACATTGCACCTAATAAAATTAAACCTTATGTTCATTTTAACACATTTAAAAAACATAGACAATTAATAGATACTTTCCGACTATCTAAAAAGTATATATTTTATTGTGCCCATCTGTTCATGAAAAATGAAAGCTATAGGCTATCCCAATTTTTAAAGATATATTTCCACCAGTATCTACTATAACTACTTTATGGGGTTGATCACAATTTATTGATTAAAAACTATAGGCATAAAGGCATCGAATGATATTGAAGTGATTTTATTTTTTATTGATAGCACTTTTTATGGTTTCAGTAAAAATAGCCCTGTACTTAACGTGTGTTACAAAATTGAATACACTTTTCTACAAGAACGGCATAAAGTCTTTTCATGAGTCAAAATATACCAATGATTGCAATTGTCAAGGTTTTGGCAAAGCATATGAATATACCAACTATCTCCAGACCAATAAGAGAGTAAAGAAGTGAGCACTTTTGTTGATAATTCTCTTTGTGACCAAAGTTATGTTGTTAGGTTTAAACACATATTCACGCACAGTTTGTAAAATAAGTGATAAAAGACAGTTCTTGAAAAGTTCATAAATGTCCAAGCCTCCTTAGATCAGTCAATGTACAGAGATTTGTAAGTCTAATAAGGGGAATATAGGAGAAAGTGTAAAGTTGTTATCTTGAACCTAAGGACAGTTTCATGATCTTACTAATGGTTCTCTTCAGTAATAAAGTGATGGGGAACAGCGCCAAAAAGCTATAAAATGCTATAAAATAGTGTACAGGCTCACCCCCAATAATTTGGACAATTGCCTAACAAAATTGTACAGAGAGATATAGTAATAAAGAGGTGGGAAAGAGCGCCCAAAACAAGGGCTTAAGTACACAACAGGAGAAAAGCGTGAAAATGAGTACACGCTTATAATGGGTCTCGCACTTATGATTTCAAACACAAAGTAAGACACAATAATTAACCGCAAAGAGAATGGCCAATAGATATTGCTTTAAAAAGTCTCTATATGTGGTAACTCTTAGGGTAGATATGACCCAATATAGGATTAATCTACATGTGGTATGTATGATAATCTAGTTGAAACAGTAAAGGAGACTGTGTAACAATTTACTGGGTAAATAGCAACAAATCGTGAAGGGTAAAAAAGGTACTAGACAAAGCCAAGAAGCAAATATCTAAAGATGAGTGAATTTTAATATAGAGAAAATTGGTAATATCCAATGGGATAAATTAAATGAATTAAATCTTCAACTAATCTCTGTGAGAAAAAACGTTAAAGCTAGAAAAGGGCTGAAACAAAGGTAGAAGCTATGTATAAAAGCTATCTAGGTAAAATTGCGATTTCAAAAAGGGTTGAGGATAATATATAAAAAATATATACAATAATGTATATAATATAACAAATGTGGTAAAAAATGTGTACGAAATGTGGATGAAAAATAAATGCGGAGCAAATGTGAAACAAATGTAACACTAATGTAGTTAAGTAATTAAATAGAACGTGTATGTGTGTATATTTCAACTATTGTGGAGTGAAACTTTCTTATAACCTGTTTCACTCCACAATAGTTGAAATATACACACATACACGTTCCATTTGGTGGCATGAGTTAAGGAGCAGTGGTCTTACGACCGCTGCTTCTTAACTTAAGTTTCCAGTGAGCTTCGGGTGTAGATTGCAGCAACCCCTGCCTGGTAAATCTACCCGCATGTGTTATGTTTTTACTTTTTTCCAAAGCTATGGGTGCTTTCATTCCAAGACTACTACCATTCGAAAGAGCAAGCAATTCTCTATCAAATGAGATGTCTGTGGCTAGTAAGGGAGCTGAGATTGAGGGATTTGAACAGCCACTCCCATCCAGCACCCTTAGCTTGCTGTCACAATGCAGCCCCGCCCCCTCTGTGATGTCACCACACAGGTTTGTGGTGAAATGACCAGCACTCCCAGAGCTACTAGCCCACTATACTACCAACAATTGTGTCTGCATTGTAGAGGGTAATGCTGATCTGATGCTGTGATCAGCAACTCCTCTTAATCACTACAGGTCGTCATGCGCTTACAGGCAGTAATTTCCATGACGACCCATTCTTGTTACACACATGGAAGCGGATAATGACATATTTTAGTGTAATTGTTCACTTCTTGACCCTGTGACAAAAAATGTTAAACTTATTTTCCAGTACCCCAACCATATTGGATGATGTTGGAAAGTCATGACATCAAATGGATAAAAATGCTTCTTGCCAGACCAAATTAAAGTTAAAATAAATTATTACTAAGCACTTACTATTACAATAATGCTTAAAAACACATACATAGATATCTCTATAGTTTTGGATGACTAAATGTTAATTGCATACATGTCACCTATTAGCATCACTACTAATACAGAATGTTACCAATATTGCTGCTGTATATACAAAACATGGTTGTATTTATTTTCTAGGACGCTCTAGATTCACAGCTTTCATGATTCAGATAGAGCATGCAATTTTAAACAACTTTTCAATTTACTTTTCAAATTTGTTTAGTTCTCCTGGTATTCTTTCTTGAAAAGCATACCTAGGTATGCTCAGGGGCAGCTGTGGCTGCACATATATGCGTCATATTATTTGCTCAGCCAAGTGCATTGCTGTTTCTTCAACAAAGGATACAACGAGAATAAAGCATTTTGGAATATATAAGTAAATTGTAAAGTTGTTTAAAATTATATTCTCTATCTGAATCTTGAAAGAAAAAGTTTGGGTTTCATTTCCTCAAAACTATGGAAACTCCATTTTGTTTTCATTAATTGTGTTTATTTTTTATAAGAAATTGATTAAGATCAACCAGTAGTGATTTTGAGCTTCAGGGGCATTAGTGGCAGAAGAATTTAGGGATTGTGATTATTAGAATCATAATGACAACACTGACAATAATTTATCTCATGACTTTAATCCTGTATGGGAACCTCCCATCAAAGGAAATGATACATAATATATAACCACATATACATTTGGCTTCATTTATAAAATAGGGACCACCCTTACAGTATTTCAGGTTTGAAAGGCAGTATTGACTCCCCACATTTAACATTGCAGAAGCAATTGCTTGTGCACCCCTGACCCCTGCATTTGCATATCCAATTACATGAGAGAAGGGCTTGTCAATCATCTGGACAAGTCATGCTGAGAAGTTTTAACTCACCACCTCTGAGGCAGCTGAGAGATTAGAAAGCTGCAGTCATTGGTTTAACTTATTTTTTGCAAATAAAGTTGATTAAGACAAAATAGCATTTAGATGCTTACACAGTAACTTTTTCAAAGAAGCCATTGATAGTTGACATTGTCAGATGATTTGTGGCTTCCTTTTTTTAAACCATTCCAATTCACTAGAATACCCTTGAATTATATTTGAAAAGTTAAGCATACAAAAAGTTAAGATCATTATCATTTATTTGCTTTATGAGGTAATCCTCATAAAAGTATATGTACACCCCAAAATGTTCTTTTATGATTCAGATAGAACATACAATTTTAAACAACTTTACAATTTAATTCTATTATCAAATTTTCTTCATTCTCTTGTTATCCATTGCTGAAGGGACAACATTGCACTACTGAGAGGAAGCTGAACATATCTAGTTAGCCAATCACAAGAGACAACTGTGTGCAGGCCCCAATTAGCAGCAGCTCCCACTAGTGTATGATATGTTCGTATTCATTTTTTAACAAAGGGATACTAGTCTAAGAGAACGAAGCACATTTGAAAATTGAAGTGAATTTAAAAGTGTCTTAAAATGACATGCTCTGTGTGAATTATGCAAGTTTAATTTTGACTTTTCTAACCCTTTAATGCACAATTCGCTATGACAAAATTGTATTTTCTTCTGATACTTCTATCTCACTATCTGACACAAATGCCAAATATTAGCTTTGCTTTATTTCCGAAACCAGTTTTTTAGCCTACTCTTTCCTATTCTACCCCTATAAACCTCTATTCGCTAGACTTGTGCAGCTTCGAAAAATTTGTTTCGGTTCTGATCGATTCTAATTTCGGATCGATTCGAATTCAGAAAAAAACAAATGAATTTGTTTCGGATTCATTCGGATTCAAAAAAATTCGGCTGGATTCGGTTCGATTCGGAATTTCGGTAAGTGCTAGGTGGGATGCGCTGTGTATTACACTAGTATTATGTACTGTAGGTTTAACCCATAGCAGAGTGATAAAACTTAATATACTGTACAATACTAGTGTAATACACGGCCATCCAAAAGGGACAGTAAAGTCAAATTTAAATATTCATGATTCAGAAAGAGCCTGCAATTTTAAACACATTTTCAATTTACTTTTAATATCAAATTTGCTGAGTTCTCTCTGACAGCAGGGTTATATCAAAGTGACCATTAAATAAAAGTTTCTAATTTACTTCTATTATCACATTGTCTTTGTTGCCATGATATTCTTTGTTGAAAAGATACCTAGGTAGACATCTGGAGCACTATATGGTAGGAAACAGTGCTGCCCTCTAGTGCTCTTGGAAATGGATAACATTCTTGCAAAACTGCTGCCATATAGTGCTTCAGAAATGAGTCGGCTCTTAAGCATACGTCCCTGCTCTTCAACAAAAAATGTCAACAGAATTAAAAAAAAATTCTAATAAAAGTAAATTAGAAAGTTAAGACAAAGAAGTATATCCAGAACAAGAGTTTGAAAATCAGTTGTAGCTTTATTCCTTAAAATTGTATGATGACCACATACAGCAACACAGGGTTAGTGAAGACAAAACTTCTGACCGGTTTCGGTCGTATTGACCGTAATCATAGAATAACACCTGTTGGGAGGTGCACCCTTTTAAGTCTAACACTATATGTTGATTGGTTAAAAACAACAAGACTTCAGAATTTAACCCTATACATACCATAATAACATTCTGTGTAGATAGTTAACACTTAGGCCTAGATTTAGAGTTCGGCGGTAGCCGTCAAAACCAGCGTTAGAGGCTCCTAACGCTGGTTTTGGGCGCCCGCTGGTATTTGGAGTCAGTGATTAAAGGGTCTAACGCTCACTTTACAGCCGCGACTTTTCCATACCGCAGATCCCCCTACGCCATTTGCGTAGCCTATCTTTTCAATGGGATCTTCCTAACGCCGGTATTTAGAGTCGTTTCTGCAGTGAGCGTTAGAGCTCTAACGACAAGATTCCAGCCGCCTGAAAATAGCAGGAGTTAAGAGCTTTCTGGCTAACGCCGGTTTATAAAGCTCTTAACTACTGTACCCTAAAGTACACTAACACCCATAAACTACCTATGTACCCCTAAACCGAGGTCCCCCCACATCGCCGCCACTCGATTAAAATTTTTAACCCCTAATCTGCCGACCGCCACCTACGTTATACTTATGTACCCCTAATCTGCTGCCCCTAACACCGCCGACCCCTGTATTATATCTATTAACCCCTAACTTGCCCCCCACAACGTCGCCGCAAGCTACTTAAAATAATTAACCCCTAATCTTCCGACCGCAAATCGCCGCCACCTACGTTATCCCTATGTACCCCTAATCTGCTACCCCTAACATCGCCGACCCCTATGTTATATTTATTAACCCCTAATCTGCCCCCCACAACGTCGCCGACACCTGCCTACACTTATTAACCCCTAATCTGCCGAGCGGACCTGAGCGCTACTATAATAAAGTTATTAACCCCTAATCCGCCTCACTAACCCTATCATAAATAGTATTAACCCCTAATCTGCCCTCCCTAACATCGCCGACACCTACCTTCAATTATTAACCCCTAATCTGCCGACCGGAGCTCACCGCTATTCTAATAAATGTATTAACCCCTAAAGCTAAGTCTAACCCTAACACTAACACCCCCCTAAGTTAAATATAATTTTTATCTAACGAAATAAATTAACTCTTATTAAATAAATGATTCCTATTTAAAGCTAAATACTTACCTGTAAAATAAATCCTAATATAGCTACAATATAAATTATAATTATATTATAGCTATTTTAGGATTAATATTTATTTTACAGGCAACTTTGTAATTATTTTAACCAGGTACAATAGCTATTAAATAGTTAAGAACTATTTAATAGTTACCTAGTTAAAATAATAACAAATTTACCTGTAAAATAAATCCTAACCTAAGATATAATTAAACCTAACACTACCCTATCAATAAAATAATTAAATAAACTACCTACAATTACCTACAATTAACCTAACACTACACTATCAATAAATTAATTAAACACAATTGCTACAAATAAATAAAATTAAATAAACTATCTAAAGTACAAAAAATAAAAAAGAACTAAGTTACAGAAAATAATAAAATATTTACAAACATAAGAAAAATATTACAACAATTTTAAACTAATTACACCTACTCTAAGCCCCCTAATAAAATAACAAAGCCCCCCAAAATAAAAAATTCCCTACCCTATTCTAAAATACAAATATTACAAGCTCTTTTACCTTACCAGCCCTGAACAGGGCCCTTTGCGGGGCATGCCCCAAGAATTTCAGCTCTTTTGCCTGTAAAAAAAAACATACAATACCCCCCCCCCAACATTACAACCCACCACCCACATACCCCTAATCTAACCCAAACCCCCCTTAAATAAACCTAACACTACCCCCCTGATGATCTTCCTACCTTGTCTTCACCATGCCAGGTTCACCGATCCGTCCTGGCTCCAAGATCTTCATCCAACCCAAGCGGGGGCTAGACATCCACTGAAGAAGTCCAGAAGAGGGTCCAAAGTCTTCCTCCTATCCGGCAAGAAGAGGACATCCGGACCGGCAAACATCTTCTCCAAGCGGCATCTTCTATCTTCTTCCATCCGATGACGACCGGCTCCATCTTGAAGACCTCCAGCGCGGATCCATCCTCTTCTTCCGACGACTAGACGACGAATGACGGTTCCTTTAAGGGACGTCATCCAAGATGGCGTCCCTCGAATTCCGATTGGCTGATAGGATTCTATCAGCCAATCGGAATTAAGGTAGGAATTTTCTGATTGGCTGATGGAATCAGCCAATCAGAATATAGTTCAATCCGATTGGCTGATCCAATCAGCCAATCAGATTGAGCTCGCATTCTATTGGCTGTTCCGATCAGCCAATAGAATGCGAGCTCAATCTGATTGGCTGATTGGATCAGCCAATCGGATTGAACTATATTCTGATTGGCTGATTCCATCAGCCAATCAGAAAATTCCTACCTTAATTCCGATTGGCTGATAGAATCCTATCAGCCAATCGGAATTCGAGGGACGCCATCTTGGATGACGTCCCTTAAAGGAACCGTCATTCGTCGTCTAGTCGTCGGAAGAAGAGGATGGATCCGCGCTGGAGGTCTTCAAGATGGAGCCGGTCGTCATCGGATGGAAGAAGATAGAAGATGCCGCTTGGAGAAGATGTTTGCCGGTCCGGATGTCCTCTTCTTGCCGGATAGGAGGAAGACTTTGGACCCTCTTCTGGACTTCTTCAGTGGATGTCTAGCCCCCGCTTGGGTTGGATGAAGATCTTGGAGCCAGGACGGATCGGTGAACCTGGCATGGTGAAGACAAGGTAGGAAGATCATCAGGGGGGTAGTGTTAGGTTTATTTAAGGGGGGTTTGGGTTAGATTAGGGGTATGTGGGTGGTGGGTTGTAATGTTGGGGGGGGGGTATTGTATGTTTTTTTTTACAGGCAAAAGAGCTGAAATTCTTGGGGCATGCCCCGCAAAGGGCCCTGTTCAGGGCTGGTAAGGTAAAAGAGCTTGTAATATTTGTATTTTAGAATAGGGTAGGGAATTTTTTATTTTGGGGGGCTTTGTTATTTTATTAGGGGGCTTAGAGTAGGTGTAATTAGTTTAAAATTGTTGTAATATTTTTCTTATGTTTGTAAATATTTTATTATTTTCTGTAACTTAGTTCTTTTTTATTTTTTGTACTTTAGATAGTTTATTTAATTTTATTTATTTGTAGCAATTGTGTTTAATTAATTTATTGATAGTGTAGTGTTAGGTTAATTGTAGGTAATTGTAGGTAGTTTATTTAATTATTTTATTGATAGGGTAGTGTTAGGTTTAATTATATCTTAGGTTAGGATTTATTTTACAGGTAAATTTGTTATTATTTTAACTAGGTAACTATTAAATAGTTCTTAACTATTTAATAGCTATTGTACCTGGTTAAAATAATTACAAAGTTGCCTGTAAAATAAATATTAATCCTAAAATAGCTATAATATAATTATAATTTATATTGTAGCTATATTAGGATTTATTTTACAGGTAAGTATTTAGCTTTAAATAGGAATCATTTATTTAATAAGAGTTAATTTATTTCGTTAGATAAAAATTATATTTAACTTAGGGGGGTGTTAGTGTTAGGGTTAGACTTAGCTTTAGGGGTTAATACATTTATTAGAATAGCGGTGAGCTCCGGTCGGCAGATTAGGGGTTAATAATTGAAGGTAGGTGTCGGCGATGTTAGGGAGGGCAGATTAGGGGTTAATACTATTTATGATAGGGTTAGTGAGGCGGATTAGGGGTTAATAACTTTATTATAGTAGCGCTCAGGTCCGCTCGGCAGATTAGGGGTTAATAAGTGTAGGCAGGTGTCGGCGACGTTGTGGGGGGCAGATTAGGGGTTAATAAATATAACATAGGGGTCGGCGATGTTAGGGCAGCAGATTAGGGGTACATAGGGATAACGTAGGTGGCGGCGGTTTACGGAGCGGCAGATTAGGGGTTAAAAGTGTAATGCAGGGGTCAGCGATAGCGGGGGCGGCAGATTAGGAGTTAATAAGTGTAAGGTTAGGGGTGTTTAGACTCGGGGTACATGTTAGGGTGTTAGGTGCAGACTTAGGAGGTGTTTCCCCATAGGAAACAATGGGGCTGCGTTAGGAGCTGAACGCTGCTTTTTTGCAGGTGTTAGGTTTTTTTTCAGCTCAAACAGCCCCATTGTTTCCTATGGGAGAATCGTGCACGAGCACGTTTTTGATGCCGGCCGCGTCCGTAAGCAACTCTGGTATCGAGAGTTGCATTTGCGGTAAAAATGCTCTACGCTCCTTTTTTGGAGCCTAACGCAGCATTTGTTTGAACTCTCGATACCAGAGTTAAATTTATGGTGCGGCCAGAAAAAAACCCGCGGAGCGTTAACAGCCCTTTTACCGCCGAACTCTAAATCTAGGCCTATGTGAGTAAACAAATAGATGAAGATAAATAATACAAATAATAATTAACATAAAAACTTAGATCTCGAATATTATAAACATATATACACATTATGTATATTTGGGATGCCAATGACTTTAGAAATTGAACAAAGCAGAGCAAAAAAAAACACATTATAAAAGACTGGACACGTTATATGAAATAACTACATCTTAAATGTATATATATGTATGCATACATGCACACGCACACAAGTGCATGTACATACATACACACAAACATACACACTCATACATACCCTTATATATGCATACACCTGTATATGCTTGCATACAATGTTACTATCTATTCTACACATAAGATCCATACTATATGCCTAATAAAATATTAAACCCAATTTAAATTTTGGGTCATAGGGCATATATTATCCACAAACAGATCACTATCGAATAAAATTAGCTTTAACAAATAAAGAAAAAGGGATCTGTCAGTCATGTAATAACTGAACAAATTTGTGGATAAGGATATGTAATATCTTATGCAAAAGAGCGACAGTTGAATGAATATCAGAACCATTGGGGAAAATAAAAATTAATTAAGTATATGTAGTTTAACTTAGGTGTCTTATAACTCGCCATATTTTAGTATCCTTTGCTGCAATAAGTAGAACAACTTAATTGCAGTGGGGTAGAAATAATGGACGGTATTCTATTATAATGGTTTATTTTTGCCAGTAGTTAATAACATCATACTCTGAGTTATACCCATTAGGCAAAAGACACTTTGTTTTAAAAATCCAATAGATTTCTTGTTTGCTTAGGATGGACAACTTATCTCCACCCCTTGGTGTTGTGCCAATTTGTTCAATGGCCTGCCATTTGAAAGTTGTGACATCCTGATTATGAAACTCAATAAAATGAGTGGAAAGAGCCGAACATGTTTTTTTGCTAGAGATATAAGACAGGTGTTCTTTTATACGTTTGCCTACCTCCCTAGTAGTCCTACCTGTATATTGCCTCCTACATTGGGTGCATTCTATGATGTAAATGACAAATTTGCTCCTACAATTTATGCATCCCCTAGTTTGGAACTCCTCACCCGTTACATGGGATCTAAATGTGGGAGAAATATTGATGTGATCACAGGAGGTACATACTTTTCTTCCACATTTAAAGGTGCCATTATGTTTTAACCAAGATGAGCCAGAGGTACCTGCTGTTTGTAACATACTGGGAGCCAAAATATTCCCTATTGTCACATTTCGTTTTGGTACAAACATGCACCCTTGTTTTATTTCATCTTTCAGTTGTTTGTCTCCCATAAGAATGGGTAAGTGGTTTTTAATAATGCGACATACTTCATCATATTTATTGGAATATGACGTAATGAATCTCAATTGTTTTTTTGTATCACACTGGTGTTGTTTTTGTTTTTGTGTTTGTTTTTGTGACTCATGTGTTTCTATTCCATCTTTAATTTCAAAGAAGGCCTTATCAATTACTTTGCTGGGATAACCCCTCTTGAGCATTCTTGATTTCAGATCTCTGCTCTCTCTCTGGAAAGTATCTTCTTTCGTACAATTCCTTCTTGCCCGCAGGAACTGACTTTTAGCAATTCCTTTAAAAACGTGCCGTGGATGGCAACTGCGGGCATGAAGGAGATTGTTGCCTGAGATAGGTTTCCGATAGAGGGCTGAGTTGACCCTGCCTTCCTGGATATCTCCAATAAGGGTAACATCCAGGAAATTAACAGTTTCTTTCTGCCACTCACATGTGAACTGTATTCCCACCTCATTGATATTTAGTAGCTCAACAAATTCTTTTGCTGATTGTTGGTCCGAAGACCAAACAATAAGCAAATCATCAATGAAGCGGACGTACAAAACAATGTGATTAAATCCAGAGGTACTACCTCCATAGACATGGCACCGCTCCCACCAACCCATAAAAAGGTTGGCATATGAGGGGGCAAACTTTGCCCCCATAGCGGTGCCACGCCTCTGGAGGTAGTAACGTCCTTGGAACATAAAAAAATTATGTTCCAATAAAAATTTCACAATCCTGACTACCAAAACTTTGGATTCAAATGATAAATCAGAGAAAAGGTTCAAATAAAATTCAATAGCTTGGAGACCTTGTGTATGGGGAATCGAGGAGTACAGTGATACGACATCAATTGTCAACCAACTGTACTCCTCCCTCCAAACCACTGGCTCCAACCTCTGTAAGGCATGTGATGTATCTCTAATGTAACTAGGTAATAGGGTCACCATGGGTTGTAACAAGTCATCAACCCATTTGGACAATGGCTCTAAAAGAGAGCCAATACCTGCCACTATGGGTCTCCCCTTGATATTAGTAAGACTCTTATGTACCTTTGGGAGGTGGTGGAAGATGGGTGTCACAGGATCAGTAACCAGACAAAAATTGGCTGTGTCCTGATCCATGAGACCCTCCTCCACCACCTCGTCCAAAAGAAGAGACAGTTCTCTGGTGTACTGTTTGGTAGGATTATTAGACAAGACCATATAAGTGTCACTGTCATTAAGTTGCCTCATGGCCTCTGCCACATAGTGTGATTGATCCATTACAACCACACTCCCGCCTTTATCTGACTGCCTGATCACAATATCTTTGTTGTTTTGTAGCTTTAACAATGCTTCTCTTTCTTTTATGGTCAAGTTAGTTAAATTCTTATTTACAGAGTTAGATAAATCTGTTAAGTCATCTACCACTCTTTCATGGAAAACTTCTAGTATTTTACCTCTAGTTTTAGTTGGGTAAAAAGTTGATTTGTTCTTCATTTTAGATCTAACCTTGCTAACTTGTAAGGCCTCATCCCTTTGATTAATACTACTTAGATCTTCTAGATCAATAAGAGTGCAAGTGTCAGCAAAAGAGAGTTGTGGGTTTAATGCAATTTGTTGCTGAGGAAGAACCAAATTATCAACATTGGACTCATTGTTAGTCTTAAAGAACTTAATTAATGTTAATTCCCTTATTAATTTATTGAGATCAAGTATGGTTTGAAAAAGATTGAATTTTCTTGATGGAACAAAACCAAGGCCTAAATTAAGTACTCTAGTTTCCAAATCGGATAGTGTGTAGTTGGAAATATTGATAACCATATTTATTGGTATTTCTTTACTTTGGCATTTTTCCCTCTCAAAGTGTATCTCTTCTGTTCTGTCTGTCCTTTCTTTGTCTTTATTGGGTCTATAACTTCCCTGTTTCCCCCTCCCTGAAATTGTTTGGGGTCCTCGCGAAAAACCTGAGGGGTGGATTTATGTGTTTGGATTTGATTACTTGTGGTGCCATTAGTTTTGGGTCTAGTCCCTTGGTCTGAGTGTCCCTTAAGAATACCTTTTTGTGTGGTGGTTGGTACACATATTGCTTCTGGCATGTCTGGGACCTCATCTCTTTCGTTACTAGAATTCGCATCGTCCCCTGAAACATATTCAAAACTCGATGCAAATCTATCCTCATCACTACATTCATTCTCAGAGTCCGAAAAAGTGACCTTTTTGGCACTTTCTGTAGGATTCGAGTTTCCCTCATTTCCTGATTGTTTATTGCGTCTATTGTAACGCCTTCTCTTGTTTCTATTTTTATTACTATTATTTTTAGGTGTTTGATTGTCATCCTCTTCTTGGTTAAACCAAGATTTACTTCTCTGTTTACGTCTCCAAACATATACAGTACCCAGGGAGTAATCCTTTTGATCCCTAATAAATTTTGTGTGCTTTGTCTGTATAACCAATTTTTTAGATTCTTCTATGGTGTTTTTGAAAATCTGTTCAAATTTAGCATAAATATCACAATTAGAAAATCTTGACATTTCATTCTCAATATTGGTAATCTTACTTTTAACATCACACAACAATGTATCCTTGTATTCAATTAATAAAGATATCAGTGTAAGAGAACAATCAGAGAGGGCTTGATTCCATCTAGCTATAAACAATTCATCCTTTACATCATATGTGGGAAATTTATTTAGCCTAAGGCCTCTAGGTACCATCTTTAATGCCAAATACTTTGATAAGATCCACTTATCCCATTTTAGTTTTTGTTCTTTTAGTTTAAGGTACTCATAGTCCTGAAATAAGTCCCCCAATTTTATATTGGGAGAATCACAATTAAAGACATCTTCCAGGTTTAGACAGTCCAGATTATCTTCATCTGTGTCCTTAAATGAGTATGTATTTTCCATGGTGTATTGGTCAAACACAATTAAAGGGACTTCATGCACACTCTATAGCTATAATGAGAGCTTATACTAAGTGGGTGCAAGTGCTAACAAATATAATTGCAGTCCATGGGAAAAATATATACCAAAATGAAATGTCCTTTTAACAAATCTTCTCCTTTATCCAGTTGTTATTCATAAAAAGACACCAATGAGGGGAAATCAATAAACAAATAGACTGGCGAACCAGTCTTAGGAGCGTGGTGTCTGTATGAATTTTAGCAAAATAATTGTATTGCTAATGGTACTAATGTAGCTGGAATAGTTCATAAATCACAAGAGTTCATAGAAGCCATAATGCAGGGGTCCGCTCTGCGTATTTATACCCGTAGCCGGCAATCTGTGATTCTGAATATGAAGTCAAAACCAGCAATACCAGTGCGCTTAAATAAAATCTTAGCTTTTAGAAACTAGCGGTATGTTCACTCACCCACCAAAGATGAAAACGTGAAGAGTCTGCAATCAATTTCGAGCTGTAGTTGGAATAAGCCGGTATCCTAAGGTAGCATACATGCACAGACCGCAAAAGCTTTTCTTCCTGTGTTAGCTCCGTGTGGCGTACCACGTGCTCAGGACCTGGCCAATCCACTTACTCTTGGTGACGTCACCGTCAGCTGGGGACTTGGTAGCCAATCAGATGGTACAGTCCTTCTCCGTGTCGAGCAACTTGTATTCAATTCACAAGATGATATCCTCGATGACGTCACCATCAGCTGGGGGACTCCGTGTCCAATCAGATGGTACGGTCCCGTTGTTGAAAACTTCTTCCTTTTAAAAGTTTTATATTCGTATCTTGAAGGCACTCTTTGTATAATGGGGGTTGGTGATACAATACCGCTGTTCACAGCCAAATGATATTCTGGGTGCAAGTCCTGGAGGAGGTTATTACTTGGTATCCCATAAACTTGAAAAGTTCTTGTTCTGGGCAAGAGAAGTGGATTCCCCACAATCCACAAAATATAAGACAAAGAAGTATATCCAGAACAAGAGTTTGAAAATCAGTTGTAGCTTTATTCCTTAAAATTGTATGATGACCACATACAGCAACACAGGGTTAGTGAAGACAAAACTTCTGACCGGTTTCGGTCGTATTGACCGTAATCATAGAATAACACCTGTTGGGAGGTGCACCCTTTTAAGTCTAACACTATATGTTGATTGGTTAAAAACAACAAGACTTCAGAATTTAACCCTATACATACCATAATAACATTCTGTGTAGATAGTTAACACTTAGTGAGTAAACAAATAGATGAAGATAAATAATACAAATAATAATTAACATAAAAACTTAGATCTCGAATATTATAAACATATATACACATTATGTATATTTGGGATGCCAATGACTTTAGAAATTGAACAAAGCAGAGCAAAAAAAAAACACATTATAAAAGACTGGACACGTTATATGAAATAACTACATCTTAAATGTATATATATGTATGCATACATGCACACGCACACAAGTGCATGTACATACATACACACAAACATACACACTCATACATACCCTTATATATGCATACACCTGTATATGCTTGCATACAATGTTACTATCTATTCTACACATAAGATCCATACTATATGCCTAATAAAATATTAAACCCAATTAGAAAGTTGTTAGAAACTCAAAAATTTAGTTTTATATCCCTTTAAACCACCCTTCTGAGAAATCAAATTTTTGTATATATATATATTTTAAATGACCTAATATTTTCTATAGTTAAAATATATTGACTTTAGATGGAGAAATTGCTCCCGCTATTATAGTTTCAAATGCCACCTTTAACCATGAACTAGTGATTATTTTTGGCAAGAGGAGATACCAAAATACTAAGGGGAAGACTAAGTACACTATGAGACTGATTTTGTTGAGATGATATGTCAAATTATTTAGCCTCGGCCTACTACTACTAAACACTCCCATCCCTTCCGGTGACCTGAAGCTTGGCAGTAACCTTCGTGTTATTGAGGTATATATCTTTGTGGATATGGAGGATGGCAATTTATATATTCACAAGCTTTTGCTAGAGTTTGATTTAAAGATGTCCGAAAGATTTGGGAGCCTCATGGGTGCACTGAGGGATATGCGTATAGAGACGGCCATTACTACACAGGAAATATCAGCTAAGGCCGTAGAGCAGCAGGGGGAAGGCTCAATATGTACAAACAGTCACACGGAAGGAGGAGTACCTATCCTCATACTGAGACATACACCAGCCAGTCTCGTACACCCTACCTCCTCTCTGGTTGCGGTCGGCACCGAGCGGGAGGCGGATGGCTTCAGCACCTGGGCAGTCATGGCGTTTGTGGACACTGAGGTGTCTGGAGGATTTGTTTCAGGACAATCCTCATAGACAGAGCATACAATACCACTAGTAATTATTTGGTGCTGGTATAAACGCCCAAATATGCATGTCTGCTAAATAGTAAACTAAGGCAAAGCACTAAACCAAAATATACATATTAACAGGGCAGTTAAGTCAACCTAACAAGTGGGTGCAAAACTGGCATTTCTCCCTATCACACGGCTACCTTCTTTTGACATAGAAAGGGAAATAATATGACTCTGCTACTGTCCGGGGTCTGAGTTGGCACATAGACTTGGGGCTGAGATCTGAAGTGAGTCTAAACTTAAAGGTTCCCATCCAACATTTCAATGAAAGGTTAACAGGTGTAAGCTAAATTATTTTAAGAACCAGGATCCCAAAAAACAAAACTGGCAGTTCGAAAGAGACACAGTGCTAATGTACTAAAGGGGTAACAAAGCATCATATCAGATAAACACATATGAATAATAGCAATCATATTAAAGGCTGATAGGAACAGTACATTTCTATATAAAAGCATTAGGTAATGTAGGCATCGTTATTATACATGCTAATATAAGACAAAGCTGTACCGTCCTTTTGAGTGTATTATAAAATCAAAGAAACACATATTATCAAGAGCAATCGCCTCATAGACTGGATTGAATAATATATTTGCAAATGTGCGCATCAGGCAATAAAGTCATCATTATTACATTGATCAAATATGAGAGCCAGCCATACTGTCCCTCTGAGTGAATTGCAGGATGGGAGTCAAAATGTTACTACCCGATCCCTACACAAGTGCCTGTAAGTTGGCAGCTGACATAATAGGGACAGTGACCAAAGCAGTAGAGAGGAGAGTGCCATAAGGGGTAGTCTCCAAAGTCGTCGGGTCTATCAGAAGCTACAGGGCTCCCAGACGTCACTGGGTCGCCATACAAAACTCTGTGCTGCATTGGGTGGTCGGCCGCAGCCACCCACGGTAGCAGTTGTTTCTCTTTAGCCATGCCACTGAGCTTAGTATCGTTGATTGTGGCCTGAAAACTAACAGACTCATGACTCTGGCGGGGTCTATTATCTTCCTGTGGTTGCATGAGCAAGCCCTCTCAAGTTGGTGTACTTCTCTGGCCAGACTTAGCTTCCTTCAAGATGGGGCATGAGTGCCTGGGCTGCACACCGGCATTTGATCCAACCGCCATTTTATGGCCTGCATCCTCATCTGTTGGAGGTTGGTCTTTGATTCTAGATGTGAGACAAGCGAAGGAATCATCTATCTTCCCAGCTAAGGTCACCAAAAGGGTCCGAATTCTTGTGTAATAGATCTCATCCATGTTCAAGCGATTCCCTCCTGTCAAAAAAAGCAGTTAGGTTGACCCACGATTTGCTCACTCTGGGAGTGTTATTTTTGTCTCAGATGTCAGGGGTCAATATGAAAAAGGAGTGGGGGGTTCAAAGGCGCGGCCAGTGAAGCGGCTCTCAGCGCATTAACTGTCTCAGATCCTTTTATCTGTAGGTAAAGTGTGATCGTATCGGTGAGAGCAATATGAACGCTGCTTCCCGCCATCAGGGCCTCTTCATAGAGGAATACAGTACCGCCGTTCCTGCTCTGAGCAGAGATCCAATTATGCCATTATCATAGATGCGAGTTCCTGCTTGAAAAAATGTTGAAAAATATCAAGCTTTTTTCACTTGGAAATCTTAGTATAGTTAGGTAAAAAATGATTAGAAGCAGGAGCTTCAGGGAAACATGTCTGAACACTTCAGCGGTTAGCTCCGCCCCCCCATGTTAAATATTTTTAAGTTGAACCATATTTGTTGCAAATACTACTCTATCTACTAATAATAAATATAAATCACTTTGAAGAGCACATGTATCATTTAAATATATGAATTTGTGATAGACTTTTAATTGTCAAATAATAATAATGTGCATATGAGTCATTATAAGTGCTAAAGATATGCTTAAAGGAACAGTCAAGTCCAAAAGTCAACACATATGCGAAAACAGCACAGCAAATCACAACATAAATCTTATAACATTAAAGTTACATACATCACCAGTGCAATGAATGTGATGTTATATGTTATATTGGAGAAATAATCCAAAAACTGTAATTTCGGTTGCACTTGCACAGACACTTTATCAAAAATCCCAGTGAAACAAAATACTTTACTCCTGCTGGATACCACATCATGCAGATATACATTTGTAAGTCATCATATGCCCTAAGTATAGCTATATCTCTCCCCTGTCTGTTTTATAATATTGGGTTATTGTCTAATCGTGATTTTCCAACACCACATTCTTTCACTGTACTCAGACCTCTGTAACCCTTTCTGTCCTTTTAACCATCCTGTGTTTCAAGATATGGGACCTAATGAACAAAAACTTGGAGAGACACCACGCAAAAATTTGGGGACTTTTTTAGACCTTAAATTTTAACATCTCCTTCACATACAGAACCCTGCATAGAGATAAACATCTCTCAATGTAAAATGTGTGTACTGATGAGGCTTCTTAGATCATCTCGCCTGAGAGGAGAGCTTTAGATCATCTTGCCTGAGAGGAGAGCTTTAGATCATCTCCCCTGAGAGGAGAGCTTTAGATCATCTCGCATGAGAGGAGAACTTTAGATCATCTTGTCTGAGAGGAGAGCTTTAGATCATCTCGCATGAGAGGAGAGCTTTAGATCATCTTGCCTGAGAGGAGAGCTTTAGATCATCTCCCCTGAGAAGAGAGCTTTAGATCATCTCGCATGAGAGGAGAGCTTTAGATCATCTTGTCTGAGAGGAAAGCTTTAAATCATCTCTCATGAGAGGAGAGCTTTAGATCATCTTGTCTGAGAGGAAAGCTTTAGATCATCTCGCATGAGAGGAGAGCTTTAGATCATCTTGTCTGAGAGGAGAGCTTAAGATCATCTTGTCTGAGAGGAGAGCTTTAGATTATCTCTTCTGAGAGGAGAGGTTTAGATCATTTTGTCTGAGAGGAGAGCTTTAGATCATCTCGCATGAGAGGAGAGCTTTAGATAATCTTGTCTGAGAGGAGAGCTTTAGATCATCTTGTCTGAGAGGAGAGCTTTAGATTATCTCGTCTGAGAGGAGAGCTTTAGATCACCGGCCCATAATTTGTAAATTCCATCATATTGATCAGAGTTGCTTCAGACCTGAGTAAGAAAATAAATTCTCAAAAGCTTGTCTTTGCATTTTGATGTATATTCAAATAAAAAGTAGCACTGCTTCTTTACTTAATATGTATATATTATCTTCCTATATATGGATGGTGAAAGGGACATTAAAATGCTGAGTACAGCTACAGTAGCATAGTTACTATTAACCATGCTATTTATTTCCCCCTGTACCTGCAGCTTTCTTTAACTTCATTCTCTTATTTTAACTCATTATAGAATCCAGCTTGTAAAGCTCTACATTTTATATTGGGTGCCGCCATCTTCTAGCTCGAGTATTGTTGCATTATGTGACAGGAGCAGTGCACTTTCACAGATCTTCTTTTTGACAGCTGTACCTTGCACTTTTTTTGTACAGTTTAAAAGTAACATAAGATAAGCTCCAAGATGGCGGCACCCAGGGTAAAGATACAGAGCTTCACTAACTGATAATTGTAAGGGGTTAAAATAAGAAAACAACTGAAGACAAATGCAGGAACAGGAGGAAACACAATAACATGGCGAGTCATACTATGCTACTATAGTTTTACTCAGCAGTTTAAGGTCCCTTTAACAGCAGATATACTGTGCTGCCTGCAGTGGATAGCTCTCTGACTCCACCTGCTTGCCAGCTGCAGGTATTTCTGCAACCAGCTCTCCTATAAAAGACTGCAACACAGACCACTCCCTGCCCTGACATTGTGGTTCTTCTTATTCCTGTTGTTAGTGCCTCTGACCTTCCCTGAATTTTCTGTTTGGTTCCTGAATCCGGATTGTTCTTGGATTACCCCTTTGGATCTCCTTTGGATTTGATGTAAGATTGTACTCCTATTCTGTTTACTGAACTTGGCCTTTTACCCTGACTTATCTATTGGATTCTCCCTGGATTAGGTGATTTTTCTGACTGCTCTCACGTATCTTACCCTTGGCTTCTCTCCTGGCTATTCACTCCGTACCAGCCTGTTTCTGCTTTCAGTTTTTCCTGATGCATCATCCTGCATCTCTGGCATCCTATTCCTGTATTCTAGTCCTGCAGAGTGTGCCTGTCAAGTGCTGGTATCCTGTTTCAGTGCCTAGCCCTGCAGAGGGTGCTTGCCAAGTTCCTGTATACATTGCATGTGCCTAGATGCTGTAGAGAGAATCTGTAAAGTACCAGTCACCCGCTTCTGCAACCAAGTTCCACAGATTGTTTCTGCCAAGTGCCATTCTAAAGAGGGACTCTTAAGTTCCAGTATACAGCAAATGTGCCAAGCTCTGCAGAGGGTATCTGCCAAATCCCAGTTTCTCTATCAAGCATCTGTGTTCTGCCCCTATCACGGCCTTATAGTGGGCAACTTCTGTCCAGGCCTTAGAGCGGGAAACTCCTATCTCAGCCTCAAGTGGGCAACTCTTGTTTCAGCCTCAAATGGGCATCTCCTGTTGAGGCCTCCAGTGAGCATTCCAGTTTCTGCCTCCAGTGGGCAACTCCAGTTTTGGCCTTAGAATGGGCACTGCAGTCTTCAGCCCTCCAGTGGGCATTCCTGTCTTGGGCCTTAGAGTGAGCAATCCTGTCTCGGCCTCCAGTGTTTCTGGTGAGCCTTCAGGTTTGCCAGAAACACAAATTATGAAGCAGCTGTCTAAACACTGCTGCTCTATAACACCTCCTGCTGGCGGCCGATTGGCCATACATCTGCAGGGGGTGGTATTGCACCAGCAGTTCAAATTCTTAAATATGTCCCTAAATGATACTATTAACCCTAAGCAGCCACCCCCCACATTGCAAACACTAAATAATACTATTAACCCCTAAACTGCCATCCCCCCACGTCGTAAGTTACCAAAATAAACTATTAGCCACTAAACCGCCTTCCCCCCACAACGCAACGTTATAAACAAACATCTAAACCCCCTAAAAAAAGGAGGTATCAACGGCACTACTTAGCCTAATGTGGCTTAAATATTTCTAATTCCCTATTTAACCCCAATTTGTCCTTAATATATGTGGGGATAATTCCCCTATGAGAATGTGGACTGCTAAAGGTGCTATGTAGTTTTCAACATGTGAAACTAGGTAGAGAGAGGCTCTAACTCGACAGACTACATGTATAGCACTCTTAGGGGTTAATATAGGGTATAATTCTATATGGTATGAAAGACTTTATTCCTTTAGGCAAAATAGAGTTACTGATGGTCTAGTGAGTTTGCGTGTTCCACGTTAAAACATAACTTTTATTGTGTCAAACTTAATATAAAATGCTGGAAATAAATTTAAAAACACACTTAGATGCTAAAGACTCAATGGTTAGCCTGTTCTTTGTAAGTAGATTCTAGCCAGGTGGGTTCTAGGTTATATTGGTAACCTTCTAAAGTATAATTGCAACAAGTTAGTGAACCTGATGCAGACTTATAACAAGAGGTCCTGTAAAAGTTGTATGTATATCCGTGTAATGGACCTAACAGAGTAAAATATTCTGTAGTCTTAAATAGTATTAATCTTAATAAGACATTACTTAGTTATACACAACAGTTACTGTGTATTGTGATTTGACCTTTGGTTAATACAGCTCTAATTCTATTATATCACCTCAATACTGTTTACTGGTGGATAGTATACTTTATATACTAACATAGGGTAATAAGAGTACCTTGAATCTTATTAAAGAGGTTAATGGTGCTGTAGTCAGCAATTTTTAACCCAATGTATTCATTCTAAATGTCAGATTAATGACAGATTGATATTCCACATATCAACAGCTTATAAACTTATCATTATAACGTAACCGTTATTATCAAATGAGTAAGAGAGGTGATCTTTAATATGATATAAATGTGCACTTTATATACCGTGTTTTCCAGGCAATGTTAATTCTCATTAATAAAAATTCAGTATACATATGTTTTATACGCTATAACTGTATAGTTCATTCGTATCGTTTCAGGTATACTGAGTTGCAATTTAAATGACTGATGGAAACACACGTTGCATGTGAGTTTGTAACTGTAGCATAGCATAGCATAAGGCTCATCTAAAAAATACAGGAGGGGGCGTGTCTTGCTCGCGGCCATGATCAGCAGCATCTTTATGAAACTCCTCAAGTGCATTCAACAATAAGTTGTTTTTCTCTTTTCAAACTTGACATCCTGTATTGAAACTCATGAAGTGTACTTCTGAGGAGATTTTGAGTCGAATGATACCTATAGGTTAAGGATCTTTCTAGCTGAACTCAGTTTAATAGAACTTTGATTGTAGGCCGCAACACCGTCAAGCACATGTGTCACCCCCCTCGGATCTCTTAATTATCCGAGTAGAGCAGTGTTAATCTGCATCAATTTCTAACATAAACAGGAACATACCATAAAGAAGGACACATGGAGGAGTTCCACGGTATACTGCAGGCTAAACTGGAGGCATTGGGACTATTGATGGATTGCAGGTTTATGGATCTAAAAGAAGTTTGCAGGATATCAACTTGCCAGATGGGCTCAATATGTGACGTACAAAAGGTTTTTCAGGAGACAGTAGCCGTTACAGGTTATAATCAACATGAGGATCTGCAGCGTGAGATGTCTCTACAAGCGGAGATATACAGCTCCAGCCAAAGGCCCTCATCTAAAGTAAACCAGAGCAGGAAGAGATCTGACAGATTCGTACCTGGGATGTCTGGTGCTGATCGTTCATCACTGCCCTTGGCCCCCCTGGTAGGGGATGCGGCCGGTCCCTGCGGGGGTGTAGGGGGTTTGGTAATCAGGCAAGAGGAGAGAGCCACTAACAGTGCCAGACACCCAGGTGTTCTCCTGAACCTGCACCATAGCATACAGAGGAGCTACTACAAAACGGGATTACAGGCGAGTATGCTGCCGCAGACACGATCCGCCATGTTTCCGGTGAGGCTCCATACATCTATCTGGTCGGGTCTGCAGGCTGGATATAACTTACCCCCTAATTGTCATACAAAAGTTGGAGTCGGGTGAAGCCGGACATTTCGCAGGAGAGATTATGTATCTCAGCTTTTACATTGAGCCTCTTGACTGTATCTTCTGGACACGTTAATGAGAATTTTATTATTCGATATAAGGGTCCATATAGCCACACACATGATTATGTAACTCATAAGTACTGAGCAACATCATTTGTAAGCCTGGTCTGTTTTTAAGTTATATACAGATATCTTCTAGTTTGATGAGCGAGCACCCTTAGCTGTAATTTAGGTCACCGAGTTAGATTACACTTAGTTACTTCTAGTAGTTAATGTTTTCCCTCTTTACCTTAAGAGTTATATAGCTAATATTTCGAATGTGATAAGTTTCAACATCGGCCCTTTTCACACTTTTGTCGGCTAAATGATATTTATAAATGCCGAAACAATTTTAGAGATGACCAGCTTGGGCTCACTATATTGCTCTGCAAGTGTTTTGTTTTGTTTTATACCTATTAGGTTTAGGTATGTAACTGAGCCATTTTCTTATGCTTTCATAATGTTCCAGATCCACTTGCTATATTTGGGGATATAAATATGAGAGATTTAAAATGTCTTTGTTTTTCTATGTCGGTTCCTTCATGAACATCCTTACAGAGATCTTCTTTATTTTTTCAACTATATACATAGCATCGCCCTGATTGGCGAGACATATACTTGATATTATGGATGAGATCACTGATATTAGCGTTTTTTGTCAATATATAGTTGTATGTACCCCAACTAGATAAGATATATGAGCTATATAGCAGGCCGACGAGATTTCCTAAGTCTCTTCAGAAACCACCCTTATCACATTTTTGGATTGTTAATATTCCCCTTCCGCTTTGCCCAGAACCCCTTAGCTCCAAAATGGGGTGATATGTCATGCCATTAATCTGTCTAACGCAAGGCTGCTGTGTATGTGGAGTTCCTTTTGTCACAATGTTAAGATGTTCATATGTATTTGGTTTTTCCAGAATATTTTATTTCCATTGTTCTAATGATAGATGGATGTATGAAAAATTTATTTTTCTTTGAGTAGGCTATAACATTACTTATATGCTCAAAAGTAATCTACTGTTTATGTGCAATTATTGCTTGATTATAGAGTAATATGATTATCTTCTCAATTGCTCATTGCATTCCTAAACAAATCCAATACTGTTCAAAACCTCTATAATAGTGGTCTAACTATGTATTTCAAAGTTATCTAACTTTATTGTCCTATAGTGCACCCACTTATAGATACTAAAACATGTGCAAGCTTCTTTTTTTACTATACTCATCAGTCACTAACACATATTTACATATGTTGTATATTAAAACCAGAGAGACCACAACAGGGGTCAATTTATTTTAATGTTGTTTTGCTAGTATTTCTAGGCACACAAGAGCTTATGAGTGATATATCTCATTATTAATATGCATACTCATTGATTGTCTACCATTTTCTAGCTTTTAGGCGTTATATACTATCAATCTGATGGTCATACTTTGATTTCATCTCCCATGTTTTCATGTAGCACATTATCTTCAATTTCTACAATTTCTTGTTAGATATCATTCTATTAGGCGAACTAGCTATTCAGGGAGACGAGCTTGAATTTATATTATTAAAAAAATTAGGTATCAACTCATTATATATATGTTAGGATACCCATAGATAAAATTGGTTGTCTGTATAATGACTATCTTCAGAAACGGTATTTGAATTGTTGTACTCTCTTTATGTCATTTTCTGTAACTTAACGATGTGAAATAGAGTCAATCTTACATATTACTATGTTTTGTTTGTTGTAATGCTAATTACCTAAATAAAAAACTTTGATTAATAAAAAAAATAAAAAAAAAATAAAAAATACAGGAGCTCCAGGACTCCTCACCAATTCCCTAACGTCCCTAACATGTTTCGCCCTAACGGCTTTGAGAAAGCCGTTAGGGCGAAACATGTTAGGGACGTTAGGGAATTGGTGAGGATGAGCCTTAGAGTGCTTTAGTACAAAACCTGCTCTAAATTTACTTAAACACTAGCCTTTGGTGGTTATTATTCTGGTTAAAATCTAACGATGTTTGTTCTTACACGCTCGATATTCGTTTAATAGACTTGATGTGCAAACGATACTAAATCTGTATACCTAATTGTGGGGCAGAGCTGCAGGATTCACTCGACACAGATAAAGCTGTACCGGCAAGCTGGGAATCAAATATTAATACATAATACGGGCATACAACTTAATAATTACCGGGTAAAATTACATCTACTCCATCGGCTCTATACCGAGTGGTGTGGCTAGCAGTAACCCCATTTGAACTGGTAAAACCGGCAGTGCATGAGTGTGCTGAAATTAAACAGCATTTGTGTTCGAGTTAAGCTGCATTTAAAACTCTCTATATAATCAGCAAACAGCTCTGTCACCTATTGGCAATAACCGCTATGCTACAGTTACAAACTCACATGCAACGTGTGTTTCCATCAGTCATTTAAATTGTAACTCAGTATACCTGAAACGATACGAATGAACTATACATGAGTAGTTATAGCGTATAAAACATATGTATACTGAATTTTTATTAATGAGAATTAACATTGCCTGGAAAACACGGTATATAAAGTGCACATTTATATCATATTAAAGATCACCTCTCTTACTCATTTGATAATAACGGTTACGTTATAATGATAAGTTTATAAGCTGTTGATATGTGGAATATCAATCTGTCATTAATCTGACATTTAGAATGAATACATTGGGTTAAAAATTGCTGACTACAGCACCATTAACTTCTTTAATAAGATTCAAGGTACTCTTATTACCCTATGTTAGTATATAAAGTATACTATCCACCAGTAAACAGTATTGAGGTGATATAATAGAATTAGAGTTGTATTAACCAAAGGTCAAATCACAATACACAGTAACTGTTGTGTATAACTAAGTAATGTCTTATTAAGATTAATACTATTTAAGACTACAGAATATTTTACTCTGTTAGGTCCATTACACGGATATACATACAACTTTTACAGGACCTCTTGTTATAAGTCTGCATCAGGTTCACTAACTTGTTGCAATTATACTTTAGAAGGTTACCAATATAACCTAGAACCCACCTGGCTAGAATCTACTTACAAAGAACAGGCTAACCATTGAGTCTTTAGCATCTAAGTGTGTTTTTAAATTTATTTCCAGCATTTTATATTAAGTTTGACACAATAAAAGTTATGTTTTAACGTGGAACATGCAAACTCACTAGACCATCAGTAACTCTATTTTGCCTAAAGGAATAAAGTCTTTCATACCATATAGAATTATACCCTATATTAACCCCTAAGAGTGCTATACATGTAGTCTGTCGAGTTAGAGCCTCTCTCTACCTAGTTTCACATCTAAACCCCCTAACCTAACACCCCCCTAACTTAACCTAAATTAAAATACCCCTAAATTTACTAAAAAAAACATAACTACCTTAAAAAACAAAATACTTACCTGTAAAATTAAATAAAAACATAATCTTACCATTAAAAATAAAACCCAAATATTACAATAAATAAAAAATCCTAATATAACAACATATGAGAAACCCTAACATTACCAAAAATAATAAACCTAACATCACGTAAGTGCAACACATACCACACAGACGGCTAGATTTAGAGTTTGGCGTTAGCCGTCAAAACCAGCGTTAGAGGCTCCTAACGCTGGTTTTGGGCTACCGCTGTTATTTAGAGTCAGTCAGGAAAGGGTCTAATGCTCACTTTCCAGCCGCAACTTTTCCATACCGCAGATCCCCCTATGCCATTTGCGTATCCTATCTTTTCAATGGGATCTTTCTAACGCCGGTATTTAGAGTCTTGGTTGAAGTGAGCGTTAGAAATCTAACGACAAAACTCCAGCCGCAGAAAAAAGTCAGGAGTTAAGAGCTTTCTGGGCTAACGCCGGTTTATAAAGCTCTTAACTCCTGTGCTCTAAAGTACACTAACACCCATAAACTACCTATGTACCCCTAAACCGAGGTCCCCCCACATCGCCGCCACTCTATTAAAATTTTTTAACCCCTAATCTGCCGACCGCACACCGCCGCCACCTACGTTATCCCTATGAACCCCTAATCTGCTGCCCCTAACACCGCCGACCCCTATATTATATTTATTAACCCCTAATCTGCCGCCCCCAACGTCGCCTCCACCTACCTACAATTATTAACCCCTAATCTGCCGACCGGACCTCACCGCCACTATAATAAATGTACCCCTAATCCGCCTCACTAACCCTATAATAAATAGTATTAACCTCTAATCTGCCCTCCCTAACATCGCCGACACCTACCTACAATTATTAACCACTAATCTGCCGACCGGACCTCACCGCTACTATAATAAAGTTATTAACCCCTAATCCGCCTCAATCCTGCCTCAATAACCCTATAATAAATAGTATTAACCCCTAATCTGCCCTCCCTAACATCGCCGACACCTAACTTCAAGTATTAACCCCTAATCTGCCGACCGGACCTCACCGCTACTCTAATAAATTTATTAACCCCTAAAGCTAAGTCTGACCTTAACCCTAACACCCCCCTAAGTTAAATATAATTTAAATCTAACAAAATAAATTAACTCTTATTAAATAAATTATTCCTATTTAAAGCTAAACACTTACCTGTAAAATAAACCCTAATACAGCTACAATATAAATTATAATTATATTGTAGCTATTTTAGGATTAATATTTATTTTACAGGCAACTTTGTAATTATTTTAACCAGGTACAATAGCTATTAAATAGTTAAGAACTATTTAATAGCTACCTAGTTAAAATAATTACAAAATTACCTGTAAAATAAATCCTAACCTAAATTACAATTAAACCTAAAACTACACTATCAATAAATTAATTAAATACAAATACCTACAAATAAATACAATTAAATAAACTAACTAAAGTACAAAAAATAAAAAAGAACTAAGTTACAAAAAATAAAAAAATATTTACAAACATTAGAAAAATTTTAAGCTAATTACACCTACTCTAAGCCCCCTAATAAAATAACAAAGACCCCCAAAATAAAAAAATGCCCTACCCTATTCTAAAATTAAAATAGAAAAGCTCTTTTACCTTACCAGCCCTTAAAAGGGCCCTTTGCGGGGCATGCCCCAAAGAATTCAGCTCTTTTGCCGGTAAAAAAAAACCATACAATACCCCCCCCCAACATTACAACCCACCACCCACATACCCCTAATCTAACCCAAACCCCCCTTAAATAAACCTAACACTAAGCCCCTGAAGATCTCCCTACCTTGTCTTCACCACACCGGGTTCACCGATCGGTCCAGAAGAGCCTCCGAAGTCTTCATCCAAGCCCAAGCGGGGGCTGAAGAGTGACGTCCATCCTCCGGCTGAAGTCTGGATCCAAACGGCGGCTGAAGAATTCCATCTTCGGGCAGAAGTCTTCATCCTATCCGGGCAGAAGAGTAGATCCGGACCGGCAAACATCTTCATCCAAGCCGCATCTTCTATGTTCTTCCATCCGATGACGAGCGGCTCCATCTTCAAGACCTCCAGCGCGGATCCATCCTCTTCTTCCGACGTCCTAAAACAGAATGAAGGTTCCTTTAAGGGACGTCATCCAAGATAGCGTCCCTCGAATTCCGATTGGCTGATAGGATTCTATCAGCCAATCGGAATTAAGGTAGAAAAATTCTGATTGGCTGATGGAATCAGCCAATCAGATTCAAGTTCAATCCGATTGGCTGATTGGATCAGCCAATCAGATTGAGCTCGCATTCTATTGGCTGTTCCGATCAGCCAATAGAATGCAAGCTCAATCTTATTGGCTGATCCAATCAGCCAATCGGATTGAATTTGAATCTTAGTCGGTTGCGGCGGTGTACGGAGCGGCAGATTAGGGGTTAAAAATTATATGCAGGGGTTAGCGATAGCAGGGGCGGCAGATTAGGGGTTAATAAGTGTAAGGTTAGGGGTGTTTAGACTCGGGGTACATGTTAGGGTGTTAGGTGCAGACATAGGAAGTGTTTTCCCATAGAAAACAATGGGGCTGCGTTAGGAGCTGAATGCGGCTTTTTTGCAGGTGTTAGGTTTATTTTCAGCTCAAACAGCCTCATTGTTTCCTATGGGGGAATCGTGCACAAGCACGTTTTTTAAGCTGGCCGCGTCCGTAAGCACCCCTGGTATTGAGAGTTGCAGTGGCGGTAAATATGCTATACGCTCCCTTTTTGGAGCCTAATGCAGCCCTTCTGTGAACTCTAAATACCAGTGGTATTTAAAAGGTGCTGGGGAAAAAAAGCCAGCGTTAGCTACTCGGGTCGTTACCGACAAAACTCTAAATCTAGCCGAGAGAGCACACAACCTTCACTGCTACTTAAAAGTGGCTAAGTGAATCGTCACCTTAAATGTGTGTAAATGTTAGGAATGTACCTTCATTCCAAGTATTAGTGACGCTCAATTCAGTAAATGTTCGCACTTTCGGATCCTCTGTATGTCCCACTTAGATGGTGGGTCCGAGCTCCACAGGTGTGGAAGAAGCCAACAACTCTGTGAGCTCCGTGAGCAAGGCGCTTTACTCAGGTAGGTCACATGACCAGATGGAAGATCCTCAATAGGGAATGCAGTAATGGCACTTAGTGAATCAGGGAGCTTCCCCAGTGGGCTCCAAATGAAAAAATACCCTGCATATGCCTCTAAACGTGATGATTTCATGTCTGAATGGAATAATACCCTGAGTCAATGTTCACTAACTTTAATGAAACAACTATTATGTGACAAGAAATCAGATTATGAAATTATTCTTGCTGAGCTCAAAGAGTTGAAAGAGAAAATGTCTGGAGTATGAGCATGATACTGAGTTTAACGATTTCCAGAAAAAAACTAGAGGATACTTTAAAAATCTTGGATGATGAACTCACTGACTTTAAATTAAAGAAATATGAAAGAGACTGTAAGGACTATGATCTAAATGTTGTGTATACTTGGAATACTATATTAAAACAAAATAGATAGCCACGCAAGAAGGGTAATAATAACAGTAAGAGAAAGGTTACCTTCTCTAGTTTTGAAACCAGCAACTCAGCTGATACCCCTAGAGCATCCACTCCTGTAGGTGAAACTACTGGGGGAATGAAGGATCTGATATAGGTAATAAACCGAAAAAAAGAGCTCTGCATAAACCCTTAAGGGGAAGGCTAAGTGTCTCAGACATTGACACAATGGCTCTACCTACTACATGTAATAAACATTCTGATGTTCCATTAGTCTCAAAAAAACTCAGAGGACTTGCTTCCCCTGGCAGGGTACCCAAGTGGAGGACTAAAGAAAAACTAAAAAACACACCTAGCTAATGAATATGTAACTAAGCACCTCACCAAAGATTTAAATAAAACTTCATTTTTGCATTCACAAAAAAATTAAGGGGCCGCTTTATCACTGCCCGAATGGGGCCGTATACCCCTGTTTCCATGTGAGCCTTCAGGCTCGCCAAAAACAAGAGGTAAGAAGCAGCGGTTCTAAGACTGCTGCTCCTTTACTCGTACGCCTCCTCTGAGGCAGCGGACAGTTATCCACCCGATCGAATACGATTGGGTTGATTGACAGCCCCTGCTAGTGGCCGCTTGGCCATGAATCAGCAGGGGTCGGCATTGCACAAGCAGTTCACCAGAATTCCTTGTGCAATGATAAATGCTGACAGCATATGCTATTGGCATTAATCGATGTCTGGCGGACATGATCGCTACAGCGGATCATGTCCACCAGACACTTGATAAATCGGCCCCTTAATTTTAATGATATTAATTAAATATTCTGTCTAAGGAAAGGCAATGCTCTAGTTAGCGACAGTACGAATGACACTCAGTCACATGACAGTTCACATAGCTCTCAGCTTCCTATATACACAAAACTCACGTTTGAAGATCAATGTGCACTAGTAATCTTACAGAGCGTTGACAGTTAGAGCATTAGACATAATACAGATGAACTGAGAATTCCTACTTGCTCTCTGACCAAATTAGACTGTAGTTTCTACAACTAAGAGGGGACTATGTAGACATCATGGCACTAGCAGAATCTGCATGTAATAAAACCGTGAATCATAACCAGAGAAAAGGTTGCTCAAACAACATGACTAAACAACAGATAGCCACCTTAAATAAACTTAAGAATAATAAGGACCTGGTGATCTCAAAATCATATAAAGGGGTCTCTGCTGTCATCCAGGACAGACCTCCGTATGTCGTGGAGGCCAATAGACAACTGGCAGATTAAGGTACATATAAGAAAATTACTTTCAATCTAACTAACAAATTCAGGAATGAACTAGATTGTTTTCTCACTACAGCACTGTTTAATGGGTTAATAACTACGAACATAGACACATTTTTAAAGGTACATATGCCTCAAATACCCATATTCAGACATTTACCCAAAGTCCATAAGACTTTAGAGTCCCCTCCTGGAAGACCGATAATTTCAGGAATAGGTACACTGGGTGAAAAATTGGGAGCTTATGTTGACTCAATTATACAGCCGATAGTGAAGAGATCCCCTGGATTCATTAGAGACACTAAACATGTACTATCCCTATTGGATGATTTTGATTTACACACGGATGATACTCTGGTCACTATTGATGTATCATCTCTCTATTCATGCATCCCACTTAATGAGCATATTAAAGCACTACATTCTATGCTTTATCTGTATAGTGACTATGATGATGCTTATATAAAGTTTATTGAGGAAGCTTTCTTTTTCTTACTTACACATAATTACTTTACTTTTGAGGGTCAATTGTTTTTGTAAAAGTGTGGCACAGCGATCTTTATTTAAACTACTTTGAAATGGAGAAGATTTTTGGTACCAGTAATCTATATAAGGATAACATTAAATTCTACTCTCACTATATTGATGACCTGTTGTTAATATGGTGAGGGGATTGTGAACTATCTGAATATGAACAAAATTATTCTGAAATTTGCTTTTGACGTTTCTGGAGAGCAAATTTCAGTTTTGGATTTACTGATTACCAAAGATACCTCTGGAAAAAATTGGTTACTGAATCTTACAGTAACAAAATAGCAAGTAACGCTATACTAATAGCAAAGTCTCATCATTCACAGCATTTGAAAAATGCGATACCAAAAGGACAGTTCATACACCTTTAGGCGGAATTGCACTAAACACAGTGTTTATTTTAAACAAGCTGATGAATTGACATCTAGATTAGTTACTGACACCAAAAATCTAGTAGGCAAAATGGATAGAGCTAGCTAGCTGATAACAAAAAGACCTACACGCAATAATGGATAATGGGATACAATGTATTCCCAGAAGAGCTATGACTTAAGAGGGATTTCTCCAAGAAAGGGATAAGAGTAGAAACCTGGCTAAACCCCAAAAAAGGTTTCTTTAAATGTGGCACTCCACCATGCAAGAGTTGTGAATATGTATCAAAAGGTGATAAGTTCTATTCTGCCGTAATAGGACAAAGTTATAATGTACTCAACCACTTAACCTGTAACTCCAAATATGTGGTATATCTAATAACTTGCAAAGTGTGTCAGAAACAGTATGTAGGTTGTACGACCCGTCCCTTCAAAGATCATATTAGGGAACATTTGAACTCCATTACAGAAGAACCATCCAAAACCCCGGTTGCCAGGCATTTTGTAAAACATTTTGGGCATATTATGAAAAATATGTTTTCATTCCAGGCTATTGATTTTGTACCCAGCACCAACATAGAAGGTGATAGGCTAGCGAAGCTAAATAGAAAAGAAGCCTATTGGATTTTCAAATTACAATCTGCTGTACCTTTTGAATGAAATTTGGCATCTTAAACCTTATACTGGCATTTGAGACAACAATTTAGTTTTTGTTGTGAGAGCAAATCAGAAACTAAAATAACGTATCTTTTCAACTCTTATTGATATCATACTGATCCCATATTTTTATAGGAAATAGTCTATTTCATTAGCACATAGGCTTAGTTGTCTCTTAAACTAGGAGGATTAGGTAATGATCAATATTCAGATATTTAGATATGCTATGTATGTATTAATATGCTCTGTTAATATTATAATAATTGGTCTTTATCATCCTCTTATATTTTAATTAAGGTTCCCTATCCAGGTTATTACTTTTTATCCTTTCTGTGTACTTCTCCATTTTGTCTTACAATACCTATTTAAATGGAATGTAGTGACTTGGTACTGTGAAATTTACCAGTGCACCATATTATGTATTGAAACTAACTATATTATACCAATTTATATTTACATATACTATTGTATATACAAGCGCTATGATTATATGTACTATTTGTACAGGTATCGCTCTATGGGTCACTAAGAAATTGTGGCACTTATAACCTGATTGTCAATGTTTTTGTATCAATAACACACTTAATGTATCACACTCTGGTTTCAGCAAAGTCTGTCAGCTGATGTCATGCTGAAAGGCTGAATGTTGATTTTTGAACAGATTTAAAAGAGTTAATTTGTGTGCAATTTAAGACAGAGTGGGGAGGTACTACCTTATCTCTGATGAAGTGCCCTACGGCATTAAATGCATAGGATGCTATGGGGTTGATTGATCAAATGTCTGTCTGACATGATCGCTGAATGCAGACAGCATACGCTGTTGTCATTTAACATTGCACAAGCAGTTCTAGTGAAATGCTTGTGCAATGCCACCCCCTGCAGATTCGCGGCCGCTAGCAGGGGGTGTCAATCAGCCCGATCGTATAGGCGGGGACCAGTTAAGAAGCAGCGGTATTAAGACCGCTGCTCTTTAACTGCTGCTTCTAGCGAGTCTAAAGGCTCGCGCTGAAACAGGGGCATCAGGGGCAATTCGGCCCTTAATAAATCGGCCCCAATATGTGAACCTGTATGGCTTTGTGTGTTTCAACTTGAATCTACAATAAAGTTCAACACTGTTTTCCTCACATGTGGATCTATTCCTTGATTGATCCAAAAATAAAAAACACCACACTTTACAAAAATAAAAATTCCTAACATTACAAAAATAAAAAAATAAAAAAAATAAAATCAAAATTCATTAAAATTATGGGGGGAGATAAAAATCGGAGATTAAAATCCTCCAAGTAAATCAATATAAATTTTTGCATAGAATTTTGATTTAACCCTGAAATTAGCTTTACCAATGCAACAACCAGAAATCTATCTCCTACTGACGAGTTCCAAAAAGAACGAAACAAGTGTGTTAAAACAGTATTTGAAACAAAAAACCTGAGATTTTGCATATCTAATTTGCATATCTTACCCAGAATCCTCTTGTGCATTGGTAACAATGTATGTGGAGTTTTAATGGGGAAACGAAAGCGGGGAACTTGCCTAGATGTGCTAATTTCCTATGCAAAAATTTATATTGATTTACTTTTGAGACATGGAAGATTTCAATCTCAGATTTTATCTCCCCCATAATTTTAATGAATGTAATATATATATATATATATATATATATATATATATATATATATATAGCTTTATATATAGATAGATAGGATAGTTTTGTTTCATCTAGTTTTCATTTCAGATAACAAAAAAAACGGCACAATCTGGCACCAAAAATAGGTCCAGGCATTAAAAGGTGGAGCAGCCCACATCAGTAAGACCTCTGTCAGCTAGGTAGCCATGATACACCAGATCCTTTTGTCCTGCAACACTTCTGCTTAACAACCAGACAGAAAAAGTACTTTCTGCTTTACAAAATATGCAGAACATCCCAAGACAAACAGTATTACTTTAGAGACAATCCTGGAGTCATTTCATGATCATGAAACTACTTTAGAAGTCATTTGCACATTATCGGATGTCATCAGACTTGAAAAGACATCGGCTGAGGTAAAATATTCTGGGTGATGACTTCAGAATGATTAGCTGATTAGCATGAACAGCCAGTGAATGACTCTTGAGTCATCTCATTTAAATATTTTGGCTTGTGGGCATACTTTAGGATGGCTTCTGATAACTAGTCTGGAGTCATCGATTGCTTCAGAATAAGTGCTTTCCTATTGTTACCAATATTAAGAGAGGGTGGTTTTAGCAGCAAGGCACACAGAGCAAGGTCCACATAAGAGCCTGGCCCACTTTTTATTATCCGGTATGCTGTATGGCAAGTCTGGGCCTGGAACGCACCATAGAGAAACCATTAGGGGTTAACAAAAACTCTTGTGAATACTGAATTCATCAGATAATGCACAATAATTTTAGAATACACCACAAAGCAGTCATCATGGGTTAAAAAAAATCTTGTTAATACTGAATTTATCAAAAGTTTACAACATATTGTATAACATCACAGTTGTTGGCAGTGAAAATTTAGTAAACAAAGCAATTATAAATGTTTGTTTTTATATATGTATGAAATTTATGTAGTCAGAAGAAACATTTTATTTTATAGGTATAATCAGAATGTATTTGGTGCTTGATTAATGTTCCAAAACAGCTATGCCTACCAGCTGCTGGGGATGATAATATAAAAATTACCATTTTACATACAAGCTAATTAACTTTATGCTCTTTTCCACTGAACCTTTGGTGTCTGTTTTCAAACAATTGTGTGAATGGCAAAAGGTTAATTGATATTTTTCTTGAAAGACATGAGAAGGGTGCGCACTATGACCTCTTAAATAAATGTTCCCAGGAGAATGATCACTCAATGAGAACTCACCTGCTTTGCTTTATATTAAAAAAGTATGAAAACTACAAGGCCAACCAACATCACATTAGAAATAGTTCTTGTAGAAAAAAAGTTTAAAATAGGGACAATTCTAGAGGTGTTCTGGGGTACTACCATGAGTATCCATGGGAGGGAGCAAGAGGCTGCAAATGCTCTGTGCTTAAGCATAGGTGTATAGTCTGATTATGTGAATAGAAAGTAAAAGAACCCTTAACACAGCACAGCTAAGAGGTATGTGTGTCAGTGTCCGTTTTTAATGTCTTATCATTTATTGTTTACCTTCTGGGTTTTGCATCAATTTCTGATGCCTCATTTTTTGCAATGGTTGCTGTTTGCATAATTTATCACTGAGGTTGCTTGCCTCTTTATTGTTTGTGCAAACGGACGCCAAATTATGATGGGTGCGCTTCTGGGTTGTTCAAATTTAAAGTTATCAATGTATATTGCATTTGTTTGACTTTTATTCTTATTATGTAATTATTATAACTCCAATTCTAAAATGTATCAACACATCATAGATTTCCAAAACAGTCCATTTTTTTTTCATTTTCTTCATTAAAGTTAAATGCGGTACATAAATTCAGAAAACCTTTCATCATGGGCAAAGACATGGTTAGGTTGTTACAAGACATTGTTGGTATAAATCGAACAGTGTTTTGTTTTTTAATTGTTCAGTTGTACAGGAGTGTGTCCAGCAACAGCCGGTGTTCAATCTAGGAGGATTCCCATTCTGTCCATAAAGTTATCAGAAAAGAGTCCATGGCAATAGCATTGTATCCGAAAAAGGTGCATTATGTATCATAAACAGGTATAACAAAAAACATAACATAACATGAGATGTTAACATCTAGATCATTGAAATAAGAGAGGTAATGTGTTAGAGCTTTGCAAAGTGAACTGGCGAGGAGGTTGGGAAGGAGGTGTGGAAACGGAGGAGGTGATATGGGGGTCTAGTTTAAATCTGGAGATGTCAAATATTAAGAGGTTTCCATAGTTCTAGCATATTCTCGTGTATGTCTACTGTTCCTGTTTTTAGGTAGTGGTATCTCTCCAACCCAAGGAGGTCAGAGACCTGAGCTCTCTAATCCTCCTTAGTCTGGGGGGGGGTGGAAAACTTCCATCTCTGTGAAATCAAGAGTTTGGCACCATTGATCATGATTTTGAGGAGAGATTTGTTTAGCTGTATCTTTAATTTTGGGTAGTGAGTGGAACAACAGTAAATCTGGGCTAGGGGGAATTAGTATATCCAAAATCCCTGACATGGAGCACATGATCTCCTTCCAAAAATTGCCTATAATTGGACAATCCCACCAAATGTGTAGGATAGTACCATACTCTCCGCAGCCTCTCCAACATTTTCCACTGGTTTGTTTGTATATTTTTGTTGAGCCTATCAGGCGTAAGGTACCATCTTGTAAGGAATTTAAAATTAATCTTTTGAATCCTGGATGAGACCGAGGAGTGTTTATGATTATAATAGATTTTTTGCTACTGTTTCTTATCGAGGTTATTGTTTGAGTCTCTGTGCCATTTATGGCTGTGCGATGGTGTAGAGTAGTTATTTAACAGAAGTTTGTTAAGGGTGGATATTGTGTGTCTGGGTGGAGTCTGCATTGTACACAATGATTCAAAAGGCATGAGAGGATATATTATTTTGTTTTTAGGATTTAGAGTGCTGAAGTAGTGCTGGAAACATGCAGCATTGTACCACGGGGCAAGCGCTGGTATATGTAATTTGGTTAAATCCGACATGGATTGTAGTTTGACATCTTTAATGGCTATTTTGATAGTGCATTCCGTATGTGCTGTCTGTGCAGGTGATCATTGTGAAGCGTTAGGAATGGTATTTCTGGGTTGTGCTTTATGGGTGTCATCAGGGAGGGGATTGTGGAGATAAATGTATTGGTGTGGAGAATCTTGTCCCATTATTAGAAGAACTCTCTAAATAGAGGGTAATTCTGTATTTGTGGTGTGGGCTGTTGGGAGGGGATCCACACCATGGTTCCAACATTACAGAGATTCAGGATATCTGCATCTATCTGGACCCATATTTTTTGATGGGAATTGTGGCACCACTCTATTAAGCTTTGCAATAAAATGGCTGACTTGTATAGGTGCAGGTTTGGGACACCCAAACCGCCCGCTTCTTTGGGTAGATTTAATGTATTTTTAGGGATTCAAGGTTTAATATTTTGCCATACAAATTGTTCCATGGAAGATTGTAGTTTCAGTATAAATGTGTGCAGTAGAGGTATGGGGAGTGCTTGTAATATATATAGTATTCTGGGGAGTGTATTAATTTTTATTACGCTTATGCATCCCAGCCATGAGAGGGGCTTGTGTTTCCAGAAAGAAAGATCTTTAGTGATTTCCCGTAGAAGGGGTTGGTAATTATATTGAAATAGAGTGTTATCATTAGCTGTAAGGTAAATCCCTAAATATTTCATTTTTTGTGTTTTGATTTTGAGGGGGCATGTCAAACTGAATTGGCTCATGACCTCTTTTGGAGTGGTGATGTTTAGAAGTTCCGACTTATGCAGATTTAGGTGAAAGTTTGAGAATTTGCCAAACCTCTCAAACTCCGAGATCAGGGACTGAAAGGAGTGTGTGATATTTGTAAGAGATATTAAGATATCGTCTGCATACATTGACAATTTGTGCTCTGTGTTATGTATTTGTATGCCTTGAATGGCCTTGTTGTGTCGGATTCTTTGCGCTAAGGGTTCCAATGATAGTGCAAATAATATAGGGGATAAGGGGCATCCTTGCCTAGTTCCCTTTCTAATGGGAAATGGATTTGATAATATGCCGTTGATGCTGATTTGTGCAGTTGGGTTAGAGTATAGATAAAAAAATTATAGATTGTTGACTAAAGCGCATTGTTGTAATGTTGATTTAAGGAATGGCCAACTTACTCTGTTGAACGCTTTTTCTGCGTCGGTGGATACTAAAACTAATGGGATATTCATATTTTAGGCAAAGGCAGTTAATTGTAAAAATTTTAAAGTGTTATCTTTTGCCTCCCTCCCAGGAATGAAACCCACTTGGTCAGGTGATTTTAATTTGTTTACGTGTTTATTGATGCGATTAGCTACAATTTTCCCATATAATTTGATATTAATGTTTAGGAGAGATATAGGACGGAAGTTTTCCGGGGCATTCAGAGTTTTCCCTGGTTTTGGTAGGACTATAATGTGGGCCGTTAGCATCGTGTCTGGAAAACCATTTGTTTCCTCTAATGTGTTGACTAACTGGGCAAGTCTGGGGGCTAGAATGTTATTATTATTATGATTATCAGGTATTTATAAAGTGCCAGCAGATTACGTAGCGCTTTACAAGAAATAATGGAACATTACAGGGATGCATTAAATACACAAACAAACAAGTAAAATATTAGGGTACATTGCAGTTGTGGGTGCAATAATTGAGATATACAAAAGGAGAGGAATGCCCTGCTTTTGAGCACAATCAGTAGAGCCTGTAGGACAGCTTGTTTCTGTGAGGTCTTCAAATGTATGTTTGCAGAAAGGCTGTGGGATCTTTAAATGTATGTTGTTTGCAGAGAGCCTGTAGGACTGCTTATTGCTGTGAGGTCTGTGTGAGAAAGAGAGTTTTAAAGGTAAAACTTCCTGTTGATAAAGGGTAGGTGTATGGGGGGGGAGGCGTTAAAACTAATTCCAGCTGACTTCCGGGGGTGGAGCTAGCAGTGGTGTGGAGCGCTAGCATGAGGCTCTATACTGAAGGGCTCTATTGATCTCCCCAAGCTGCCGTTTCCTTGGCCGGTATTGATTGTACCTGGCCAGGATCTTTTTCCTGCAGCGCCGGAAGCCCCATATCGCAGACAGACTCACGTGCGGAGTCACTACGCCTGCGGACGTTTTGCTACATACCCAGCCTTAGCAAATGTCCCCCCTGCTGGCTAAGGACAAGCCGCTTGTAAAGTGATATCGAAGGACGGGCAGACGGATACATGCGAAGTTAAGGTGGTGGTGAGACCTGGGAAGCGGAGGGATTGGCGTCGGCTAACCGCACTCAGAGGAGTCTACATCCAGCTCACGGTCGGACAAGTTAGTAGCTCGATATCCCACGCACCCAAGCAAATTCAAGCATCTAGCAGCAAAAAGCGGAGAAAGGAGGGGGTCGGAACCCCGGGATTCTCCCATGCACAGTGGAGACCAAGTAGCACCACGGAGCTGGAATACGCCATTAAGGTACCTGTTAATCTCTATATAAAGGCATTGACTGTATATGCTGCTGGGATAAGTAGGGGGGACAGTTTGTAAGTAAAAAGACCCTCTGGTACCCTCGCCTGCTTAAGACAGAAGTTGTTTGAGGGGAGTAGATTGGGCACATTTAAAAGGCTGTGGTGTGTGCAAACTCGAAAAATTAGCAGCCACCTAGTTCATGCCAAGAGTTGGAGGTCTTTAATGCATAATTGTCTTGGTAACTGCTGACTGATGACATATTCCATCTTAAATTTGGGCTAAAGGAAGGCTGCTGAAGCTGACCGGACATAAAATACAGACACCTGCTGAGGTATAGTGAATTAATAAGCCATATCTTTTGCCCTCTTTTCTAAATTTGGCTTGACGAACTCTGACCGCAACAAGAGACTGCATGACAAATAACTGGAGATTGCATCGGACAAGCTAAAGAGGGCAATAGCAGGTCGTTGGCATACTGGGTTTGTGGACATAACTTGCTTTGTACTGGGCCCCTGAGAGCTGCCTAGGCCATACAGCCTGTTGAAGCCTAACAGTGATTACTGCTGTGACAGGGAATGTCAGTGAAACCACAAGCTGCCTAACTTTCAAACCTCTGTACTAACCTGGCTACTAACTTTTGCTAGTCTAATCAGCTATAGCAGGACTTTCGACAAAGGTTAAAAGTAAATATAACTAAGTAATCTTGATACCATCGCTCTCAATGCAAATACTTAGTTTCTGCCTGCTGCAGGGGGTATCTTATATTAATCTGGAAAACTGGCCATAAAACTTACTAGCTGGTTAAGACTGAACAGTAAAGGCAAAGGAGTGCACAAAAGCTAACGCACATCTAATAACTGTTGCTATGAAAGACAGAGCAGGCAGAATGAGGAGCATTGTACTATAAGAGAATTGAAAGGCTCTGTCTCCTGCAATATCTAAACTTATATTGCCAAGAATTTGTTGCCTTTTTTCCCCTTGTTCTTTTTTTTTTTTTTTTTTGTTTTTTTTTTTATTTTTCTGATGGTTTATTTTTCTGTGTTCTGTTTCTCTCTGATCTGGTTATCTGATATGGTTTGTGCATATGTTTTCACTTATTTAAATAGCTGCGTTTCTTAAACGTGCACAATAATAGCATTTGGTTGATACTGGAATAGTATTAAGCAATTACAAAATACAAAACACTTGAGTAATACACGATAAAAGGGCACTATAGCACAAGGCACTGATATTATAGGTCTATTTCTTTATTTTATCTAGACCATAAACAAACTTACACACCTGCACAGGGTTTTCTTTTTTTAAGGTACTATACTCAACACTAAGCACGGGTAAATCTAAAGGGTAAGAGGTCAGGAGGGCAGAAAAGGGGGGAATAGGGCATAGGACTCTGGGAACAGGAGAATTTTTGGCATACATATAGTTTAGATAGAACAGGCCGCAAAGTTATAAAGGTATACGATTGTATGAAACCCAATAAGATTACATATAACAGAGCTTGGCGTTAAGTTGCAGTAAGGTATGCGAATAGGCCCACACAGGCTATAGACAGTCAGAGGTTCAAAAGTCTACAGACAGGTGTATATAATAGGGAGGGCTAGAAACCTGAGTATAGAGTATATCTACCTTAAAAAGGAACTCACCTCCCTAACCTTCCATGGATAAATATATGACAGGGGCAAAAAATAAATCCCCCGCGATGCCCCCCAGGAGAAAACCAAAAACAGGTTAAGATACAGGGACTGAGGGCAGTCTTGAAAATTCCTGTATAAATCAAGATTCACAAATGACAATAAATCAGTTAGCAGAACTCTTACTCCCTCAATTTGAACTGGTTAAAAAGGAGATTACAGATTTATCACGGGAAATAAGGCTGTTCTCAGTTAGAATTTCAGAAATGGAGTCCAGGGTCTCAGAGGCAGAAGACAAGCTAAACACCCAAGATATAATTATAGGGGGGAACACAGATAACATCAAAGCACTTTTAGTGAAAGTGGAACAATTAGAGGACAGATCCCGCCGGAACAATGTCCGGGTAGTGGGACTCCCAGAGAGTAGAGAGTTTGAGGATCTGCTGAAATTTGCTGCTACCACACTTCCCAAGATACTAGGGATTCAGACAGACAGAGACACAGTACAAGTAGAACGGGCCCATAGGGTGGGAAATGTCAGGACCTCCACAGAGGGAAATTCACGTCCTAGGATGGTTATAATCAAGTATCTAAACTTCCAAGACAAGATTAGCATTATGCAGCATTACAGGAAACTACAAGGATTAACAATTGAGGGGAAAAAAATCCTGCTGTTTCAGGATTTTTCTTCTGAAACAGCTGCCAAGAGGGGGATAATGGCACCATTCTGTTCAGGGCTAATTAAGGCTGGGTTAAGAGCAATGTTGATATATCCTGCAAGAATTAATGTTTTAACAATGGAAGGGAGAGTAATGCTAAACTCAGTTAAGGAAGCAAAAGATTTCTGTCAGGAGAATAATATAGAAGTCTGAAGGGAAGTTTTTTTATTCAATAAGTATGTATTATACAAGGATGATGCATCAGAATTTTAGAATGTCATGTGTAATAAAAAGTATCAGAGGGGGGGGACAGTGGCTGGTTACTGGGTGGGGTTTTTTTTTGTTTTTTTTATCACCAGTGCCCTGCTTTCTCAGAGATGGTTTTCAGGGTTAAAGGAATAAAATGGCAGAACCCTTAAAAGTAGTTTCGTGGAACGTGGGGGGAATAACTTCCCCCATAAAACGAAAAAATGTTTTGAGATTATTGAAAAGAGAGACCCCGGATATCACTTTTCTCCAAGAATTGCATTTAAAGGGCCATGAAATAGAAAAATTGAAAGCGAATTGGGTGGCAGAAATAGTAGCAACACCTTGCAGTAAGCGCAAGCGGGGGGTGGCCATTATGATAAATAGAAAGCTTAATTATAAAATCCTGAAACAAGAATGCGATCATCTAGGTAGGTTTATAGTTCTTCAGACACAGATAGAAGGGGTTACCTGGGTTTTCTGTAATATATATGCCCCCAATAAACTTGATAAAGATTTCTGGCAAAAAATACAACAAAAACTCCTACCATATTTAGAGCAGAACTTGGTTATTGCTGGGGATATGAATCTTACTTTGTATCCAGAGATGGATAGGTCGAAAACCAGAAGCAGTCAGTCGCATAAAAGGGAAGCTAAATTTTTCAGAAATTATGTAAAGGCATTAAAATTGACGGATATCTGGCGGTGCCAACACCCGGATGATCAAGTATATACGTGTGAGTCTAAGGCATATAGATGCTTTTCACGTATTGACCTATTTCTGATAACTCAGCAAGTAGCAAGACTGGAGATTGAAACTCAGATATCGGATATCTCGATATCCGATCATGCCATTATTAGCTTACAGGTCTGGCCGGGGACAAAAATTAGAAGTCCTGGGAATACGTTTAGCTTTCCAACATACATGAGTCAAAATGCACAGTTCACGAACTGGCTGAAAGTAAAGTGGCAGGAGTATGGGGAACAGAATAGGGAATACCAAGACAAATCAGAAACCTTCTGGGAAGCAGGGAAAGCATTCATGCACGGAGAAATTAAGGCTTACATGGTGAAGCTAACGCGCAAATTTAAAGCAAGGGAGTCACAGTTAGCAAACCAGCTTAGAAACGCATATAATAGATTTCTCCAATCCCAGAATCAAGTAAACTGGAATAAATATATTGCCTTTAAAACTGAACGAGAGGATTTTCTCCGAGAAAAATGGGCGGGGGAAGATTTTAAGGTTAGAGCCAAGTACCAAGGGTATCAGGGGGTTTCAGCTAAACATTTAACAAAAATAATAAAGTTTCGACAAAAGAAAAATATTATATCAGCAATTAAGGACGGGAATAAGGTATTAACGCAACCCGCAGACATTCGGGATGCCTTCTTTAAATACTTTCGTAATATTTATACCAGCGGTGGAATAAATGAAAGGGCTAAGGCACAATTCTGGGAACAAATTAAATTGCCTAGTATTTCAACGGAGGATCTTAATCAAATCAATGCGTCAATAACAGAGGTAGAAATAGTCAGGGTGATACAAAGGATAAAAACAGGAAAAGCACCTGGCCCGGACGGCCTTCCGATTGAATTTTATAGAATATTATTAGACACAGTGGGCACCGTACTAAAGAACCTATATAATGACTACTTTTTAAGGCAAGCTTTAAAATCCCCATACTTTTCGGATTCTATCGTGACTCTTATACACAAGAAAGGGAAAGATCTAGATGAGTTATCATCATACCGTCCAATTTCCCTGCTAAACCAGGACTATAAAATTTTTATGGCAATTATAGCCGACAGGTTAAAAAAGGTTGTGGGTAAGCTGATTCATACGGATCAGGCAGGCTTTATCCCGGATAGGAACGCGGTCCGTAACATGAGAAGAGTCCTAACAACGGTGGACCACTGTCGCCAGATCTGCCAGCCGGGCAGTAAGGATTACCACAACTCTATAAAAAAAGATCTTGCTTTAGTCACTATAGATGCTGAAAAAGCTTTTGATTCCATTGAGTGGAACCATCTTATAACCTCTCTTGAAAAATTTGGTTTCTCTGGCCGGGTGGTAGATCTGGTGAGAGTGGTCTATAGTAAGCCGAGATCTCAGCTTTTAGTGAATGGGGAGTTAACACAGCATATCACTCTAGAAAAAGGAACACGTCAGGGCTGTCCGTTATCCCCGCTCCTATTTGACCTGGCCTTGGAACCCCTGGCAGTTCACTTACGGCAAACAATACAACCAGTTAAGATAGGCAAGGAAACGTTACTTATATCATTATATGCAGACGATATTCTCTTGTTTTTGCAAGATACTGCAAAGTCTATCCCTTGCGTCCTTCAAATCATTGCAGACTTTAGTACCTTTTCAGGATACAAAATCAACCCTAAAAAGTCAGAGCTATTATGGGTAAACAAAACAAGGCAAAGTTCTAACTACATCTTCAGAGAAGTTATGGCCATCAATTATCTAGGGGTTAAGATCACTAGGAACCCTAGTGAATGGTATCAACTAAAGTATTCTGAATTATTTGATAAGATCCAAGACGATTTGAATAAATGGAATTTATATTTCCTGTCAATATCGGCCAGATGTATGATAATTAAAACAATCATATTTCCGAAAATATTATTTCTATTGCAGAACCTTCCCCTCTTCATTTCAAGAAAAGATATAAAGAGATATAATAAAGCTTGTACCTCTTTTATTTGGGGGAAAAAGAGACCAAGAATAGCCTTAGATAAAATAAGTAATGCAAAACAATATGCAGGGTTTGCTCTCCCCAATATCAAGCATTACAACTTAGTAGCCCTGGCAAAATTTGGACTAGACTGGCTTGCAAAAGCAGATTATGTAACATATTATAATCTAGATGCAGAATTAATCAGCCCTTTTAATCCACAAGCTATATTACACTGCCCATATAGGAAGCTACCTCAGAATATAGCGGCAATGCTAACATTTGTCAATATTATTAAAGGCTGGCAGTTATATTGTCTTTTAGAAGGACAGGAATTTCGTGTGTCCCCACATTTACCGATCATTGGGTGCGTTAACTTCCCACCGGGCTACAATTATGGAATATTTTCCGAATGGAAGGAAAAGGGGCTGAGTTATTTTGCGCAGCTGAAGAGCGATAGGGATGGTCAGACCTGTACTTTTCAGAGATTAGCAGAACAATATCATTTACCAACAAATAATTTTTATGCTTACCTACAAGTACGTCATTATATTGAAAAAGTTAATAGAGAAGTAACAGCGGAGTGGGGATTGGCCCAAATAGCTTCGGGCGTTAAACTTTACCAAGCAGGGAAACATTCAATCTCCTGGTGGTATCAAAAAATTTTAAATATAAAAGGGCCGATATATATCAATCAAGTGAAAGACAAATTCAATAAATACTTTGGCACGTTACAATCCGAGGCAATACTAGAGAGTATCAAATTAGCAGCTGAGGCGACCTCATGTACTAGCTGGAGGGAGTCTCAATGCAAAATAATAAACAACTATTATTTGACCCCAGCAAGAATGGCCAAGTGGACCGAGGCAAATAGTGGGAACTGTTTTAGATGCACTAAGGCAGGAGCAGATCTTCTGCACTGTATCTGGAAGTGTCCTAAAGTTAGGCAATATTGGGCAAAGGTTCAGTACTGGCTGAACTGCCATCTCCAAAGTAAAGTGGAATTACAGGCAGAGCATATATTCTTTTTAAAAAAGTCAGCTAACATGGGTGAGAAAATGCTGGTCAATATAGTAATACTGGTGTCACGTAGTTTGCTGTTTAAAAAATGGAGGCAAAAAGAAGTCCCCTGTATTAGGGAAGTCAGTAATATAATTAAAACCCAGATGCTCGTGGAAAGGCAGAATCTTAAGAGTGACTCAGAAAAACAATATAAAAGTTATTTTAAAAAATGGAGGAGTCTGATCAGTTCATGGGCCCCAGAGCAGCAGGCCCGATTCCTGGAGCCTTTTCAGAACGCAGTTCCATTTCTAAACCTGATTATATCCGGGGTAATACCTAGGTTCTGGTTAAAGGAAAGGATTAATTGACAGGGGCTTATTATAAAAAAAGACAGGAAGCCTGCTCCCCCTTTTCCCCTTTTTTTTTTTTTCTTTTCTCTTCCTTTCCTTTTTTCCCCACCTCCCGCCACTTCCCCCCCCCCCCCCATCCCTTCTCGATTTTCTGATACGTTTAATTGGGCGTTCTGTCCATATAGTCCCATATAAAGTAAAACTTGGTGTTTTGTCCCTCTTGTATTAATTAATTGAGATGTATTCTAGCGTTTCTTTCTTCTTTCATTATTTTGTTCTCTCTGTGGAATAAATGTCTTAGAAGCTAGCCATATGTTTAGAACATAAGTGGTTCAGGCTAGGAAAAGGGAGGTTAAGATCCAATGTTAGGTTTGATTTTTTTTGTATATATAGACATGGATCTTTTTGCCACAGAAATGAATTTGTATAGGTGACATATATTTATTTTGTGAGAGGTATCCTTTTCTCTTGGTTTCTGTACATTGTGTATTTTTTGATCCATGTTGTAATTTGATTTTAACCTCAATAAAAAGATATAAAAAAAAAAAAACTAATTCCAAATTAGCCCAACAGATATAAAAATAATATGCACTCATTGTCTTGATTGGAGATAGATGAATTACCTTCAAATGTATGTTTGCAGAAAGGCTGTGGGATCTTTAAATGTATGTTGTTTGCATAGAGGCTGTAGGACTGCTTGTTGCTGTGAGGTGAGGCTTGTTGATGTTAGAGTAGGTATTATAATATTTGGAGCTAAATCCATCCTGGCCTGGTCTTTTAACTGAGGGGAGACTTTTAATCGCATTCAGGACCTCTTCTATGGTGAATGAAGTATCTAGGGAGTCTGATTAAGTTGGGTCAAAATGTTTTATGTTTAGATTTGTAAAATATTCTAGGTTAGAGGGACAGACAGTATCACCCTCTGGCTCTGTCACAGGCTGGGAGTTGGAGGCTTTTAAGTTAAAAAGAGAGGCATAGTATGTGTGGAAAGTTTCTGCTATTGCTTTGCTATTTGCTTTTATCTCTCCTTGTGGATCATTAATGGTGTATATGTGATTTGAGTCTCTTGCTTTGAAGTAAGCGGGCCAGAGGGCGGCCTGGTTTGTTATTGGAATCAAAGTATTGTTGTTTTAGTTTGTATGCTATTTTTTTATTTTCATTTATTAGATGTTTTTTGAGTTCTGTCCTTGCATGTTGTAATTAGGTGTTGATAGTTGTATCTTTAGGTTGTGATTTATGTTGGTGTTCTAATGTGGTTATCTTTTGGACAAGCATATCATATGCAGCTCGTGTGGTTTTTATGAGGTTAGCTTTTGCCTTGATGAGTTCCCCTCTAATCACACATTTGTGTGCTTCCCAGAGTGTAGCGTTCGACACATCCGAAGAAGAGTTCAGTGCAAAGTATTCATCCAGAAATCTTTCTATGTTTTTTTCGATCAGGGGATTGTTCTGCAATAGGTCGTCTAGACGCCAGCAAAATTGTGTGAATGGCTTTTCCGGCCATTCTAGGGTGAATTGAACTGGGGCGTGATCAGACCATGTAATTGGTAAAAAAAATTATGATTTTATTAAGGTTAGGCCTACTTAGTCAATTAATAAATAATCAATTCTGGAATAAGAGCTGTGTGGGTTTGAATAGAAAGTGAAGTTTTTTGTGCTTGGGTGACTAGTTCTCCAGACGTCGTGAACACACACCCCTTGTAATATTGTGTTAATGGTTTTGATATACTTTTTGGAAACATAGGATGAACCACTGGAGGTGTCTAGTTTGGGGTTTAAGGGAGTGTTGAGGTCTCCTCCCATTATCAAAATCCCTCTCATGCAAGGAAGAATTTTGTCCACAGCTTTTTAAGATAGGTGTGTTGGTTTGTGTTTGGAAGGTAAAGATTCACCAGTATAACCTGTTTGCCATAAAGAGTTCCTACCAATATCAACATACTAGCTTCTGTGTCCTTTTCTATATTTTGTAACAGGAAAGGAATTTTTGTTTAAATACGATCCCCACTCCATTATTTTTTTTGAGGGGCTGAGGAGAAGTGGGCTGTTGGGAAAAATGTATTATGCCATTTAGGTTCTCTTGATTTTTTAAAGTGAGTTTCTTGTATAAAGACTATGTCGCTATGTTGTCTGCGTAAGTCTCTAGTTAATATAGACCTTTTTCCGTTGTGTTTAGACCTTTTGCATTTAAAGTTAGAAATTGTAGATTTCTTATGGTGGAGGATAAGGTTATAAAAGCGGTGACTGGATGGATATAGGGTAAGTTGGGGTTGATGAGCGCAGTCAGATGTGGCTACAGGTGCGGGGTGTCACAGTGTGGGGGTGGCTGTGGTAACCTGGATGATAACAAATAGGGTAGAAGGAGGGAGTTTGTATAGCGTAAGGAAATGAGGGTGTGTCAAGTACCTGTTAGTACCACTAAAGTGTTTGAGTGCGGTGTGGCGTTCGGTACACAAGTGGAGGGTATACATCCATTTTGCAATGTTACTTAAACTTATCATTCTTTCTTTTTTTTTCTTTCAAAAGAACTAGGTGAACCAAAACCAGATCTATGAAATAACCTATTTAAAAAACATAGTGTGTGCAATAGTACAGTTATACAAACTTGTAAGTCTTATGTAGCCAATGGTGACAGTTTTAAGACAACTATACATATATGGAAAGTAAACATTTTGAGGTTCATTCAATTTGCACTTTAAAAATGTTGGCTGGAGGCGAGATATCTAGACCAAACGATTTGTTGATGTTGTTCAAGGCTTCTGGTGTGCGGTATATTAAAGTTTCTCCATTTTTGGTGGCAAATATGCTAACTGGGAACCCCCAGCGATAGGGGATATTATGTTCTCTGAGAACTTCTGTAATGAATTTGTCTTTTCGTTTTTGAAGTGTAGTGGGGCTGATGTCAGGAAAGATTTGTATAGGGCATCCGGCGTGTGTGATGGGTTCTTTTGCCCTGGCATTTTTTAGAATCTCCTATTTATCTAGATAATTTAAGAATCAAATGATGATGCCCCTTGGAGAAGCTTTTGGGGATGGTTTAGGGCGTAGTGCCCTATGGGCTCTTTCCCAAAACAGTCCATTTGTATGTGCTTTGCTTTACTCAGGACAAAGACGGGGTAAATAAAGGAAAAGGAGGATTTAATTTTTTTTTTTTAAAAAAAGCAAAAATATTGACCCAACAAAAACCACCACTAACTTTCATATGTAGTGTGTCATTCTTTGTTACTACCCCCATATGTAAAAGTCTAGCACCACTGCTTGATTTTCTAAACATACATATGAGGGACAAGCAGGACCACAAGATAACCAAAACATTAAAACAAAAAAAATAAAACGTGCTGATATCATAAATATGAGGTCATAGTGGGCACAGATTGGAGTCAACTGAAGCCTCGTAAACATCAAATGAAATGTCTCCCACACATTATAGTAAAACCTGCTTTGCTCCTTAATACTGTTCTTGGTGAGTTTACATATTTCTATTTCTATAGATGGATGTTTAACTTAGTGTGTGACTAGAAATACTGAAAAAAACATGTGGTGGGACTGTCAGAAACTGAGGCAACTATGGGACCATATAGAGTCCCATTTTAGAAAAATTCTCACTAATGATTTCACACTAACACCTAGCATAGCCCTATTGAACAAACTCCCCGACTTCCCCTGCAAACTTAGGCGACAGCTGTTACAAGTAGGACTGAATGGAGCTAAGACCTTGATAGCGTTAAAGTGGAAAACCCAAGAGCCTATAACAGCCCAAACTTGGATAGAAAAAGTCAAGGAATTGTTGACTTTAGAGGAGTTTGGCTTTCTCAAATGACAGAGACTTGCCTTTGCCCAGGACATGGCTTTTATATGGGAAGAATCATTACACTCCCCCTCTTACAGGTGACTACACTGACGACTCAGTAATTGACGACCTGGCGGCAGAGACGTATTCAATTCAGAAGAGGCGTTGTTTCTATTACAGCGCGTTTCTTTATAGAAGAGGCCATATAAGCCTTTCAGGTAGACACACTAATCTAACCTAATCTAATGATAAAGTATTTTGTTTAGACAGCCAGTAACCAAGTTTAGTTAAGTTTAATTTTGCTGTTATATTCATTTTAGAATAATGTTTTTGTTGCTTCAATGGACAAATATGTAATTGATATTGCAAAGAGTAGGGAGCTAGAGTCCCTAAGTATCGTCTTTTTTAAAAAACAAACAAAAAACAAAACAAAACAAAACATTGTTTAGCAAAACTATGTACTAACCGGGGTTTTGGTTCCCCTCAAAAATCTACACCATTGGAAATTCATTGAGTACAATAAACTTCAAAACTTTAAAAAAAAAAAAAAAAAAAAAGAAATACTGAAAAAAAACATAATTTATGTAAGAACTTACCTGATAAATTCATTTCTTTCTTATTAGCAAGAGTCCATGAGCTAGTGACGTATGGGATATACATTCCTACCAGGAGGGGCAAAGTTTCCCAAACCTCAAAATGCCTATAAATACACCCCTCACCACACCCACAAATCAGTTTAACGAATAGCCAAGAAGTGGGGTGATAAGAAAAAAGTGTGAAGCATAAATATAAGGAATTGGAATAATTGTGCTTTATACAAAAAAATCATAACCACCACAAAAAAAAAAGGGTGGGCCTCATGGACTCTTGCTAAAATGAAAGAAATGAATTTATCAGGTAAGTTCTTACATAAATTATGTTTTCTTTCATGTAATTAGCAAGAGTCCATGAGCTAGTGACGTATGGGATAATGACTACCCAAGATGTGGATCTTCCACGCAAGAGTCACTAGAGAGGGAGGGATAAAATAAAGACAGCCAATTCCGCTGAAAAAAATTCACACCCAAAATAAAGTTTAAATCTTATAAAGAAAAAAACTGAAAATATAAGCAGAAGATTCAAACTGAAACAGCTGCCTGAAGTACTTTTCTACCAAAGACAGCTTCAGAAGAAGAAAATACATCAAAATGGTAGAATTTAGTAAAAGTATGCAAAGAAGACCAAGTTGCTGCTTTGCAAATCTGATCAACCGAAGCTTCATTCCTAAACGCCCAGGAAGTAGAAACTGACCTAGTAGAATGAGCTGTAATCCTTTGAGGCGGAGATTTACCCGACTCAACATAAGCATGATGAATTAAAGATTTCAACCAAGATGCCAAAGAAATGGCAGAGGCCTTCTGACCTTTCCTAGAACCGGAAAAGATAACAAATAGACTAGAAGTCTTTCGGAAATTCTTAGTAGCTTCAACATAATATTTCAAAGCTCTAACTACATTCAAAGAATGCAATGATTTCTCCTTAGAATTCATAGGATTAGGACATAATGAAGGAACCACAATTTCTCTACTAATGTTGTTGGAATTCACAACCTTAGGTAAAAATTTAAAAGAAGTTTGCAACACCCGCCTTATCCTGGTGAAAAATCAGAAAAGGAGACTCACAAGAAAGAGCAGATAATTCAGAAACTCTTCTGGCAGAAGAGATGGCCAAAAGGAACAAAACTTTCCAAGAAAGTAATTTAATGTCCAATGAATGCATAGGTTCAAACGGAGGAGCTTGAAGAGCCCTCAGAACCAAATTCAAACTCCAAGGAGGAGAAATTGACTTAATGACAGGTTTTATACGAACCAAAGCTTGTACAAAACAATGAATAGCAGGAAGATTAGCAATCTTTCTGTGAAAAAGAACAGAAAGAGCAGAGATTTGTCCTTTCAAGGAACTTGCAGACAAACCTTTATCCAAACCATCCTGAAGAAACTGAAAAATTCTCGGAATTCTAAAAGAATGCCAGGAAAAAAGATGAGAAAGACACCAAGAAATATAAGTCTTCCAGACTCTATAATATATCTCCCTAGATACAGATTTACGAGCCTGTAACATAGTATTAATCACAGAGTCAGAGAAACCTCTTTGACTAAGAATCAAGCGTTCAATCTCCATACCTTTAAATTTAAGGATTTGAGATCCTGATGGAAAAAAGGACCTTGCGACAGAAGGTCTGGCCTTAACGGAAGAGTCCACGGTTGGCAAGAGGCCATCCGGACAAGATCCGCATACCAAAACCTGTGAGGCCATGCTGGAGCTACCAGCAGAACAAACGAGCATTCCTTCAGAATCTTGGAGATTACTCTTGGAAGAAGAACTAGAGGCGGAAAGATATAGGCAGGATGATACTTCCAAGGAAGTGACAATGCATCCACTGCTACCGCTTGAGGATCCCTGGATCTGGACAGATACCTGGGAAGTTTCTTGTTTAGATGAGAGGCCATCAAATCTATTTCTGGAAGTCCCCACATTTGAACAATCTGAAGAAATACCTCTGGGTGAAGAGACCATTTGCCCGGATGTAACGTTTGGCGACTGAGATAATCCGCTTCCCAATTGTCTATACCTGGGATATGAACCGCAGAAACTAGACAGGAGCTGGATTCCGCCCATACCAGAATTCGAGATACTTCTTTCATAGCCAGAGGACTGTGAGTCCCTCCTTGATGATTGATGTATGCCACAGTTGTGACATTGTCTGTCTGAAAACAAATGAACGATTCTCTCTTTAGAAGAGGCCAAGACTGAAGAGCTCTGAAAATTGCATGGAGTTCCAAAATATTGATCGGTAATCTCACCTCCTGATATTCCCAAACCCCCTTGTGCTGTCAAAGACCCCCACACAGCTCCCCAACCTGTAAGACTTGCATCTGTTGAAATTACAGTCCAGGTCGGAAGAACAAAAGAAGCCCCCTGAACTAAACGATGGTGATCTGTCCACCACGTCAGAGAGTGTCGTACAATCGGTTTTAAAGATATTAATTGAGATATCTTTGTGTAATCCCTGCACCACTGGTTCAGCATATAGAGCTGAAGAGGCCGCATGTGAAAACGAGCAAAGGGGATCGCGTCCGATGCAGCAGTCATAAGACCTAGAATTTCCATGCATAAGGCTACCGAAGGGAATGATTGTGACTGAAGGTTTCGACAAGCTGATATCAATTTTAGACGTCTCTTGTCTGTCAAAGATAGAGTCATGGACACTGAATCTATCTGGAAACCTAAAAAGGTTACCTGTGTCTGAGGAATCAATGAACTTTTTGGTAAATTGATCCTCCAACCATGATGTTGAAGAAACAACACAAGTCAATTCGTATGAGATTCTGCTAAATGTGAAGACTGAGCAAGTACCAAGATATCGTCCAAATAAGGAAATACCACAATACCCTGTTCTCTGATTACAGACAGAAGGGCACCTAGAACCTTCGTAAAAATTCTTGGAGCTGTAGCTAGGCCAAACGGCAGAGCCACAAACTGGTAATGCTTGTCTAGGAAAAGAGAATCTCAGAAACTGATAGTGATCTGGATGAATCGGAATATGCAGATATGCATCCTGTAAATCTATTGTAGACATATAATGCCCTTGCTGAACAAAAGGCAGGATAGTCCTTACAGTTACCATTTTGAATGTTGGTATCCTTACATAACGATTCAATATTTTTAGATCCAGAACTGGTCTGAAGGAATTCTCCTTCTTTGGTACAATGAAGAGATTTGAATAAAACCCCAGTCCCTGTTCCAGAACTGGAACTGGCATAATTACTCCAGCCAACTCTAGATCTGAAACACATTTCAGAAATGCTTGAGCCTTCGCTGGGTTTACTGGGACACGGGAAAGAAAAAATCTCTTTGCAGGAGGCCTTATCTTGAAGCCAATTCTGTACCCTTCTGAAACAATGTTCAGAATCCAAAGATTGTGAACGGAATTGATCCAAATTTCTTTGAAAATAACGTAATCTGCTGCCCCCTACCAGCTGAGCTGGAATGAGGGCCGCACCTTCATGTGGACTTAGGAGCTGGCTTTGATTTTCTAAAAGGCTTGGATTTATTCCAGACTGGAGATGGTTCCAAACTGATACCGCTCCTGAGGATGAAGGATCAGGTTTTTGTTCCTTGTTGTGACGAAAGGAACGAAAACGATTATTAGACCTAAATTTACCTTTAGATTTTTATCCTGTGGTAAAAAAGTTCCTTTCCCTCCAGTAACAGTTGAGATAATAGAATCCAACTGAGAACCAAACAATTTATTACCCTGGAAAGAAAGGGGAAAGCAGAGTAGACTTAGAAGACATATCAGCATTCCAAGTTTTAAGCCATAAAGCTCTTCTGGCTAAAATAGCTAGAGACATATACCTGACATCAACTCTAATGATATCAAAGATGGCATCACAAATAAAATTATTAGAATGTTGAAGAAGAATAATAATGCTATGAGAATTATGATCTGTTACTTGTTGCGCTAAAGCTTCTAACCAAAAAGTTGAAGCTGCAGCAACATCCACTAAAGATATAGCAGGTCTAAGAAGATTACCTGAACACAAGTAAGCTTTTCTTAGAAAGGATTCAATTTTCCTATCTAAAGGATCCTTAAAGGAAGTACCATCTGCCGTAGGAATAGTAGTACGCTTAGCAAGAGTAGAGACAGCCCCATCAACCTTAGGGATTTTGTCCCAAAACTCTAATCTGTCGGATGGCACAGGATATAATTGCTTAAAACGTTTAGAAGGAGTAAATGAATTACCCAAATTATTCCATTCCCTGGAAATTACTTCAGAAATAGCACTAGGGACAGGAAAAACTTCTGGAATAACTACAGGAGATTTAAAAACCTTATCTAAACGTTTAGATTTAGTATCAAGAGGACCAGAATCCTCAATTTCTAATGCAATTAGGACTTCTTTAAGTAAAGAACGAATAAATTCCATTTTAAATCAATATGAAGATTTATCAGCATCAACCTCTGAGACAGAATCCTCTGAACCAGAAGAACCATTATCAGAATCAGAATGATAATGTTCATTTAAAAATTCATCTGAAAAATGAGAAGTTTTAAAAGACTTTTTACGTTTACTAGAAGGAGGAATAACAGACATAGCCTTCTTAATGGATTTAGAAACAAAATCTCTTATGTTATCAGGAACACTCTGAGTATTAGATGTTGACGGAACAGCAACAGGTAATGTAACAGTACTAAAGGAAATATTATCTGCATTAACAAGTTTGTCATGACAAACAGTACAAACAACAGCTGGAGGAACAGATACCATAAGTGTACAGCAGATACACTTAGCTTTGGTAGCTCCAGCACCAGGCAGCGATTTTCCAGAAGTATCTTCTGACTCAGTTTCAACGTGGGACATCTTGCAATATGTAATAGAAGAAACAACATATAAAGCAAAATTGATCAAACTCCTTAAATGACAGTTTCAGGAATGGGAAAAAATGCCAGTGAACAAGCTTCTAGCAACCAGAAGCAATAAATAATGAGACTTAAATAATGTGGAGACAATAGTGACGCCCATATTTTTTTAGCGCCAAAAATGACGCCCACATTATTTGGCGCCTAAATGCTTTTGGCGCCAAAAATGACGCCACATCTGAACTCCGACACTTTTGGCGCAAAAGAACGTCAAAAATGACGCAACTTCCGGCGACACGTATGACGCCGGAAACAGAAAAAAAATTTTGCTCCAAAAAAGTCCGCGCCAAGAATGACGCAATAAAATGAAGCATTTTCAGCCCCCGCGAGCCTAACAGCCCACAGGGAAAAAGTCAAATTTTAAGGTAAGAAAAAAATTGATTTATTCATATGCATTATCCCAAATATGTAACTGACTGTCTGAAATAAGGAATGTTGAACATCCTGAGTCAAGGCAAATAAATGTTTGAATACATAAATTTAGAACTTTATAAAAAAGTGCCCAACTATAGCTTAGAGTGTCACAGAAAATAAGACTTACTTACCCCAGGACACTCATCTACATGTTGTAGAAAGCCAAACCAGTACTGAAACGAAAATCAGCAGAGGTAATGGTATATAAATAAGAGTATATCGTCGATCTGAAAAGGGAGGTAAGAGATGAATCTCTACGACCGATAACAGAGAACCAATGAAATAGACCCCGTAGAAGGAGATCATTGAATTCAAATAGGCAATACTCTCCTCACATCCCTCTGACATTCACTGCACGCTGAGAGGAAAACCGGGCTCCAACCTGCTGCGGAGCGCATATCAACGTAGAATCTAGCACAAACTTACTTCACCACCTCCATAGGAGGCAAAGTTTGTAAAACTGATTTGTGGGTGTGGTGAGGGGTGTATTTATACGCATTTTGAGGTTTGGGAAAACTTTGCCCCTCCTGGTAGGAATGTATATCCCCATACCTCACTAGCTCATGGACTCTTGCTAATTACATGAAAGAAAATATTTTTGTTTAACCTTTAGCTGAATTTTTTGGAACGCATATAATCGAGGAAATTAGGTTCCCCACAAATTCGTTGCCCATGCTATTTGGTATTTTTGTTATATTTTAAATGAAAGGAATACTGAATATTTGTTAAACAATGACATTCCTTTTCGTTAAACAAATGTAATGTTTCAAAGCTACAAGTGATAAAGTTCACCTGTAGCTTTATACTTACCTTTAGAGCGCTGCGCTACATCCGCTCCTCTTCTTCACAGAGCACCGGGCCTAGTTAATAGGAGACTTAGCATGATGGCTTCCAGGGCCTGCGCTAAAGAACCATTTCTTTTAGCACAGGCCCTGAAAGCTGCCATGATAAGCCTACTATTAGCAAGGCCAGCACTCTGTGAAAGAAAAGGGGTGGGTAAGCATGGCTCTGCAGCATGCTAAAGGTAAGTATTTAACCATTTAAAGGAAAATAATGAATACTGATGAATTTCGTCAGTATTTTTTCATTTTATTTAAATTTTCGGGTGCATTCATTCAGATATTCATTTCATGGAAACAAAACGAACATCCCTATTTCAAGCATAACATCAAGTAAAAAAGAAAACTTTTTTGAGTGCATTTTTTTCTCTCTTTATTTTTTATCAGTTCTTATGATATTTTTCTTCTTAATCTCTCAGAATATAGTAAACACTCTGTAGTCTGATCTAGACCTAGAATTATATGCTACCCACAATAAGCTATCTCTAGGCTGCCACCACCTAGGATTTAATTATATAGAAAATCTTAGGAAAAACCCAGACTAACAAATTACAATCCCAGAATACAATTTCACAAAAAAGCTAAAGTAAAACACAGTACTATTATCACTAGTTTATTTCAGTAATGTCATTCAAATATTAGACAAAGGCAAAACTTATTAAGAAACATTAATGTTAAAGAAACATTTATTATGAGCAAAAAACTAGTCACAGTGCATTAATATAAGAAAAATATGTTAACAAATAAAATTACACACAGCATAACAGTTTTCAAAATAAAATGGAAAAAATATTACAGAACCTACAACATTAATCGAAGAATATAGTTTTCTGCTTACAGGGAAATGAAAATTGGAAAATTGTCAGACGCCCTGTTATGAACAGCTTCCCATGTAAAATGAAATCAAAGTTATATACACTTAAAGGGACATTAAACCCATTTTTTATCTTTCATGATTTAGAAAGATCATGCAATTTTAAACAACTTTCTATTTGACTTCTAATATCTAATGTGCTTCATTCTCTTGGTATCCTTTGCTGAAAAGCATATCTAGATATGAAAAGAAGCTTCTGATTGGTGTCTGCACATAGATGCCTTGTGTGATTGGCTCATCCATGTGCATTGTTTTTTTTTTTTAAACAAAGGATATCTAAAATATGAAGCAAATTTGATAATAGAAATAAATTGGAATGTTGTTTAACATTTTATTCTCTATCAGATTAATTAAAGAAAAAAATTGGGTTTAATGTCCCTTTAACTCTGATATCAGATTTATTGGCCAAACCTCATTCCAGAGTTGGCAAGAGAAGTACCCACCCTCTCTTTTATGACATATCATAAAACTCCTAATCCTTGGCTAGGATTATAAAAAAAACTTTTAATTTATTTTATGTTATGCTGTTATGTATATTCAGTATATACACACATACAAGACATCCCCTTGTTACATCATGAAGATTAATTTGATACCAAAAATAACATGGTATTTTAATGGAGACACTGCTTTCTGTTCCTATTTTGCAATCTTTGGAGAATAAGAATCACAGTAGTGCAAAAGGCTTAATTACCCCCCCCCCCCCCTGTTGAACCAGCAGCAGATAGTAAAAGTCAGTGGTCCCATAATTCTTTTAGAAATTTCCGATACAGGGTTGGAAATATCAGAGAAGAAAAGCAAAGATAAAATCTAAACCCTAACATACTAAAATCATGAAGCCTTCATAACACTATTTTATTTTAAACCTACTATTAAGTGTAGATGGAGTGCATCCCATGGGACAAATATTTTGGCTCCAATCTCCATTTCCTCCGAAATTTAAGACCACACCCCTTCCCCGTGTGATATTGCACCAAAAATTGTAATTGCCATGGCAACAGTGTGTCAACAAACACCAGTGTTTATACAGAACGCATCAAAATATAACAACATATAAATAATAATAGTTCTAGACCTTTTAAAGCAAAAAAGTAATCAGTAGTGAGAAAATAAATTAGGAAATAAAAAATGGTACAATTGATAGCCCTCTTTAACAGCTGTCATCAAATAAATTCTGTATATGATTTAGTCATATACAGGTAATTAGAAGAGTGAGTGAACCGCTGGGCGAGTTATATCTCTGTGTCTGTTTCTATCACTCATTCTGTTTGGACTGAAGAAGGGGAAATTGCCCAAGAAATATCAACATAGAAAATACATTTTTTATTTATTAATAATTATTATCACAAACCCAGTGAGTGCAGTAATTATTGTGGTTACCTTTTGCTGCACCTTCACTCTGATGAAGGTCACCCACTAACTTAAATATGAGAAATTATTATCATGCTGTAATTTACCATGTACACTATAGAATGCTTTCCCATAAGTTCCAGTGTCTTCTGGGGGTAGGAAGTGTAAACTAATTGAGGATGACTTGCTTGTAGAGGTAGAGATATTTATGGAAGTTGCCACAATAGATAAGATAGGGTTGTAGGTGTACAGTGGGTGGGACAGGACAAAGCATGGAAAGTGTTAGGGGCTGTGGGGAGAGCTATGGAAAAGAAAAGCTATGGATGGGACACTGGGGCAGAGCACTCACAGTAGGCGAATTCCAGTGGCAGCTTTACCATTACACCAAATAGGTGATCACCTAAGGCCTCACTCATGATAGGGCCTCACACAAAGGCATAGAAAAAATATACCCCATTGTTTTCAGACCAAACAGGTGTTGGTGGCATAGTAGCTCAGCCCACTGGCTTCCTCCAAGCACAGTCATTTAATATAATATTTATAGGCGTGAGCAGAGGGTTTGAACAGAACTGCCAAACAAAATGCATGGATTCCTGCTGCAATAAGCTCTGTGTTTAATGAATGTGTAGTCTGCTTAGTGCTTTAACTCTGTTCAGCTGAAGTTAGTGGTAAAATAATTGCACACAGCAACTGAGCAATATGGGCTCTCTCTCCCACTTCAGTTGCATACCCAGTCACTCACTTGCCATTATCTGCCTAGCAGGTATGTTTGTTAGTAAAGCTCAATACTTTTGGCGAAACTCTCCCCTGCAGCACTGAACTAGAGGGTAGTGTGATAATTGCTCCCTCCTCAGTCACTTAGCTGAGCGGCTAGCTTTCTTGTATGAGGCACTAAATCCTACCCCTGCTTAGGCATCTTTGTTATTGACAGCCACCCTGTGAGCAGGCTGTGTATGTATATATTAACCCCCTAGGTACCAGAAAACAATGTGAGGCATTTGCATCTGTTGCTGGTGATGGCTGACAAAAACAAGTGGTGTGTATATGTATCTAAGATTATAGTATTTTATAGCTATAGTTATTTTCCCTGTATTTTTATATACATTATTTGAAGGGGACACATTTATTTCACATTGATGAGCCAGTTAGAATATTGAGTCAGTCACATACTTCTTAGGACTCAGATGGTGTTTATGTAGGAAAATGCAACAATTTATGAGTCAGAGTACAATACAAATTAATGTATTGGGATACAGTTTTGCATTTCTTTCTTTTGTGTGTTAAAGAGATATGAAACACAAAATTTCTCGTTCAAGCAATTTTAATCAACTTTCTAATTTACTTCTATTATCTAGTTTCCTTTGTTCTTTTGGTATCCTTTGTTGAAAAACAGAATTTATGCTTACCTGATAAATTACTTTCTCCAACGGTGTGTCCGGTCCACGGCGTCATCCTTACTTGTGGGATATTCTCTTCCCCAACAGGAAATGGCAGAGTCCCAGCAAAGCTGGCCATATAGTCCCTCCTAGGCTCCGCCCACCCCAGTCATTCGACCGACGGACAGGAGGAAATATATATAGGAGAAACCATATGGTACCGTGGTGACTGTAGTTAGAGAAAATAATTCATCAGACCTGATTAAAAAACCAGGGCGGGCCGTGGACCGGACACACCGTTGGAGAAAGTAATTTATCAGGTAAGCATAAATTCTGTTTTCTCCACATTGGTGTGTCCGGTCCACGGCGTCATCCTTACTTGTGGGAACCAATACCAAAGCTTTAGGACACGGATGAAGGGAGGGAGCAAATCAGGTTACCTAAACGGAAGGCACCACAGCTTGCAAAACCTTTCTCCCAAAAAATAGCCTCCGAAGAAGCAAAAGTATCAAATTTGTAAAATTTGGCAAAAGTGTGCAGTGAAGACCAAGTCGCTGCCTTACATATCTGGTCAACAGAAGCCTCGTTCTTGAAGGCCCATGTGGAAGCCACAGCCCTAGTGGAGTGAGCTGTGATTCTTTCAGGAGGCTGCCATCCGGCAGTCTCATAAGCCAATCGGATAATGCTTTTAAGCCAAAAGGAAAGAGAGGTAGCAGTCGCTTTTTGACCTCTCCTTTTACCAGAATAAACAACAAACAAGGAAGATGTTTGTCTGAAATCTTTAGTAGCCTCTAAATAGAACTTTAGAGCACGGACAACGTCCAAAATTGTGTAACAAAACGTTCCTTCTTTGAAGCTGGATTCGGACACAAAGAAGGTACAACTATCTCCTGGTTAATATTTTTGTTAGAAACAACTTTCGGAAGAAAACCAGGCTTAGTACGCAAAACCACCTTATCTGCATGGAACACCAGATAGGGCGGAGAACACTGCAGAGCAGATAACTCTGAAACTCTTCTAGCAGAAGAAATAGCAACCAAAAACAAAACTTTCCAAGATAGTAACTTAATATCTATGGAATGTAAAGGTTCAAACGGAACCCCTTGAAGAACTGAAAAGAACTAGATTTAGACTCCAGGGAGGAGTCAAAGGTCTGTAAACAGGCTTGATCCTAACCAGAGCCTGAACAAATGCTTGAACATCTGGCACAGCTGACAGTCTTTTGTGCAGTAAGACAGATAAAGCAGAGATCTGTCCCTTTAGAGAACTTGCAGATAATCCTTTCTCCAAACCTTCTTGTAGAAAGGATAGAATCTTAGGAATTTTTATCTTGTTCCATGGGAATCCTTTGGATTCACACCAACAGATATATTTTTTCCATATTTTATGGTAAATTTTTCTAGTTACAGGTTTCTAGCCTGAACCAGTGTTGGTGGCATAGTAGCTCAGCCCACTGGCTTCCTCCAAGCACAGTCATTTAATATAATATTTATAGGCGTGAGCAGAGGGTGGAACAGAACTGCCAAACAAAATGCATGGATTCCTGCTGCAATAAGCTCTGTGTTTAATGAATGTGTAGTCTGCTTAGTGCTTTAACTCTGTTCAGCTGAAGTTAGTGGTAAAATAATTGCACACAGCAACTGAGCAATATGGGCTCTCTCTCCCACTTCAGTTGCATACCCAGTCACTCACTTGCCATTATCTGCCTAGCAGGTATGTTTGTTAGTAAAGCTCAATACTTTTGGCGAAACTCTCCCTGCAGCACTGAACTAGAGGGTAGTGTGATAATTGCTCCCTCCTCAGTCACTTAGCTGAGCGGCTAGCTTTCTTGTATGAGGCACTAAATCCTACCCCTGCTTAGGCATCTTGTTATTGACAGCCACCCTGTGAGCAGGCTGTGTATGTATATATTAACCCCCTAGGTACCAGAAAACAATGTGAGGCATTTGCATCTGTTGCTGGTGATGGCTGACAAAAACAAGTGGTGTGTATATGTATCTAAGATTATAGTATTTTATAGCTATAGTTATTTTCCCTGTATTTTTATATACATTATTTGAAGGGGACACATTTATTTCACATTGATGAGCCAGTTAGAATATTGAGTCAGTCACATACTTCTTAGGACTCAGATGGTGTTTATGTAGGAAAATGCAACAATTTATGAGTCAGAGTACAATACAAATTAATGTATTGGGATACAGTTTTGCATTTCTTTCTTTTGTGTGTTAAAGAGATATGAAACACAAAATTTCTCGTTCAAGCAATTTTAATCAACTTTCTAATTTACTTCTATTATCTAGTTTCCTTTGTTCTTTTGGTATCCTTTGTTGAAAAAACAGAATTTATGCTTACCTGATAAATTACTTTCTCCAACGGTGGTGTCCGGTCCACGGCGTCATCCTTACTTGTGGGATATTCTCTTCCCCAACAGGAAATGGCAGAGTCCCAGCAAAGCTGGCCATATAGTCCCTCCTAGGCTCCGCCCACCCCAGTCATTTCGACCGACGGACAGGAGGAAATATATATAGGAGAAACCATATGGTACCGTGGTGACTGTAGTTAGAGAAAATAATTCATCAGACCTGATTAAAAAACCAGGGCGGGCCGTGGACCGGACACACCGTTGGAGAAAGTAATTTATCAGGTAAGCATAAATTCTGTTTTCTCCAACATTGGTGTGTCCGGTCCACGGCGTCATCCTTACTTGTGGGAACCAATACCAAAGCTTTAGGACACGGATGAAGGGAGGGAGCAAATCAGGTTACCTAAACGGAAGGCACCACAGCTTGCAAAACCTTTCTCCCAAAAATAGCCTCCGAAGAAGCAAAAGTATCAAATTTGTAAAATTTGGCAAAAGTGTGCAGTGAAGACCAAGTCGCTGCCTTACATATCTGGTCAACAGAAGCCTCGTTCTTGAAGGCCCATGTGGAAGCCACAGCCCTAGTGGAGTGAGCTGTGATTCTTTCAGGAGGCTGCCATCCGGCAGTCTCATAAGCCATCGGATAATGCTTTTAAGCCAAAAGGAAAGAGAGGTAGCAGTCGCTTTTTGACCTCTCCTTTTACCAGAATAAACAACAAACAAGGAAGATGTTTGTCTGAAATCTTTAGTAGCCTCTAAATAGAACTTTAGAGCATGGACAACGTCCAAATTGTGTAACAAACGTTCCTTCTTTGAAGCTGGATTCGGACACAAAGAAGGTACAAACTATCTCCTGGTTAATATTTTTGTTAGAAACAACTTTCAGAAGAAAACCAGGCTTAGTACGCAAAACCACCTTATCTGCATGGAACACCAGATAGGGCGGAGAACACTGCAGAGCAGATAACTCTGAAACTCTTCTAGCAGAAGAAATAGCAACCAAAAACAAAACTTTCCCAAGATAGTAACTTAATATCTATGGAATGTAAAGGTTCAAACGGAACCCCTTGAAGAACTGAAAGAACTAGATTTAGACTCCAGGGAGGAGTCAAAGGTCTGTAAACAGGCTTGATCCTAACCAGAGCCTGAAACAAATGCTTGAACATCTGGCACAGCTGACAGTCTTTTGTGCAGTAAGACAGATAAAGCAGAGATCTGTCCCTTTAGAGAACCTTGCAGATAATCCTTTCTCCAAACCCTTCTTGTAGAAAGGATAGAATCTTAGGAATTTTTATCTTGTTCCATGGGAATCCTTTGGATTCACACCAACAGATATATTTTTTCCATATTTTATGGTAAATTTTTCTAGTTACAGGTTTCTAGCCTGAACCAGAGTATCTATTACAGAATCTGAAAACCCACGCTTTGATAAAATCAAGCGTTCAATCTCCAAGCCCGTCAGTTGGAGGGAAACCAGATTTGGATGTTCGAATGGACCTCCTGAACAAGAAGGTCCTGTCTCAAAGGTAGCTTCCATGGTGGAGCCGATGACATATTCACCAGGTCTGCATACCAAGTCCTGCGTGGCCACGCAGGAGCTATCAAGATCACTGAGGCCCTCTCCTGATTGATCCTGGCTACCAGCCTGGGAAATGAGAGGAAACGGTGGGAATACATAAGCTAGGTTGAAGGTCCAAGGTGCTACTAGTGCATCTACTAGAGTCGCCTTGGGGTCCCTGGATCTGGACCAGTAGCAAGGAACCTTGAAGTTCTGACGAGACGCCATCAGATCCATGTCTGGAATGCCCATAATTGAGTTATTTGGGCAAAGATTTCCGGATGGAGTTCCCACTCCCCCGGATGGAATGTCTGACGACTCAGAAAATCCACTTCCCAATTTTCCCCTCCTGGGATGTGGATCGCAGACAAGTGGCAGGAGTGATCCTCCGCCCATTGAATTATTTTGGTCACTTCTTTCATCGCCAGGGAACTCCTTGTTCCCCCCTGATGATTGATATATGCAACGGTCGTCATGTTGTCTGATTGGAACCTTATGAATTTGGCCTTTGCTAGTTGAGGCCAAGCTCTGAGAGCATTGAATATCGCTCTCAGTTCCAGAATGTTTATTCAGGAGAAGAGACTCTTCCCGAGACCATAGACCCTGAGCTTTCAGGAATTCCAGACTGCGCCCCAGCCCACTAGACTGGCGTCGGTCGTGACAATGACCCACTCTGGTCTGCGGAAGCTCATTCCCTGGGACAGATTGTCCAGGGTCAGCCACCAACGGAGTGAATCTCTGGTCTTTTGATCTACTTGAATCATCGGAGACAAGTCTGTATAATCCCCATTCCACTGTTTGAGCATGCACAGTTGTAATGGTCTTAGATGAATTCGTGCAAAAGGAACTATGTCCATTGTTGCAACCATCAATCCTATTACTTCCATGCACTGTGCTATGGAAGGACGAGGAAACAGAATGAAGTACTTGACAAGAGCTTAGGAGTTTTGATTTTCTGACCTCTGTCAGAAAAATCCTCATTTCTAAGGAATCTATTATTGTTCCCAAGAAGGGAACTCTTGTCGACGGGGACAGGGAACTTTTTTTCTTTGTTCACCTTCCATCCGTGAGATCTGAGAAAGGCTAGGACGAAGTCCAAATGAGCCTTTGCTTTTGACAGGGACGACGCTTGTATTAGGATGTCGTCCAAGTAAGGTACTACTGCAATGCCCCTTGGTCTTAGAACCGCTAGAAGGGACCCTAGTACCTTTGTGAAAATCCTTGGAGCAGTGGCTAATCCGAATGGAAGTGCCACAAACTGGTAATGCTTGTCAGAAAAGCGAACCTTAGGAACTGATGATGTTCCTTGTGGATAGGAATATGTAGGTACGCATCCTTTAAATCCACGGTAGTCATAAATTGACCTTCCTGGATGGTGGGGTAGAATCGTTCGAATAGTTTCCATTTTGAACGATGGTACCCTGAGAAATTTGTTTAGGATCTTCAAATCCAAAATTGGTCTGAAAGTTCCCTCCTTTTGGGAACTACGAACAGATTGGAATAAATCCCATTCCTTGTTCTCTTATTGGAACTGGATGTATCACTCCCATCTTTAAGAGGTCTTCTACACAATGTAAGAATGCCTGTCTCTTTATTTGGTTTGAGGATAAGTGAGACCTGTGGAACCTTCCCCTTGGGGGTAGTTCCTTGAATTCCAGGAGATAACCTTGAGAAACTATTTCTAGCGCCCAAGGATCCTGAACATCTCTTGCCCAAGCCTGAGCAAAGAGAGAGAGTCTGCCCCCCACTAGATCCGGTCCCGGATCGGGGGCTATCCCTTCATGCTGTTTTGGGTAGCAGTGGTAGGCTTCTTGGCCTGCTTACCCCTTGTTCCAGCCTTGCATTGGTTTCCAGGCCTGGTTTGGGTTGTGAGGCATTACCCTCTTGCTTAGAGGATGCAGAATTAGAGGCTGGTCCGTTTCTGCGAAAGGGACGAAAATTAGGCTTATTTTTAGCCTTAAAAGACCTATCCTGTGGGAGGGCGTGGCCCTTTCCCCAGTGATGTCTGAAATAATCTCTTTCAATTCTGGTCCAAATAATGTTTTACCTTTGAAAGGGATGTTAAGCAATTTTGTCTTGGAAGACACATCCGCTGACCAAGACTTTAGCCAAAGCGCTCTGCGCGCCACGATAGCAAACCCTGAATTTTTCGCCGCTAATCCAAAAAACTCTTAACCATCTCCGTGGAGATGTTGCCTGTGCAACGGCAAAGAGAATGACTGGGGTGGGCGGAGCCTAGGAGGGACTATATGGCCAGCTTTGCTGGGACTCTTTGCCATTTCCTGTTGGGGAAGAGAATATCCCACAAGTAAGGATGACGCCGTGGACCGGACACACCAATGTTGGAGAAAGTATACCTATGTAAACTCAGGAGCAGCAATGCACTACTGGGAACTATCTGCTGATTAGTGGTTGCACATATACTGCTCTTGTTATTGACTCACCCCGTGTGTTCAGCTTGCTCCCAGTAGTGCATTGCATGCAACAAAAGATACCAAGAGAATGAAGCAAATTTGATAACAGAAAGTAAATTTGAAAGTTGTAACTGGATCATTGCAGGAAAATTTGAAGTTTTATGTCCCTTTAAGACGGGCCTGTATATACACATATTAACACATAAATATATATGTACATAATCATATACATATATATTTAACATTTGCTGTCTATCGCTGCGCTATTTACTCCCTATGCTACGTGAGGTTCTGATGACATTGGTGACTTATATTTTGCCACTGCAACATTCCCCCTTTTAAAAAGCACCCTTTTTATGCATCTTACCAGCTGAATGGGGCAAAGTATCTGCTCACATGACACTATATGACCCGTGTGTCCTTCTTACATTTTACAGGCTGTCCATTACCTCTGCACAATGGAAGTGCCCTGTCTCAGATATCAACACAGCAGTTTTGGAATTGAAAGGGAAATGAGAAGAAAAATGCCATACTTAGCTACCATACAGGAGAAACATCCCAGGTCTGGCTGTATCACCAACAGTAACAATGTGCACAGCACAAAGGAGAAGACAAAAACAATGGGACACATAAAAAGGTTTACTTGAGATCCAATATTTGCTGACAACCCACAGTTTGAAGAACCGTACTCTATACAGTGGAGGATTTTTTTTCCTCATCTCTTTTACTCAACATAAATTATATTGAGACACATTTGGATACTCTATGCCAGCATCCCTATGCCGCAAGCAGAAGTTTATCATCCTCTGATGATACCTAATAAAGCCAAAGCAGTTGTCCACAAGCAATGTGCTGGACTCTTCAATTACTTTTTTTACTTAAAGGGCCATGATACACTTGAAAGTGATGCATCATAGCTGTAAAAAGCTGACTAGAAAATATCACCTTAACATCTCTATGTAAAAAAGAAAGATATTTTACCTCAAAAGTTCCTCAGTAGCCACATCCCATTGTAAAGGACTTCTAAGCATCAAATCAGTATGTCTGTCCCGGGACAGCTAAGGGAGTGAGCTTACGTGCACACTCATCTTATTCCCCTATTCAGTTTAAGGAAGTTTACTATGAAATCTCATGAGAGTTAAGTGAAATCTCATGAGATCACAGTAAAAAGTTCATGACCTCAGCACTGCTGATGCTGATTGACTGCTGTTCATTTCTTCATTTTTTTTTTTTACCTGCAGCTAAGCAGCAGCTGAAGTATAACTTTTTACACAGAACTTACTCTGCTGAGCTGAGGAAATTGTGGTAAAATATCTTCCTTTTTTATAGAGATGCTCAGGTGATATTTTCCTGTCAGTTGTTTACAGTTATACTGCATCTGTTTCAAGTGATTTAGCATATGAGTATTATGTCCCTTTAAGACCTGTCTAGAAAAGCACCAATGCTATTCCTGTTTAAAACAAATATTTATAGAAAGAAAGTGAAACATTTAATAGATAATTTTCATATCTGCACCCAGAGTTCTCTTCTCTAACATTGGTAGTCCAAGTTTTAGGATAAAGAATATCTAGATGGGATGTACAATCTATTGTGGATGGATGAGTGCAAAACAGGAAGTCACAGCACCGCTATACATTAAAAGGACCAACAGGCACGTTTTGGGTTGCATTTTCGTTTGCTTAAAGGGACAGTGAACTCAATATAAACTATCATAGCGGCATCTCCGCTCCCCTCCATTTGTGCTGATGTGATTTTTAAGTGAAGTTTAATAAAGTATGATTTTTACTTAAGGCCATGCATGAAGATTCGACTTCAACTACATTTCCATATATACCGATTCCGGAGAGACTATAACTGGTAATCTTTATGTATTATGAGATAGATAAAACAATGCTAATATTTTTTTCGTTTCAGGGGATTTTTTTACTTATCTATTGCATATGAAATTAAACTTTGCTTAATTTATACTTTGTTTCATATGCATATACATTTATATGTACATTTTAAAAGAATTTGCTTCTAGGAGGATTTATATGTTACTTGTGAAAGAACAGCAGAGATGCAAATAAAGGAACGTGAATGTCATTTGTAATTCTGCTCACTAGAAATTAATTTTCTACAGGCGACAGTTGTGACAAACATCCCTGTAGGAATCATGTTCTTACAAATAAAAATCTATGTCAGCAGTGAAATGAAAAATGTTATTTCCTACAATGACTTAAGTTATCATACACAACAATGTGGCTGACAAATATTCAATTGAATAACTCCCTTTGCATGATTGTACTGTTAGTGGTTAGGTCAGTAAATCAGTGTTTAAAAGGGACAATCTAGTCAAAAATTAAAATCGCATGCCCTATCTGAATTAAGAAAGTTTACTGTTATCATGAAATGTGCTTTATTCTCTTGGTAGCCTTTGTTGAAAGCTAAAGCTAGGTAGCTTATAGGCTAATTTCGAAGCCTTTGAAAGCCGCGCTCTTATCTTTTTTCACAGCCTAGATAGCGCTAGATCATGTGTGCCATATAGATAACATTGTGCTCACTTCTGTGGAGTTATTTATGAGTCAGCACTGACTGGCTAAAATGCAAGTCTGTCAAATGAACTGAGATAAGGAGGCTGTCTGCAGAGGCTTAGATACAAGGTTATCAAAGAGATAAAAAGTGTATTAACATAACAGTGTCGGTTATGAAAAAATGGGGAATGGTTAAAAAAGAGATTATCTATTTTCTTAAACAAAAATTCGGGAATAGACTGTCCCTTTAAGTGTCCCTTTAAGTGCCTGACAAATATTTAATTGAATAACTCCCTTTGCATGATTTATTGATAGTGGTCAGGTCAGTAAATCAGTGTTTAGGTCTTGTCCATCAAGTTTTTTTAACTGAGGATACATTAAAGGGACAGTCAAGTCCAAAAAAAACCTCTCATTTTTCAAATAGGGCATGTAATTTTAAACAACTTTCCAATTTACTTTTATCAACAATTTTGCTTTGTTCTCTTGGTATTCTAGTGGAAAGCAAACCTAGGAAGGCTCATATGATAATTTTTATGCCCTTGAAGGCCGCCTCTTTTGTATTAGCTTTTCACAGCAGGGGAGAGCTAGTACATGTCAGCCATATAGATAGCATTGTGATCACGCCCGTGGCTAGTGGCAGACACTGCACTAATTGGCTAAAATGCAAGTCAATAGATAGTAACTAAAAGTCATGTGATTAGGGGAGGTCAGAAGATGCTTAGATACCAGTTAGTCACAGAAGTAAAACGTTGTATTAATATAACTGTGTTGGTTATGCAAAACTGGGGAATGGGTAATAAAGGGATATCTATCTTTTTAAACAACAAAAATTCTGGTGTTGACTGTCCCTTTAAATTAAAAATATGTTTTTGTTTTTCTTTTGTTTTCTTTTTCCACAAAAAAAAGAATAGAAACTCAAAATGTGTAAATTAAATTAATAGATATTAAATTTTTAACTGAAAGTCCAAGCTTTTTAAATGGGATTTGTGCTTCCTTAAACAAGAACTCTTATTCTTTTATTGTCTCCTATCCCTTTCAGGGTAATTCTTCAATATTGCCCCATGCAGCAATTCAATTTTTTAATAGGGGGACTTTTTCATTAATAGTACAATCAGAAGGGAGGAGCCGAGCCGTGTGCAGGAACATGGCCGCATAATCACTGAGCTCCGTATCAGCCTAGACTCTTAGCTATCCTAAAGGATTGGGATTTACACTAAACAGCCTCCATTTTGTTCTTCCTAACCACCCCTTAATAGCCTGTCACCCTTACAGCCCTTAATTGCTAAAGATGTCAGGAGGGAGCAGTTTGTGAAGCCTGAGACGCACAGAGCCGCTGTCGCAGCAGCCTTTCTGAGCCGCAAACCTCACTTCCACCCGGAGGCTCATAGCTCCATAACTGCCTCATCTACCATTCTAGGCAGATCCCCTACCATGCAAGGGACCATCTCTTTGCTTCCTAAACACCGGGGGACAGCTGGCTGGCGACCGCTATCTCGTGCGGCGGCACCATCTTTGAATGAGCTGACTCGCAAAGACCAAGGAACAGCACCGCTCGCACCAACAGCTTTCCACAGCATCTTGACATAAGGCAAGCGGAGATCCAAGAGGGCTCTCTACCTCATTAACCGGACTGCTGTGGCGCGAGATCCTCCTCATCTCTCCGGCCGCCGCCGCCATATCCGAGGACAAACGTACTACACGTGGCTCAGGCCGGCTTCACATGATCAGCCATAAGGAAAGGTGAGCCCCGGCTTTACTGCCCTCCTCTTTCACTTACCGCTCCATGAAACCTTGAGTGCGGCCCTCTTCTGCCACACACAAACCTTCCTTTTTCTGGCTAAGCTGCCCTCAGACCAAAAGTGCTTAAGTGGGTTCTGGGCCTATCCACAGTGACTTCCAGCTGCGTGCAGGGCCTACACAGTGATCTAACATCGCACAGCTGCACACCTTTCATAAGCTCCCTATATAGCTTATCCTTTGCCACGCATTTGATACCCTTCCCCACATATATTTTATCATCTGCACAGAATCAAGACTCAGCCTATTTAGAGGTGACAGCCTAAGATGACCCCCAAGAAAGGTCAGAAACCAGACAGGCCACATAAAAACTCTACCCAGACCCCTTCGGTCTCCACTTTTTTTCACTCTACAGACACTGCTCTAATGGCGTCTGGGGGTACACCTGACAATGTGGGTCCCCCCGGGGCCACGGACCCAGCAAATCCCCACCAAGACTCACTACAGGCTATCTAATTGAAACTGGCCTCTCTACCCTCTAAGTCTGATTTGGAATCACTTAAGTCCTTTATTAAGGAGGAGATGAGAGATCTCAAGAGGGATCTTAACGAGATGGGGACACGCATGGAATACTTGGAGGAAGGCCAAGAAACCCTAAACAATTTGGTCAGCGCCAACACACAGCAAATTTCCATCCAGGACTCAATGGTCCAGTCCCTGCAAGATAAGGTTGAGGACCTGGACAAATCGGGGCGGGTAGGAATAATCTAAGAATTCGAGGCATACCTGAGGACATAACCCAGGACCAACTTAAAACATATATCTCAGGCCTCTATCAGCTCCTTTCCCCCAATTCTCCGCCATTGCTGAATGAGGACATTGACAGGGCCCATAGAGCTCTACGACCTCTCCCAAGACCTCCACTACCACCACGAGATGTTATTGTCAGGTTCCTGCGCTTTACAACAAAGGATACCCTATGGCAATCTGCCAGAATGCGACAATCCATATCTTATCAAGGTCACTCTCTCCAGCTTTATCAAGACCTCAGTCCCCTAACCATCCAAAGACGCAAGGAAATTAAATTCATTACCAGTGCCCTGCAGGAACACGGTATCGGATACCGATGGGGATTTCCCTTCAGCCTTATCATCAATCACAATGGAACACAAATTATTTACAAGGACTACAGCGATCTCGATCGCCTTTCAAGCTCCCTAGACATCCCACTGCAGCCTCCTGCCGAGACCAATGTCTTATCACCCTCTTCTTCAGCCACACCTGGACCCTCTCGCCCTTTAGAGCAAAGGCCTCAATGGCAAAGAACTCAGCCGAAGCGCAGGAAGGTTGACAAAGTACCTACGATAGCTGAAGAACCCACCTCTTGAATTCAAGTCTTGTCAGGTTTTGATAACCTATCTTTCCCCTTTTTTCCCACTTAAATATATCCTCTGGTTTTGACCTTGACCAGACAGCACATTCCCAAGTGGCAATTCCATGGTCACCGCCGGATGCCTTACATTTTCTCTAATCCCCACCTTGGTGGGGGTGGCGACCCATCGAAGAATGGACGAACCTTGGTAAAGTATTTATCTTTATTACTGTCCTTGATGCTGTTTGTTTACTGTGGATCTTTGTCCACAACTCTCATGCTTATCATATACCTTTTCTGATTTAACATTATAACCTATCGCATACAATCACTGGTTACCTTTCCACTCCTTGGACACTGGAGCCCACCCTGCAACCAACCCTGGTTATTCGCTAAACTGAACTACCTTTTCTACACTGTGCATGGGTGAATGCTATTGGACTATATACCCAGTGGGCATTTAGACTACTAATATGTTAGGCTTTTGACTTGTAGCTCTCACTCATATCTCATGTACCTAGATTGTTATGTTTATAATTATGCTCAAGGGTTTAAATGTTTAATGTCCTTGCAACTAACCCTGATTATTACTTTAAACATGCATTTCCTTATTAATACTATACATGAGCGAAGCTATTGTACTAAACATCCAGAGAATATCTACACTACTAATCTGATCAGGTTTTGAACCTGTAGTCCTTTTTCATATCTTTTGTGCCTTATGTTTATAAATCTGTTTAAGGTCTTACTGTTTAATGTTTCCTGATATCTTCCCCTGTAAATGATTATAAAGAGACCCTAACCACTATGTTATCATTCTCTGTCCTATTAATTACTGCTTAGCCTAACCATTAGTCCCCCCGTTCATATGCTAGGTGGTCTCAACCCAACTTACCCCCTGAACATCTCCAGCAACGCCTGTGATATTAAGTAATGCCCTGATTAGGGACCGCCTTCATATCTAAACTACCCTGGTCCCCACATTGCGGCCCCCAACCACCTCTGTTAACCTCAACCTTGCTTTCCCACTATTTCACAGGCTTAAGAGGTTATCCCACGGCTTACTTTGATCCCTAATAAACTGGACCACCTTTTTGGCACTGTATCTGAGTGTACAAAACTGGATTAGAGATTTCAGAGATGTTTATGTCATTTCACATGCTGGGTTGTACATGTATGGTTTTTACCCATGCTACTCATGATTCTACTGCTTTGATGTTGTCTTGTTCGAGGTCAAAATGTTTTATGTTATATTTTGCTATGTTATCTACTTTGTGATGTCACTTATCGTTGGCCTAGATCCCGGTTAATTGACTGATTAATTATTTGATTGGTAGGTTTACCTGTCCTCTGGGACAAAGCTATCCTGCTTAACTGTTTAATCCTGATCCCGAATATATTTCATATAACCTAAGAGTATATTAGGCGATACTCTCCCCCCCATTTGCAAGGTGTATTCTAGATTGATTTTACACTTTGCACAATTGTTATTGTTAAAACAATGTTCGGTGACTTTGTATTATGCCTTTCCCCATTTTTCAATATGTTATTTTTATCCTTTTGTTTTCAACTTTCCTTCCTCCCTTCCCCTCTGTCCAGCCTCGGGAGCTACACCTCTAATCCAAGTAGGCGACGCTATGCATTTGCACATATTGGCAGTTTCCCACTAAATTCCCTGTCAATGAATAGCTCAACTTCTAAAATCAAATTCCTCTCCCGACAACACTAAATGCCTCAATAGCCCCCATAAACGGTCTATGGCTCTAAGAGACTATAAAAGACACAAGGGAGACATTCTCTTTATCCAAGAGACCCATTTTAAAAGGGGAAGTGAACCTAAAGCTAGTTTTCGGAATTTGGACAGAGTTTTTTCTCTTCTAATACCACGAAACACAATGGGGTTGGAATCCTGATTACACAGAGGACTTCCCTTTGTTGCTTCCTCCACCCTATAAAGACAGGGAGGGAAGATACTTGATCCTGGTGGGACATCTATATCATAAACCTATGACACTGGTTAATATTTATGCCCCCAATGTGAACCCAGCTCCCTTTTTTCGCCTACTTTGTAATAAAATTCTAGAAGTAGCTAGGGGGCAGCCCTTATACTGGGAGGCGATTTTAACTTAGCTTTCGACCCAACACTCGACTGCTCTTCTGGCACATCTTCTATACCACATAAAACTTTAAGGCAAATTAAACACTCCCCTCTCCTGTTTAGCAGTACATGACACTTGGCGCCTCCACCACCCAAACGATAGAGACTTTACCTTTTTTTCTAACCCCCATCAATTATATACAAGAATAGACCTACATCTTTGCTGATGTCTCCAGTCTATCTTCTACTCGCCCAGACTTGTATAAACCCCATAACGTGGTCAGATCACGCCATCATCAGCTGCCAACTTCACTGGCACCCCCTTGATCCATCCTCCTTCCGGTGGAGACTTGACGACTCCCTACTGAGGGACCCCCAGATCTACATACAGATACAAAAAGCACTGATCGACTATTTCCAAACAAATGACACCCCCGAAGTTCACATACACAACATATGGAATGCCCATAAATGCGTTATTCGAGGGGAATTAATCGCCCTTAAGGCAGCGAAACGGAAACAACAGAATGAGTACCTTAATTCTCTTCTAGCTGACATTCATAAATTACAGGACCTACATAAATTGCACCCCACAAGCACTTCCCTGACGGATAGTATCACCCACAAAAGAGACCAACTTCGCATATTCTTAGGCACTGAGGCCAAGAACAAGGCCTTATATCTAAGAAAAGTTTACTATGAAGGTGCGAATAAGCAAGGCAGGATGCTGGCCCGGCAGCTCCAGAAACGCACAAATAAACAATATATTATGGGTCTATGCGACCATGGAGGTACTAGACTGTCCGCTTCCAAAGACATTATTCAGGCCTTTAGGGATTATTATGATACTCTTTATAATATCCGCAGAGGTTCCTCTGATCCTCTCCCGACAGAAATAACTGACTACTTAAGCGACATTAACCTCCCTAAACTTACTGAGGAACAGAGGGACGAACTAGATGCCCCATTCTCGGAGGAGGAGCTACTTAATGCTATTGCCTCTTTCCCTCCTGGGAAGGCCCCCGGCCCCGATGGCTTTGGAAACTCCTACTATACCTTATTTAAGGAAATACTATCTCCACACTTATTAAAATACTTCCACAGCATAGACGAGGTAGGTGCTTTCTCGCCATTCTCGCTTCAAGCCCATATCACTGTGATCCCCAAACCAAACAAATCCCCTGACTTAATAACTAATTACCGCCCTATCTCACTTATTAATACCGACCTTAAGATTTTTGCTAAATTAATCACGACCCGCCTTAACAGACTTCTCCCTTCCCTTATACATAACGATCAAGTCGGATTTATCCCTGGGCGGGAGGCTAGGGATAACACGACACGAAATATACACCTAATTTGGCATGTCTCAAACAAAAATATCCCAACTACTTTCATATCCACTGATGCCGAGAAAGCATTTGACCGGGTCAACTGGTCATATTTAAGAGCCACCTTACATGCTTTCGGCCTCGGCCCCAAAACCCTTCAGCGTATATTTGCCCTATATTCCTCGCCTAGTGCCCGTATTCTAGTAAACGGTTCCCTTTCCTCACCGATTGAAATCACAAATGGAACACGACAGGGCTGCCCCCTCTCCCCCCTACTATTTGCCCTATTCATTGAAACCTTCGCACTTAAGATTAGGAACTCACCTGAAATCCAAGGTATCACCGTGGGGGACGATGAATTTAAGATTTCGTTATTTGCTGACGACATCCTATTCTCTCTGACCGAACCTGAAACCTCTATCCCCCCGCTCCTGACCGAATTATCCATTTTTAATAAGCTCACAGATTTCCTTATCAACCCAAACAAATCTGAAATACTGGCACTTGGTCTACCCGACCATTCTGTAAAAGTAATTAAAAGTAGATGCTCCTTAAAATGGTGCTCTAAAGCTCTCAAATACTTAGGAATCTATCTTCCCCTGTCAGCTGATGATTTATTTCACGCTAACTACATATATATCAAAACAGCAATAATGCGGGACCTCTCTTCATGGGGCTCAAAAAAACTCTCCTGGTGGGGCAGAATCAATTCCATAAAAATGAATATCTTTCCAAGATTACTCTACTTTATGAGTGCAGTGCTGGTACCTCTCCCTCCCAAATACCTCATCCACATACAAAACTTAATCAACTTCTTCGTGTGGAAGAAAAAAACCACCTAGAATAAATAAAAAGACCATGCTGCTACCGCGGGAACATGGCGGGCTGGGTTTTACCTGACCTAGAAAAATACAGAATGTCCATCTATTTGCAAAGAATCTTAGACTGGAGGGTGGGTGATGGTCAATAGGCGGTGGGTCCGACTCGAGAAACAACTCAACCCCGACTTATCTCTAACTTCTGCATGCTGGAACCCTAACTTCCACGAGATTACTAAAAAACTACCTAACCCTGTCACAAAAGAGACCTTCATACAGTGGGGGCAGGGGCCTCCTGCCATCACCCTTGCTTATCCTCTAACCCTGGCCCTCTAACCTCTCTCAGAATAATCCTGACTTCTCCATAACTCTCCTACAAACCCCTCATTACCTAACACCTCAAGTGAGGAAGATATTCTACTACATAACGTAACCACCAACGACTCCATAAACACCCAAACACAGCTGATAGACAAGGGCTACGAATGGGCACGCAACTGTTTTCTTATAGAAGACTCCATAACTATATAACTACACATAAACATAAAAACAACATGACTCGCCCTCCAACTATCATCGAGAAACTCTACCTTCTGACCTCACCGATCAATACACTCTCTGTTCTGCTATATATAAAATCTGACCCAACCCGCGCCAGGTAATTTCCCTTACTCTTTGGAAATGTGGGAAAGGGAGCTGGGCACAATTATTCTACCCCAGATAGCTACTAATATATTCATTAATACCTAAAAAGTCCTCCACATCAGCTTCTATTTTGGAAACCAATTATAAAATATTACACTGTTGGTATCTAACTCCAAGGAAACTATACTATATATAATAACATAGTGCAATAAAGTTTAAAATATAAATGAAATATCTGGAATGAAGCTCACCATATGTGTCAATGCGTTTCGGCCCTGTCTTGAAAAAGGCCCAGATACAGGGCCGAAATGCGTTGACACATATGGTGAGCTTCATTCCAGATATTTCATTTATATTTTAAACTTTATTGCACTATGCTATTATTTTTCACTTACAGGTACTCAGAAATGAATGTGAGAATTCTTGGATAACTCCGGATTTCTATCACCTTTTTTTTTATACATTGTTTTATTCATTGAAGAATTATCACATCATTTACACTTAGGATCTTCACAAACACAGTTGTTTTGGATCACTTTTGTATTTATATTTTTATATTTTTTTATATATTTGCCCCTTTTTTGAGTTTTTAATATTTTTGATATTTTTGATTTTTTATTATAATAATTTTCCTTTTTTTCAACATCACATTTTCTTTTTGACTTCACCAAGCACAAGGCACTTTATAGACTGCATTTTGGCTCTACACCCACCCTTCACAAGGATTATCACACACTTGATGAACTTTTTTAGACACTAATTAGGTCTCAAACCAAGTCTCTATACCTATGGGAATTTGATTGAATTAATTCACTCATTTATTCATGTGGATTGTGAAATATCAATCACTATGGTCAATTGTCTAGATCGTATAGTATGGTAATACTCATATCTGTGTTATTTTTGCATTTATCTTAACAGTGTTTAATAGTTTGTTCATTTGTATCTCATCAATTCTCATCTCCTTTTATATTATGAATTCAGGGGTCTTTTTAAGCTAATTTTTATGTATACTTTGTTTTATTAAATTATTCCTTGCCTTATTTTATATTAGGCGCTCCCTTAGCATTTTTTACATATATCTATTTCTCAAGTGTTTAGCTAGGAACCCTTTGCTCTGAGGAGCTACAGGAATTTGCTAGCACTGGTAGATATCCCAATTTTTTCATTAAAAAATTAAACTTGCATGATTAGATAGCTTATGTAATTTTAAAACACTTTAAATTCAGTTCTATTTTCAAATGTGCTTTGTTCTCTTGGTACTACTTGTTGAAAAAGAATACGCACATATCCTACACTAGTGGGAGTTGCTGCTAATTGGGGTCTTTGTTGCAATTTTAGAATAAAAGAGGCGGAGCTTGTCTGGTGCAACACATTTACTTTTGTGATTCTCATCTGAAACAGATAAATAACCCGCTTTATTCTGGGCACTCTGGTGCTATGTCTCTTGACTAAGGGGAAGGCCTATCATCAGGGATTCCTAGACCCTGAAAGTTGCCCCTTAAAACATTCTCCCTGGTGTAATATCCATTCCCAGGATTAAACTCAGCACTCCTGTTTTCTTGTTTTCTGCTGTCACATTCTTACCTGAATGGTATCCGTCACTTTAATTTCCTCTGCAGGCAGCTTAATCCTTGACCACTAGAGGAGCTCATCCTTTTGTGAATCCATGGGAAGGATTTACAATCTTGTGGTCAAGTGTTTCTTTGCAACTTAACTGAAAGAGGAGGACCTGGGAAAATTTGATCCTACTGGGAAGAGAAAGTTCACATAGTGTGTGCATAAGAAACCCTGTCTATGAAATCAGACCAGAAAATGGAGACGGTAGAAATAGAGTAATTCACGGAAGATTTGTTTAATGCCATGTGATCACTTACCACTGAAAAACTTGAGAAGGCCGCAGACCAGCCAAAATCAAAGAAAAATGATTCTTTGAAGAAGAAAAGGAAAACAAGATACAGCCTCAAAGTAACCTTAGTGACTTAGGGGAAGATTACTAACTAGTCTATAGATTCAAGCCTCTTGTAGAAAAGAATTCTAGAAATAGAGACTCAATCCTAAACCCAAAAGCTAGAGTTTTCCAACCCAAAGTCACCCAACCTGTCAAATGAATACTTATCACCAGCTGATGTAGAAGTATCAATACCGTTTGATGAAGATTTACAAGCTGATAGAGCACAGTGAATTGTGAAGATCAAGTTTCTCAGGTAGCACTTGAAGCAAAACAGACTTCTGATGAAGAACAAGAAAACCCTGTACAATCACCTAGATCACATCCACAGAGAGAGAGACGCCAACCAAGAATGTTGACTTATGAAACCTTAGGGCAACCTTCTGTGATACAAAGAGAAGTACCGGTGAAGGACATTCACACAACACATTGTAGTTCAAGCTTCTGGAGACCATGGGATACAATGAACTTAAAGATCGCTTATTAAAGTGATATCTAAAGAATGGAAAGTTAAATACTACTGTTATAGACATTAGAGTATACTGACCACTAACATTGTTGTGAAAGCTTAATAATTCTTTTGTGGAATTCTTTAAGATGTATTATGTCAAATGTTTAGAAGAGATAATATAGTTGTATCAGACTAAGAGTTACTGTAGGCTGTAAAATTGAGTCTGATTACAGTAAAGTGCAATGAAAAGAAACTGATTTAATACTGGTTTAATACTCTACTGGGAACTGAACATTGCAATATCAAAAGTATTATGGTCTAGGCTTATAGTGCACCATGAGTCTTATCCATGACCCTTGGTAGGCAGTAAGAAGTGTAACTACCATGTTTAGGATTTATTCCTGTGAAAAAAAATAATATATATATATATATATTGATGTTTTATTAAACACAACTTCTACATATATCTATACTGATACAGATACTATATCTATCCAGACACCCCTGACAGATCAATGACACACCAATCAATCTTCCTCACCGGGCAAGGGGCAAGGGATGGGACCTATAGTTATAACCTACCTAGACACCTTTAGCCTACCCTCACTTCACTTAACTACTCACCAGCTGATATCTTATCACACCCTGCCTATAGATTCGACATAATATACCACACTTAGAATTACATTGCTTAGTAGTAAAAGCGAACTAGCCCGGATCTCCGGACATCTAATATTAAACAGAACTATCTTACCCGTGGTCCCCTAGAGGTACATAGAGAAACAGCCAAGACTGACATAATATATTTCATACACCTAGACGATACCCGAAAAGAAGGCATACACACACCCAGCCTCGTTTATAGATGCTAATCACAGACAAATTGTTTTACAACAAAAACTGTGAAACTGTATAGAAAGTAGCATGGTTATGTTGTTTTCAAAGTTGATTGTTTTGTTGCTAAAAATAAAGAAGAAAAACACTTACAAGCCTTAATTGGAAGGAGAGACCTATACAATCACAGAGGACATGGACACAGACACTTTAATAATGAGGCAATGAGAGAAGTGTCTCTATCTTGAAACATCTTTGGACTCCAAATACACCGTATTAATGTCTTCTTTTACCATTCTTTACAGTTTGGAAGTCTCTCCTTGCACCTATGTAACGATTATTATATATTTTCAATAAAGCTTTTTAAAAAAAAAAAAAAAAAAAAACACTACTTCTAAACAGCCAGTTCTTATACACAGATCTAATGTGTTAGTCTTCAAAAAGAGGAAATGTCTGAACTTTAATTTTGTGGGGGAGAGTGTGGCACTCTGTGTATTAAAAGGGTATTAAACTCATTGCACCCAAAAAGAATACAGTATGCAGAATTGAGTATTAAGCAATTTTAATACAGAGTGCCACACCTTCACACTTGTTTTTTTTTTTTTGATTGGCTGACTATATGTGTTCATCTTGCTGCCAGTAGAGAATTGCTGTTCCTTCAGCAAAGGATAACAAGAAAAAAAAAATACAAATTGAAGCACATTTGAGAATGGAAGTAAATTGGAAAGTTGTTTAAAATTGTATGTTCTATCCAAATCATGAAAGAAAATTTTGAGGTTTCCTGTCCCTTTAATGCCAGCAGTATATATTGAAATGCTTTTTTTTTCATTGTTTTATAATATTTTACATGCTACTTATTATGTAGAGAGAATCCTGCGCTGTTGGAGAGGGAACTAAACTTGAGAAGACCTTTAGAAGAAAAGCCTTCCAAATAGTCAAAAAATATAGCCACTTCTTAATACCTTTTATTTCAGCAGTTATTTTTTATTTATTTATTTTGGTTGAGTAATGTTAATTTTTGACAAAACCTCCAATGTCTCCCAAAACCTTCTGAATGTTGTTTTTGGACATTGGCCTTCATTTATCAAGACTGCAGCCTTCTAACTAATACTATTAGCTGGCCTATTAAATCACCCGGGGTGATTGACATAGCTATGCTATGGTTTGTAAAGCAAATTATTTGTGAATGCTCTTGAAAAATATGGTACTGACCGTTGTGAAACGCGTTGGGAAAAAATAAAAAACTGCTTTTTATGAAAAAGATGGTGATACCTTTCTTTGAACATGAGTAAATTTCATGTTCTGCAGTATTTTTAATTAGTCCTCCACATAATAAAGTTCCAAATGGTGGGGGGTGAATGTCTGGTCCCTGTTCTGTAATTTTAAAATTAAATATTCAATTATATCAATTTTGAGTATTGTTTTTCTCAAAGTATAGCGCAAACATTTGCACGTGAGCGATAAGGAGTTTATAGCTGGTGTTTACGCTCATTGGGCTTATCGCTCGTATTACAAGTTGAAAGTAAATGCTAGCAAAGATTACCATAAACTCAGAGCTCTGGTTAACTGTTTTACAAATACATATGTATCTATACTATAAAAGCATTTGTAACACATCCCATCACTGTCATCAGTTGCACGCGGCAGCTAAAAGAAATGTAGGCTGCACAAACTATTTACAAAAAAAACTTACCCCGGCCGGAAAACGAAGTATTAAAAAAAACAAACGCCCGCACAAGAGTATTAACAAAAAACCTAACTATCCGCACGAAATAACAAAAAACCTAACCGCCCCGCACGAAGTATTAGCAAAAAAAAATAACGCGCCCGCAGAGAAATATTAACAAACACCTAACACAAAATTAATAAAGTAATTAACCCTATATCCGCAAATTAAAACATTAACCCTTAAACCACCAAACCCCAACAACACAAACTACCTAATTACACTATTAATAAACTAACGCAAAAAACTCTACAACACCAACTACCTAATTATAATATCAACCCTTAATCGCCAAGACCCGCTGCTACGCTAAAAAATCAATCTAGTCACTAAGCTCCCTAACCTAAAAACCGCATAAATTAAACCCCAATTAATTTTACAAAATTTAGATTAAATAAAAATAAAACTAATATTACAAAAATTAAAAAAATCTAACATTACAAAAACAAACACTAAAATAAAAAAAATAAAAAAAATAAAAAAATCGAAATTTACAAGAAAAATAAACGTAGTTATCCAAAATATTTTTTTTCTAAACCTAAACTAATACCTCCCCCCAAAAAAAGCCAACCCAAAATAAAAACACCCCCTAATCTAACACTAAACTACCAATAGCCCTTAAAAGGGCTTTTGTAAGGCATTGTCCTAAGTTAAACAGCTCTTTTACCTAAAAAAAAAATTACAAAGTACCCCCTCAATAGTTAAACCCAATCAACCCCCCCTCAAAAAAAAAGTCTAAAAAAACCTAAGCTAACCATTGCCCCTAAAGGGGCATTTGTATGGGCATTGCCCTTAAAAGGGCAATCAGCTCTTTTGCTGCCCATTAAAATAAAAAAGCCCTAATATAAAAACCCCACTAACACTAAACTACCAATAGCCCTTAAAGGGCCTTTTGTAGGGCATTGTCCTAAAGCGATCAGCTCTTTTAACTTAAATAAAGTATAAATTACCCCCTAAAACTACCCCCCACCCACACAACCACCCAAAATAAGTCTAAAAAAAACCTATGCTACCCATTGCCCCTAAAGGGGCATTTATATGGGCAATCAGCTCTTTTGCTGCCCATTTTAAAAAAAAAAAAACACTCAAAAAAATAAAAAAACAGGGGCGACCCTCTTCATCCATGCGCGGGTGACATCTTCAATCTTCATCCGGAGCGAAGGTGAATGTGGAGCAAGACTGGCAATTGGGGAGCAGGAACAGTGCAGAGGTTTCTCTTCATGCGGTCGCCGCCGTTTACGGAAGATTGAATGCAATTGCATTCTTATTGGCTTAAATTTTTAAATCAGGAAATAGGATGAGAGCTACTGATTTGAAGAGCCAATAGGATTTCAGTAGCTCTCATCCTATTGGCTGATTTCAAAATTTTAGCCAATAGGAATTCAAAGTACCTTAATGGGGTACCTTGCATTCAACATTCAGTATGCGGGCGGTGACCAAGCCAGTCCTGCTCTGCGACCACCGGGTCCTGCTCCCGAGGTCACCTCTGCTCCGCACCACCTTCGCTCCAGATGAAGATAGAAGATGTCTCGAGCTGGATGAAGAGGTTCGCTGCCTGTTAGAAGACCTTCACTGCCGGACTTTAGGAACTGTGAGAACCTATTTCGGGGTTAAACTTAAGTGTTTTTTTGTTTTGTTTTTACTTTTTAGATTAGGGATTTTTTTAATTTTTTAATGGGCAGCAAAAGCTGATTGCCATTTTAAGGGCAATGACCATACAAATGCCCCTTTAGGGGCAATGGGTAGCTTAGGTTTTTAAGACAGGTTTTTTTTTATTTTGGAGGGGTTGGTCTGGGTTGGGGGTGTTATTTTAGGCAGTACTTTGCAATTTTTTTAGGTAAAAGAGCTGTTTAGCTGTAGGGGCAATGCCCTACAAAAGGCCCTTTTAAGGGCTATAGGTAGTTTCTTGTTAGATTAGGGGGGTGTTTTTTATTGGGGGGGTATTTTTATAGGGCTATTAGATTAGGTTTAATTTTTTATTTTTATAATTTTGTTTATTTTTTTCAGTAATTTTAAATAGACTGCTCTCTGGGGAGGCTTATCGCCTAGTATATATATATATATATATATATATATATATATATATATATTATATATATATATATATATATATATATATAGTGCATTGGAGTCCTTTGCCGTTAAGTAAATGAAAACATGTGAAAGCATATTTATGCAATATTTATATTTTATAAAGTGTTATACTGTGCATTCACTGTAACTATATCTATGTATTAATAATTTATATTCATATATATATCTGTATATATCTATACTTATATATAATCGTGTGAGTATGTAAATGTGTGTGTATATATATTTTATTTATTTATTTTTTACCATAAAAACACCAGCTATATATAGAAAAATGTATTAATGAATAAATAGAACATATTCTGTTATGTGTTTACATGTATATGTATGTATCTCTATGTTAAAGGGACACTAAACCCCAATTTTTTCTTCCATGATTCAGATAGAGCATGCAATAATAAGCAACTTTCTATTTTACTCCTATTATCAATTTTTCTTAGTTATCTTGCTATCTTTATTTAAAAAGCAGGACTGTGATGCATAGGAGCCGGCCCATTTTTGGTTGAGAACCTGGGTTGTGCTTGCTTCCTTGTAGTTTCTCAATAAGTCATCCAATGATTGAAAATGTTCACTGCTGTCTTCAGAATGAACACGAAATACCAGCACAATTAACCTTCAGCAGCCTGAGTGAGATCTTGTGCTGATTCCAATACAGTAACTTAAAGGTGCTTTCTTGTTCAGCCCTTACTTTCCCACTGACTGCCTCAGTCATTTAACTGCATTTATATATATTTCTTCCAATGTTGTACTTTCCATTAACAAACGTGTGGCTTCCCTTGCTAACCGACTTCCCTGTGCAACTTTACTATCTCAGGGCCTTTAATGACGCAGTGAAGTATTCTACTATGCCGCCATTAGTCACAATGAGAAGCCTAAGGTTATTTTAACTGATGTTTAATGCATGTATCAAGTTCTTACATCAACATTTACATCAACAGCGTAGAACTAATAAAGAGAACAAATATGAAGGATAAATCCTCAGACATACAGTCAATTACATTTAAAATACAAGTTACTTGAATCTCCTAACTAGACAGAAATAAATCTACATACCACTTTTGCCTGCTTGTGAGCTAAGAGAGGGGGTTGTATCTTGAAGATTCTTAGTCAGATGGCTTAATTTTTTTTTCTTCAATTCGTTTTTATTGGCAGAGAAAAAAGAAGCAATCACATGACAATCCAAAGGTACAGTGTCAAACGGTGCGCAGACCGTCAATTTGTACATATTATAAGCAGTGAGTATATTGAGCATTATGTAGAGGATAATAGTATTACATTATGTATTGCACAGGAATTACATTTATCGAAAGCTAAGATAAACTTGTAACAGGGATACAATATGCAGTACTTGGTCATAAGTGATCGCCTCCATCTCTTTTTTGTTCCTTTATTATCATAACTTATATCAATATTTATTAAACCTTAACACTTAACCAAAAACATCCTAACCAAGGGGGAATAAACACAAACAAAAAAAAAAGGTGGGGGTTTGGCTCTACCTCCTCAACTAGGGGGACCACACAATTTCAGAGGTCAAACTGTATTAGAACAGCATTTCCTCTATGAAATCCGCTCTAGATTGATTCATGACCGGCTCAGTGAGAACCGGCCATTCCCCCCTCAGAGTTGCAAGAAGCATTAACTCAAGTTGTGCAAAGGGCCCAAGGATTCGTCGCTGCAAGGCTGGTTGTAGTGTTTTTATAAAAGGTTGCCATTTTTTAAGAAAGGGTTGAAGTCTATGTTTGGTGTTTAGTTTGACGTCATGCTGTTCTACAAAAAGTTGTTTCATTAAACGAAGCTTAAATTGGGCTATCGTAGGTGGTTGTTTAGAGATCCACCTATCAAGAATACAGTATCTCGCTAACAAAGTGCACAGAGTGAGCAGCTTATGATGTTTTTTGTGCGTGTCCTCCCATCTGAATAGGTATATTTTACTCAAATCTATCTCGGTTTCTATGTTGAATGTAGCCTTTAACCAATATTGGTATTGTCCCCAGAACCGTCTGACTAACAGGCATAAGAAAAAGTTATGTTGGAGTGAGGGGGACTCGCTGCAGCATTTAACACAAATGTCAGGGCGTTGTGGTTTCCATTTTGATAACCTATGAGGAGTAATATAATCTCTATGCAGCATTCTAAGCTGTGCTTCTCTAAGGGGCACTGCCAACGTCGCTGATTTGATGGCCTCAATACTATTCGTCAAGTCTTGTACAGTCAGTGTAGGTGAGACATCGTTGTGTAGTTTCATTAAAACATGTGTTTGTATTGTGATTTCTTTTCGTTTCAATAATTGCTTATAGAAGTCTGACAATGAGAAATGCCCTATTTGGAACAACGTCTGGGAGATGGTGAAAGGGGATTTCTTCCAGAACTCTGGACTAGATTGCAAAAGGCTCGACACATAATGTCTCACCTGAAGATAGGCGTAAAAATGTTTGTTAGAAATATGAAACTTATTTTTGAGTTCCTGAAAGGATTTGACAGTGTGTTGTAATGGGTCAAGCACGTCACCCACCGTCCTGAGTCCAAGAGTTCTCCAAGCGAGGAACGGTTCGCACACATTTCCCGCCGGAAAATCAAGGTTTCCCACTAGGCGTATGAATTTAGGAGTAGGATGGATAAGTCCCATATATTTATTAATCAACCGCCAAGCTCGTAGAGGGTCTCTATATAGTATACTTTTGGCAACTGATTGTGGGATATCCTTCAGAGAGTCATAGGGAAGGTATGCTAATGCCAAAGGTGCCAGAGTTGCTTCTTCAAGTGGCGCATTGCAGAAATGGGAGGTGCCCAATTGCGAGTCGGTTACCAGCCTAGCCAAGGTCGTCCAGTTATAAAGCTTTAAATTTGGGGGGCCCAAACCTCCACTAAGGAAGGTAAGTTGCAATTTCTCTGCTGCTATACAGGTTTTTTCCCCCTCCAAATAAAAGAGGATATGGCTCGGGTCAGGAACGTCAGATCATCCCTAGTCATGAGAAAGGGCAGCATAAGTAATGGGTATATTATCTTTGGCAGTATGGTCATTTTAACTAAGTTAACTCGGCCCGATAGTCCCAGGGGAAAGTTGATCCAGCTATGGAGCTGAGAGGCAAGACTATTGCATTTTTCAGAAATATTCAACAAATACATCTTATGGGGGTCTCTATGTACTTTAATGCCAAGATATGTTAGTGCGTTTGGCACTTCTATAAATGGGAATGTATGTCTAGAACTAGAATGTTTGTTTAGCCACAAGATCTCCAATTTAGATGCGTTGATCCTGTAACCCGAGAAGTCGCCAAATTCTGAGATCATATGTAGTATGTGTGGTATGTGTCGTGAAGGCGAGTCAACAAATAATAGCATATCATCTGCATATAAGGCTTAATTTACACACAAAATAATACTTAAATCTTGAAGAAAACTCTGGTCAATCTCCTTTCCTTTGTAATAAAAACAGGAAGTGACTTGTAATAAAGCATGATGGGAATAATACATGAACAAGTATGCAAACATGCGCCATCTAGACGAAATAAACATTATAGACACATAAACTTGGTGAATGCCATTAGATAGACATTATATTTGAGTGCATTGGAGCCCTTTGCAATCAAGTAGCTGAAAACATGTAATATTTAGGCAATATTATTATTTAATAAAGTGTTTAACTATATATTTACTGTAAATATTTCAAATTTCAATGTTATTCACATAAGTGAATTTGTTCTAAGTATTTTAAATAGATATTCCTATACATATATATAAATATATATATATATATATATATATATGTTGTGTTAAAAGAGAAAAGGATGATTCAGCGCTAGGTGTCCCCCCCCGAGAAATATATAATTTGTAGTGTGGACGGATGGACTGGCTGCCCTTATACCTGAAATGAGGGCAATTGCAGGGTCCCCACCCTGCACTGTCCTATTTCAATTTACAGAGAGAACTATTGGTAGGAAGAGTGGTATTAAGGCGCACTGTTCATAAGAATAATAACCAATATATTATTAACGGTGTCAGAATAGTAGGTATAGTGCAAGAATCAGAGTATTTTAATACAGATTATTCTATATAATGTATCTAGTACAAGTATTTGTACCAGCGGTGTCTGGATGAGTAATATCAAAAAATATATATGCAAACTATATTATGTATAAGAGTAGGATGGTGTACCAATCAGGTCAATTTGATATCCTAAAAAACTTTGTTCTTTCCTGCACAGTTAAAGGTACTAATAGTTCATTTGATATGACATCATAAAGTTCATAGAGTTCACAGGTATTATTAGTCCCAAAGTTCAAGTCGATTATGTAGAATAAATAATAGTTTTCTGTCTAATCCTAATATTGTAAATAAATGCCCACTTACTAGATGTAACCTCAATCCTATGAGGTAAGTGGGAAGCGTCTTTAGTAAATACAGTTGTCCCTCAGCAATCTGGAACCGCTGCTTCTCTGCCTCTTTGGTGTGGTTAGAAACACTGCTTTCCTGCTTCCTTAGTATGGTAGAGATTTCTTTCTCCCTCCTTCTAGTTTGCTTGGTTATTCACTCAGCTCCCAGTAATCCGTGATGTGGAATACATAGATAAGGGAACACAAATATGGAAAGGATAGTGCAACACTGTTGTACAAGTTTAAAACATATATTTATTTCATATGTAAAAAATGCTCACATTCTTCCACCTCAATCCAATATGAGGTATCAGTTAGGCATAGTAGTGCAATATAACAAGTACAAAATTCCAAAGTGAATAGTCAGAAGTGCAGGAAAACGGCATATAAGCAGTTTATAAGATGCAGTTCAATATATTTGTTCAAATCTCTCCTTACGCGTTTCAAAGGTTTCAAATAATGGGTTACCTTCTTCATCAGAGGAAAATTTTCCTCTGAAGGTAACCCATTACTGGATACATTATATAGAATAATCTGTATTAAAATACTCTGATTCTTGCACTATACATACTATTCTGACACCGTTAATAATATATTGGTTATTATTCTTATGAACAGTGCGCCTTAATACCACTCTTCCTACCAATATATATATATATATATCTGTATATATCTATACCTATATATAACCATATATAGGTATAGACATATATTTTACAAAAATAGAGTATGGGTGTTAGGTTTTTATACACTTTTCGCGCTCCGTTGAAGTGTATGGGGTAATACGTTAATGTGTTCGCAATATTCAAAGTTGGCCTTTTTGTGCATGTCGGGTTAGTGCTAGAATGAAAATGTTGTTACTTTCAACTTGTAATATGCATGCTACCTGACTCACGCAAAAGCCCTTCACTCATAGGGGCCTATTTATCAAATGTCTTGCGGATCTGATCCGACAGTGCGGATCAGGTCCGCAAGACATCGCTGAATGTGGAGAGCAATACGCTTTCCGAATTCAGCATTGCACCAGCAGCTCACAAGAGCTGCTGGTGCAACGCCGCCTCCTGCAGACTTGCGGCCAATGAGCCGCCAGCAGGGGGTGTTAATCAACCCGATCGTACTCGATTGGGTTGAATTCTGGCGATTCCTGTCCACCTGCTCAGAGCAGGCGGACAGGGTTATGGAGCAGCGGTCTTTGAGACCGCTGCTCCATAACTTGTGTTTCTGGTGAATCTGAAGACTCGCCAGAAACACGGGCCGTCAAGCTCTGTTCGGAGCTTGATAGATAGGCACCATAGTCTAGCCCTTAGTTAATAGATTTTATTAAGTTTATTACTAGGTAGGTAGGTGACATAAAAATCAAGCAGTTTAGTTTATTACTTAAATTCAACCTTTTATTGCATTGCTGAGCCTAACTATTTGGTTTTGAACTTGCAATCAGTCTGTCTGACTCCTTAAAACCAAAAACTGTTTTAAAAAAAAAAAAAATCAAACAGCAAGTGAGATACTGCATGTGTGTATCAATAAAAACAAGATTCCAATAAACAGCACCGAGTCTAGGGTATTCACATTTCTCACAAACACTCTATTGTGCTAGTAGGTGCAGGCTGGATCTTTGACAGCAAACCAGCTCGCTGTACTCCGGTTCTCAGGAACACAGGATGTAAGCCATTATTATTGCTCAACTCCACTAGGTAGCTAGAGCTCATCAATAATCAAAGTTCAAGAGTGGTTAAAAGTTAAATCCATTTATTAAAATGTCTTATGAACAACTAATAAACCAAATACAATTAACCATATATAATGAGCTGCGGTTAAAATAAATCTTACAACGCATTTCTCGGCGCTAATGCCATTTCATCAGGCATATCATACAATCATTAAAATCACCTTTTTAATAAGAATAAGCTATCAATCAGTGTGAATTCATCCCCTTTGGGGAGTATTATACAAACAAATAATATATTTTTGGCCTGGTAGGTATATAAAATTCACCTGTGTGTAAAGATCCTAATGTAAACAGTGTAAATTGAGCTAAGGCATTGTGGTATATCATCCTGCAATAAAACATAAAAAACACATAATCTGTGTATCAACTCAATGGATACAATAAACAATACTAAATAGATCTCAAGTGAGTTGTATTGAAAAGTAACAACTGATGATACGTTTAATTGGATACAAAAACTATATTCATATGACCAACCATGACATAGTGAACGTGTACACCCTCCATATCATTATTCAGGAATGTGAACACTATTTGTCCATATCGCAACTTCCTAGGATCCTATTAGAGACACAAAACAATATAAATAGGACAACCAATCACATATGCTAGCTGTCCTAAATAGGGCAGGGTCTCCATGTCATCACCATGACATATAAACATTGTGTCCGTATCATCATAATATACCTAACATCTGACATGAAACTGTTAAAAAACATAATCCAAACAAACCCCTCTAAAACTTCTCAGTGATATCTATGTGATATATAATTGTATATATGTCTGAATATACGTGAAGCATTGTGTGAACAATGACCTGCTAGAAGTAATGTTTAGTGTAGACTATAAAGTAAAAATGTTGACAAAGCAACATACACCATCCTATTGACCTTGATTAGTCTATCTCCCTGCAATTGAGTTCCCTTATCTCCTATTTGAACAAAACAAATATAAGTTATATTACTATCTTTATTTAATAGAAACTTAATGAAGATATTGAATATTCTGAATCTAATTTTTTTTAATTCATATAAAAGTAATTGTAATCTAAGAGAGAAAAACAAAATAATTTGTCTGTGTTACCATTCTCAACTAACTTCTCATATTCATTCTTATTCTTAACCCTTTCCTATCCTAGTTCTTCAAAAAACCCTAACTCTTATTAACAAATAAACTTTATTAAAATTTAAATACCATGCACTTGTTAACTTCACTACATATACCATGACATTTTATTTTGCAGCAACAATTTCTTTTTGGTTTTCCACAAAAACATAAATACACACAAAGTGCAGACCTGTTTTTTTTTCCACAGGTACCACAGCATCCACAGCCACAACAAAATATGTGTCAGCCTCCACTACAGCCACAGCCACTAGTGCTACATCTTTAATAATGGAGCAAGCTTTGTCATTCCCACCACCACTATTAGTAGAGGCAGTGGTTGTGGTGGAACACCATAACCCCAAAATCTACCTTTCTTTTTTAATCCACAGCCACCAGCAGCACAGACTTGTAGTGGAACAACTGGCCATCAGTTGCATTTATTTGGGTCACAAGCTGAATTATTTGTGACTGACCCACTTAAAAAGAAGCAGCACAAGTACCACCAGCATTGGTAGTACTGTGACAAAAAAAAACAATGTGTTCATAGCATCCTCCATCCCCAACATCCAGTGCCACAATTAGCAGCAGTCCCCTCTTGTTCAAAGAAAGTAGTACTCCCCTTGATCAAGATGTAATTAGGACTGTTGCCAGCCTTGAGGCCGAAATGGCTACTACTACCAGCAGCAGCAGTAGGCCTGAGGAAGAAGTGGTTAGCTTTATGCTAACATCACTTGTTAAGCAAGTGGTAGATGCCTGTCTTACTCTCACCTCTGCCCAAATATTTAAGGACCTTGCTTTTAACTAGATTATGAGACACATGAGTCTGGGAAGAAGAGTGCAGTAGATGACTCTAGAAACACTAACTCTTCTCAGCCATCACCATCTCCTCCTCCTGGTAGTTCTTCTGGAACTATACCAATTCCAGAACACCATGGTGACAGCCCAGAAAGAGTTCAACTTCCTTTCTCTGGAAGTGGCAGGCCTAGTGCTCCTGCTACCACCCCTACCAGTGCTTCTACCCCCACACTACTACTAGCAGCAGCAGCAGCTGCAATGTAGGCACTTGCAGGAGCAGCAGCCCCCTCTCTACCTCACAGCATGCAGCATCTGGTTTTTAGAGCTGTGAGAAAGTATGGGAGCACTTTGAAAGTTTGGGAGATGTGAAATTTGAAATCTCAGGGATGAGCCACCACTTATGCTCACAACATATGGCTGTTCTTCTTGCTGATCAGAGGAGCAGCACTGCCACAGAAAGTCACAGCACTCCAAGACTGACATCAACCTCTAGTAGTTGCAGTACCAGCCAGAACAGAAGACAAGCTTAAACGTCATCTGGCCTCTCAAGAGCAGTATCAAAAAGAACGGCAGGTAACTGCATTCATCGTCAGCAGCCCATCCTTGACCAATTTGGTGGTTTGCATTCAAGGGGAATGTCCAAACAGCAGTCCAATAAGGTAACAAGCTTTATTGGACAGTTTATTGCTATAGGTAGTGCTCCTTTTTCTATGAAAAAAGGAGAACCCTTTAAGCAGCTGGAACTGGGCTATTGTTCCTTCCTTATCCATGATGAGGTTACAAATTGGCATCATTTCTCAGCAAACATATTGTCAGCACTACAAAATATGCTGGACCAATAGGTTGGAAAGCAGGCTGGGAGTAATGTTAATATGGGCTTTGTAGTTACAGACCAAGCAGCAAATATGGTAAAAGCCCTTTGTGATGGCTATTTTGTTGGCGTGCGTTTTGTGGCGCACATCCTACATCTTGTGGTAAGAGCCTCTCTACCAATTGATGGTCAGGGCAGGCTAGCTAGCGTCATAAGATTGCTAGACACTTCCACCACAGTATGAAGGCTGGTCATGTTGCTGATATATATACTGTATATATATACTGTATATATATATATATATATATATATATATACATATATACATACACACACACGGTATATACATACATCACTTATTCCTCATTGAGTAGAAAAACAAACTATTTCACTCTTTTCAGTGAGTTCCTGCAAGTTTTTTGTTTTGTAAAGAAATATTCTAGTGAAATTTTTTTATTTGCCATGTCTTTAAATGTTTTAAAAATATGGGCCCTGTTTATGAAGCTCATACATGCATGCAATCACCAGTTAAGAATCTGCAATCATAGGAAACACAGAGATTGTGGACGTCAAATATCCCTGACTTGTTTGCGTAAAATGATTGATAAGCCCTACACTTAAATGATTGGTTGCATGTTCAATGTTAAATTCTGGTAGCAGAAGTGGCATCAAAGGCCTCAAATGCAGATAGATGGGTTTTTACTCTTTCTTAAATATGAAACTATTTATTTTGCAATGTTAAAATAAAACTTTTTAATGTTTAATGTTTAATAAATGTAATTGAGACGGATACTACAGTATCAGTTGTGTAGTTTGTACAAACACTCATTGGTTAAGCATTGTCCCCTTTTCTACTGATGGTGTTGACCAGACAAGAAAATTTTGACTTATTAAGAAATATATATTTTTTAATAAAAAAAAACAATAACTTAATTTACTTTTAGAATTATCCTATTTAAGTAGAAAAAAAGAAAATAATGACTACAATTTTCCTTTAAGCATTTTAGGAATGAATATATATATATATATATATATATATATATATATATATATATATATATATATATATATATATATATAGTTAAAAAGGAGAGCGCCACACACTAAAAAAGTGATTGCTTACCTAGTTTCAATTAGATATAAATATATTTATCTTTTTTTATTCCCACTATTTTTATCACTTATGCTAAACTGCAGCTGTTTTAAAAAAGGAAAATTGTTTTAGAAGTATAGAAGCAGCGCTGTATATAGCAGATTCAAATTCAAAATACACAATGTATATATAAAAATCAGCTTTCTTTATTAACAAATCTCATTTTAAAACATTTAAAAGATATTTAGCAAGTACCGTCCTAACAGACCCCTAATGGCGTAGTTTTGACCGGTATAGTTTAATATAGATTTTCAAAAACAATAACATACTTGTTTCTGATATAGAGCAAAAAAAACTGCACACACTTGCCTGGCCAGACTTTGGGGGATATTTATCAAAGCCTCAACTTTGTTGCATTCGCCAGCACCAATACGCTCGCCTAACATCGTGGCCGCGTATCTCAATACGCTCTCCTTAGTTATGAAAAAAGCTGGCAAAAAAACGTGCACCAAGTACGGGGCGATGAGCATCAGACTGTTGTTAGCTAGCAGTCATCAATCTTGTGTCTATTCAGCTTTTTCTAAACTTTATTTATACCCTTTCACTAAACACCGTCACTATACTAAAATGTTTAACCCCTATACCCCACTCCCGACCCCGCCGCAACATAAAGTTATTAACCCCTATCCCGCCGCTCCCCGACCCCGCCGCAACCTAAATAAACATATTAACCCCTAAACGTCTGGCCTCCCACATCACCACCACTAACTAAACCTATTAACCCCTAAACTGTCAACCCCCCACATTGCTAAAAATTAAATTAAGCTATTAACCTCTAAACCGAACAACCCACTAACTTTAAATTAAAATTACAACATCCCTATCTTCAAATAAATGTAAGCTTTCCTGTAGAATTAAAATAAACTATATTAAACTATTAATTAACCTACCCTATTATCCTACAATTAAACTAAACTACCAATTAAATTAAATAAATTACATATAAAAAAAACTAACCCTACTCAAATTAATTAAACATACAATTAAACATTATTAAAAGTACTAAATTACAGAAAAAAACAAACACTAAGTTACAAAAACCCCCTCACATTATCAAAAATAAAAAAGAATTACACCTAATCTAATAGCCCTATCAAAATAAAAAAGCCCCCCAAAGTAAATAAAACCCTAGCCTACAATAAACTACCAATGGCCCTTAAAAGGGCCGTTTGTGGGTCATTGCCCCAAAGAAATTAGCTCTTTTACCTGTCGGGAGCAGCGGAATAGGGGTTAACACATTTTATTTAGGTTGCAGCGATGTCGTGGGCAGCAGATTAGGGGTGTTTAGACTCAGGGTTTATGTTAGGGTGTTAGGTGTAAATTTAACTTGTTTTCAACCATAGAAATCAATGGGATATCTGGCAGCATCGAACATAAGCTTTCAGTGATTTCAGACTCCCATTGATTTCAATGGCATCCGTGGCCTCCAGGTGAAAACCAGGTACGATGCATCTGAAAAGTCGCAAGCGTACCTGTTAGAAAGTTTGATAACTGGGAAAAAGTGTCAGAGCCGAATGTGTATTCGGAACATCTGCAATGACTTAAGCATCGATCTGCGTCGGACTGAGACTGGCAGATCGTATGTTACGTCACAAATTTCAACATTTGCCGCAACAATTACGCTGCGGAATTCCGGCGTATTTGCGGTTGACAGCTTGACATATAGGCCCCTTTGTGTATACGTTACAACTATGCATTTCAGGGTCACGCCCCTTCCTCAGGTGTGTTACCTGAGAAAGGGGCGTGACCCTGAAATGCGTAGTGGTAACGTATACACAAAGTCTGGCCAGGCAAGTGTTTTATAGTTTTTTTCGCTCTATATCAGAACCAAGTATATTATTGTTTTTTATTGTATTATTGTCTTTTATCTGTGTTTTAATATTGCGTATGTTTATTCTGTTGAATTTACATATTTTTTTTGCAGGTACTGATAGGCACCGCTTGAAATCTATATTAAACTATACCGGTCAAAACTACGCCATTAGGTGTCTGTTAGGACGGTACTTGCTAAATATCTTTTTATATGTTAAAAAATTAGATTTGTTAATAAAGCAAGTTGATTTTTTTATCTATACATTGTGTATTTTGAATTTTGTTTCTGCTATATACAGCGCTGTTTCTATACTTCTAATATATATATATATATATATATATATATATATATATATATATATATATATAAATCAATGTAAATATTTGCATAGGAAATTAGTACATCTAGGCCAGTATCCCCGCTTGCTTTCCCCCAGAAATTCTTAATATACATTTCCAATGCACAAGAGAATTGTGGATAAGATGAGCAAATTAGATATGCAAATTCTCAGTTTTTTTGCTTCAAAAATACTGTTTTGACACAGCGATCCTTTTAAACAGGATTATGACAGCAAACCAGAAATCACTCACTAGACAAGCCTGTTTCATTCTTTTTGGAACTCATCAGTAGGAGATAGATTTCTGGTTGCTGCATTGGTATAGCTATTTTCATGGTTAAACCAAAATTCATTAAAATTATGGGGAGAGATGAAAAAACTGAAATTAAAATCCTCCATGTCTCAAAATTAAATCAATGTAAATATTTGCATAGGAAATTAGTACATCTAGGCAAGTATCCCCGCTTGCTTTTCCCCAGAAATTCTTAATATACAATGTTTCCAATGCACAAGAGAATTGTGGGTAAGATGAGCAAATTAGATATGCAAATTCTCTGTTATTTTTGAAGCAAAAAAACTGAGAATTTGCATATCTAATTTGCTCATCTTACCCACAATTCTCTTGTGCATTGGAAACATTGTATATTAAGAATTTCTGGGGAAAAGCAAGCGGGGATACTTGCCTAGATGTACTAATTTCCTATGCAAATATTTACATTGATTTAATTTTGAGACATGGAGGATTTTAATTTCAGTTTTTTCATCTCTCCCCATAATTTTAATGAATTTTGGTTTAACCATGAAAATAGCTATACCAATGCAGCAACCAGAAATCTATCTCCTACTGATGAGTTCCAAAAAGAATGAAACAGGCTTGTCTAGTGAGTGATTTCTGGTTTGCTGTCATAATCCTGTTTAAAAGGATCGCTGTGTCAAAACAGTATTTTTGAAGCAAAAAAACTGAGAATTTGCATATCTAATTTGCTCATCTTTCCCACAATTCTCTTGTGCATTGGAAACATTGTATATTAAGAATTTCTGGGGAAAAGCAAACAGGGATACTTGCCTAGATGTACTAATTTCCTATGCAAATATTTACATTAATTTAATTTTGAGACATGGAGGATTTTAATTTCAGTTTTTTATCTCCCCCCCATAATTTTAATGAATTTTGGTTTAACCATGAAAATAGCTTTACCAATGCAGCAACCAGAAATCTATCTCCTACTGATGAGTTCCAAAAGAACGAAACAGGCTTGTCTAGTGAGTGATTTCTGGTTTGCTGTCATAATCCTGTTTAAAAGGATCGCTGTGTCAAAACAGTATTTTTGAAGCAAAAAAAACTGAGAATTTGCATATCTAATTTGCTCATCTTACCCACAATTCTCTTGTGCATTGGAAACATTGTATATTAAGAATTTCTGGGGAAAAGCAAGCGGGGATACTTGCCTAGATGTACTAATTTCCTATGCAATATTTACATTGATTTAATTTTGAGACATGGAGGATTTTAATTTCAGTTTTTTATCTCTCCCCATAATTTTAATGAATTTTGGTTTAACCATGAAAATAGCTTTACCAATGCAGCAACCAGAAATCTATCTCCTACTGAGGAGTTCCAAAAAGAACGAAACAGGCTTGTCTAGTGAGTGATTTCTGGTTTGCTGTCATAATCCTGTTTAAAAGGATCGCCGTGTCAAAACAGTATTTTTGAAGCAAAAAAACTGAGAATTTGCATATCTAATTTGCTCATCTTACCCACAATTCTCTTGTGCATTGGAAACATTGTATATTAAGAATTTCTGGGGAAAAGCAAGCGGGGATACTTGCCTAGATGTACTAATTTCCTATGCAAATATTTACATTGATTTAATTTTGAGACATGGAGGATTTTAATTTCAGTTTTTTATCTCCCCCCATAATTTTAATGAATTTTGTTTTATATATATATATATATATATATATATATATATATATATATATATATATATATATATATATATATATATATATATATATATATATATATATGTAACAGAAACTTGCACTCGCTGGTCTTTTTAAACAATTTTTACTGTGAAAATATAGTGACGTTTCGGGGACAAAATATCCCCTTCCTCAGACACAGTGTAATGGCATCTCATACAATATATAGAGTAAACAAACATAGTAAACCCCTCCCCCCAATTATGACCAAAACTGTGAAAATGGAGTCATGGTAACAACCTTGTGACAATAGTAAACAAACAGTGATCATAATATCAACATGTCAAGACAATGTATACAAAAACTTCATGAAAATAATCAGTGACATTATAGTAACCAAACAGCAACATGGAACCATAATTTCATATATAAGGCAATCACTAAAATGTTTAAGATTTGCATATTCAAAGGTTACGAGCAAAAACTGCAGATACCTATGTTGTAATGTAATAATGGCCATACTCCATACTAAAACACTGAAAAACACTGTTCCACTGACGTGTCGTAAAAATGATCATATATAGCTACCTGATGATATAGGTTAATCTGACAGCATGTCCCTAGTTTGTGCACACCACACAGCGCACACTAAACTCCACCGGGGCCGAAAATCTGGAAGTACAGGGAAGGAGCGCAGAATAGGAAACACCAGGTCACTAGAGTATACGTTACCATGGTGACCCGAAATGTAAACACCGTACAGACCGGTGCTAGAACATTACACAATCGTGCTTTACACCAAACTAAACAAACAGAGTATTACATGTAAGTGCCCAGCCTGTTGCATTAAACTTGAGTTGGGAAATAGCCTAATGTATTAAATCAACAAGATTGGGACATAATCTTAGACACCTTCCACTTCTAAGCTGTCCCAATCTTGTTGATTTAATACATTAGGCTATTTCCCAACCTTTCTGAGTACTATAGAAGGATGTTAATACCACGTGGGTTTCGGATTAAAAATTTACCTACAATAGGACGTACAAACCCGGATTTTTGCAAGCGCTGGTGTGCCATTCTAAACAAGTGCTCACTTGATTTGATACTGCTTGTTACAGAGGAAGTGAGGGTCCTCTTGGATAAAGTGAAACAGGAGATATTGGATTGTGAGACTAAAAAGATTCAGATCTTGAGGGATGACACTACTGAGCCATGGTTAGACAAATTGACCACTCAAGTAAAGGAATATAAAGAAAACCTTATTCAATTTAAGAACAGAAAATTACAGGTTGTCACTGAGGATCATGAAGAAAAAGAGTGTACCGATGGCTCATTGGAGTTGATAATAGGAGATCATATGCACAGAGGAGGAGACGGCAGCGGTATTACACCAAACAATCATTGCAAACGGTTGACAGCAGTTCAGGCTCAGATACGGATATGCCACACACAAGTAGTGATCCAACTGGCGGAACAAGCACCCCACAACAGTTTTTTCAGGGGATCACCACAAGAGCCGGCCAAAGAAATCGAGGGGGAGGCCCCACTTATGGAGGGGTGGGTGGCGAGAAAAAACCACCACTCCCCCCAAGGTAACACATACCACCGGGCCTGGGACCGATTTAGTGGTGAACATTAGTCATCGGCCTCTTACAGCTGCTGAAGTGTCCCTTTTAAATAAGGGTTTAAGCTTTGTCCTGACACGTAGGGCTGATGAGTTTGAGGTTTTTATTGATTGTCACAAATTCCAACAGTCCCTGAGACTCAAAGAGTTTTTTAAGGATACAAACGCAGAGGCCCAGTCTATTGATCCTCCGTTTAAAATCAAAAGCTCCTTCGATCCACATAGCCAGAATTCTAGCATTAAAACATTCATGTGACTGGTTTCACAAGATATTACACATATGGAACATATGAAATACCGCAACAACTTATCTGAGGAGGATAAACAAGCACTAATTTCACTATCTTCTGATCCAGAGATAGTGATTAGGACAGCGGATAAAGGGGGAGCGGTTGTGATCCTTGATTAATCCTACTATCAGAGTGAGATACTCCAACAATTGAGTGACCGGACCACCTACTCACCATTGAAACATGATCCAACGTCTGAGTTTAAAGGGATCATTGAAGAGGTAGTGGTACAAGGCTGTACAGCTGGTTGGATTGATGAGAACATCAGGAAGTATTTGTTAGTGGATTTTCCCTCATGCCCCATACTTTACACATTACCAAAAATCCACAAAAGTATGGTGACACCGCCGGGGAGACCGATAGTCTCAGCAAGAAATTCTATTACCTCCAGATTGGCAGTCTTTGTGGACCATTTTTTACATCCATTGGTAAAAAAACATCCGATCCTATCTACGTGATTCATCACAACTCATCTTAGAACTGATGGAGTTAGAAGTGGATGACTCTTGGGTCCTCACAACGGCTGATGTAAATATTCTCTATGCGATCATTCATCACGAGAGCGGCAAACTCTGCATTATGGAGGCATTGGACCACTATCCCTATGTTGGTCCCCCTAGGGACTTCCTCATACAGTTGTTGGATTTAAGTCTACGTCTCAACTATTTTAGTTTCAAGAACTAATTTTATCAGCAAATAGCAGGGACCGCCATGGACTCGAATGTGGCCCCATCCCTGGCCAACCTGATTATGGATAAATACGAAACATCAGTCATGGGGATCTTTGAGAAACCTGAAGTGAGGTTCTACCGTCGATATATCGATGACCTCTTTATCGTTTGGAGTGGCACTGCTGAGACACTTAAGGGTTGGTTTGATCAGCTTAATAAATTGGAGAATCCAGTAAAATTCAAATTAAACATCCAAGAAACATCAATTGATTTCCTTGACTTGAGAATCTTCAAGAAAGGCCAAAAACATCTGGGGACATCCCTGTTCTGTAAACCGACAGACCGAAATTCATTACTCCATGCAAGCAGAAGTCATCCAACTGCCCAATTAAAAGCAATCCCGAAAGCACAGCTAATGAGAGTGGCAAGAAACAACAGTGAACCAGAGTTGAGTCTGACACAATTAGCAGAGATGGTGGAGAATTTTAAGCAGCGGGGCTACAATTCACGGTTAATTGACCAGAATATGCGAGGGGTCACTGATCCAGAACCTGATGCCTGTGCGACAAACAGAGGGGACATGCAAAGATTGACTTTCACCACGGTATATAATCCGACCATCAGTAAGGTAGGCGCAAACCTTAACCACCCTTTGCACATTATAAAGAGTGACCCTACTCTTCCATTTGACAAGTGGCACCACCCTAGAGTGGGATATAAAAGAAATACAAATCTCAAAGATGCCCTAATGATCATGGACCCTTCTCATTGTTACATCCAACCAAATTGGTTGCAATGTAACAAGAAAAATGGCTGCTATAGGTGCACTGGGTGTACGACCTGCAGCGCTATGATACCGGGCCCGACGTTTGGCCATCACCACACTAATAGGAGGTTTCAGATCAGACACTTCATCACGTGCACTACCACTCATGTGGTGTATCTCCTTAATTGTTGTTGTGGGCGTTTTTATGTCGGGAAAACCACTGACGATGCATGGACAATATTCGCTAATCACAGATCAGCCATCAGGATAGCCCTAAAGAAAAAGACCAGTGACCAGCCTGTGGCAAGGCATTTCCTTGAGGCCGGCCATACAGTGAATGACCTTAGATTCGTTCTAATTGATCATATCCCTCCGTTGAGATGTGGAGGTGACCGCAACAAGATTCTTCTCCAAACTGAAGCGAGATGGATACACCGTTTAAATACGGTGCAACCCAATGGACTGAATACAGTCGTTGACTGGCATTGTTTTCTTTAATGAGTTGCTCTCGGTCCATGTTTATAAGATGGGAGCTACTTTCTGTTTTTTCTACCCATATGAAAGCCACTTTCTATTTCCAACAAATTGGATATGTATACTGGCTAATCACTGGTAATCCAGCGTTGTGGTTTTGATTATGCCTGTTTATAATGATAGGGCGTATTGCGCCTTTAGGGCGACCCCTATTATTTGACATTTATGCCTCGGTATTGCATTCACTGGAGGTGTCCTTTATGGTGTTCTAAGGATTGGTTACTGGTTGTACTGTGTTTCTATGATAGTATGTTTGTGAGATTAGTCCTTTGCCACTTTTGAATTCAGTGTATTGGTTGGCTAGTGTAGTTGTTAACATCCCTTGCACATTTTTCCCCATAGGTTATTATTAGATAACTAGCTCTAGCAAGTTCTTCCTACTGACAGGCTTATAATGCAGTTTTGTGTGTCTTAAAGTTTAAATTTAATACAATTATGAGGTTGTTAGTGCCTTTGAAGTTTATATAGGATTCCCATGACATGAACTGACAACCCTTCTTATGAGTAATAGAAGTTAAGAATTTTCCTGACCAGTCATTTCTAACTATAGTGTGCTTGACACATCAACCATTTTATTATACCAAAGACATAATCTTAGACACCTTCCACTTCTGAGCCGTCCCAATCTTGTTGATTTAATACATTAGGCTATTTCCCAACTCGGGTTTAATGCAACAGGCTGGGCACTTACATGTAATACTCTGTTTGTTTAGTTTGGTGTAAAGCACGATTGTGTAATGTTCTAGCACTGGTCTGTATAGTGTTTACATTTCGGGTCACCATGGTAACGTATACGCTAGTGACCTGGTGTTTCCCATTCTGCACTCCTCCCCTGTACTTCCAGGTTTTCGGCCCCGGTGGAGTTTAGTGTGCGCTGTGCGGTGTGCACAAACTAGGGACATGCTGTCAGATTGACCTATATCATCAGTTAGCTATATATGATAATTTTTACGACACATCAGTGGAACAGTGTTTTTCAGTGTTTTAGTATGGAGTATGGCCATTATTACGTTACAACATAGGTATCTGCAGTTTTTGCTCGTGACCTTTGAATATGCAAATCTTAAACATTTTAGTGATTGCCTTATATATGAAATTATGGTTCCATGTTGCTGTTTGGTTACTATAATGTCACTGATTATTTTCATGAAGTTTTTGTATACATTGTCTTGACATGTCAATATTATGATCACTGTTTGTTTACTATTGTCACAAGGTTGTTACCATGACTCCATTTTGGCGTTTATTTTATATGTCTGAGGAAGGGGCTAAACCCCCGAAAATGTTCACATATTTGGAATAAAATTCTGAAAAGTCCTGGCGAGTGCACTCTCTCTTCTATTCTATATATATATATATATATATATATATATATATATATATATATATATATATATATATATATATATATATATATATATATATATATATATATATATAGAGATATATATATATATATAGAGAGAGAGAGAGAGAGAGAGAGAGTAATCCAAAAAGAGGCACTCGTCGTGATGAAACAAAGTATTTATTTGAGAGTGAACGTTTTCGAGCTGTGATGCCCGTCCTCAGACTCCTGAAAAATCAAGTTCCTCTTTACAGAACTGTTTCAGTTCAGCAATATTCTTGGGATGTCTGGGGTGAATCGCTTTCTTGAGGTCATGCCACAGCATCTCAATCGGGTTGAGGTCAGGACCCTGACTGGGCCACTTCAGAAGGCGTATTTTCTTCTGTTTAAGCCATTCTGTTGTTGATTTACTTCTATGCTTTGGGTCATTGTCCTGTTGCTGCAACACCCATCTTCTGTTGAGCTTCAGCTGGTAGACAGATGGCCTTAAGTTCTCCTGCAAAATGTCTTGATAAACTTGGTAATTCATCTTTCCTTCGATGATAGAAATCTATCCAGGCCCTGACGCAGCAAAGCAGCCCCAAACCATGATGCCCCCACCACCATACTTCACAGTTGGGATGAGGTTTTGATGTTGGTGTGCTGTGCCTCTTTTTCGCCACACATAGTGTTGTGTGTTTCTTCCAAACAACTCAACTTTGGTTTTATCTGTCCACAGAATATTTTGCCAGTACTGCTGTGGAACATCCAGGAGCTCTTGTGCAAACTGTAAACGTGCAGCCATGTTTTGTTTGGACAGCAGTGGCTTCCTCTGTGGTATCCTCCCATGAAATCCATTCTTGTTTAGTGTTTTACGTATTGTAGATTTGCTAACAGGGATGTTAGCATTTGCCAGTGACTTTTGTAAGTCTTTAGCTGACACTCTAGGATTCTTCTTCACCTCATTGAGCAGTCTGCGCTGTGCTCTTGCAGTCATCTTTACAGGATGGCCACTTCTAGGGAGAGTAGCAGCAGTGCTGAACTTTCTCCATTTATAGACAATTTGTCTTACCGTGGACTGATGAACAGCAAGGATTTTGGAGATACTTTTATAACCCTTTCCAGCTTTATGCAAGTCAACAATTCTTAATCGTAGGTCTTCTGAGAGCTCTTTTGTGCGAGGCATCATTCACATCAGGCAATGCTTCTTGTGAAAAGCAAACCCAGAACTGGTGTGTGTTTTTTATATGGCAGGGCAGCTGTAACCAACACCTCCAATCTCATCTCATTGATTGGACTCCAGTTGGCTGACATCTCACTACAATTAGCTTTTGGAGATGTCATTAGTCTACTGGTTCACATACTTTTTCCACCTGCACTGTGAATGTTTACATAGTGTTTTACATAGTGTGTTTTCCATTCCAAAGGGTTCACATACTTTTTCTTGCAACTGTATATATATATATATATATATATATATATATATATATATATACACATAGTCGTATGCAAACGTTTAGGCACCCCTGACATTTCCATGATTTTAATTTATAAATAATTGGGTGTTTGGATCAGCAATTTCATTTTATCTATGAAATAACTGAAGGACACAGTAATATTTCAGTAGTGAAATGAGGTTTATTGGATTAACAGAAAATGTGCAATATGCATCAAAACAAAATTAGACAGGTGCATAAATTTGGGCACCCTTGTCATTTTGTTGATTTGAATACCTGTAGCTACCTAGCACTGATTAATTGGAACACACAATTGGTTTGGTGAGCCCATTAAGCCTTAAACTTCATAGACAGGTGCATCCAATCATGAGAAAAGGTATTTAAGGTTGCCAACTGCAAGTTGTTGTTCTCTTAAGGACTCTCCTCTGAAGAATGGCAACATGGGGTCCTCAAAACAACTCTCAAATGAACTAAAATCAAAGATTGTTCAACATTATGGTTTAGGGGAAGGCTACAAAAAGCTATTGTAGAGATTTAAGCTGTCAGTGTCCACTGTGAGGAAATGGAAGACCACAGGCATAGTTCTTGTAAAGGCCAGAAGTGGCAGGCCAAGTAATATATCACAGAGGCAAAGGCAAAGGATGGTGAGAAGGGTCAAAAACAACCAATGGACCACCTCCAAAGACCTACAACATCATCTTACTGCAGATGGTGTCACTGTGCATCATTCAACAATTTAGCACACTTTGCACAAGGAGAAGCTGTATGGGAGAGTGATGCAGAAGAAGCCTTTTCTGCACACATGCCACAAACAGAGTCGCTTGAGGTATGCAAACATTTTGGAAGAAGGTGCTGTGGACTGATGAAACAAAGATTGAGTTATTTGGTCATAACAAGGGGCGTTATGCATGACGGCAAAAGAACACAGCGTTCCAAGACAAACACTTGCTACCCACAGTAAAATTTGGTAGATGTTCCATCATGCTGTGGGGCTGTGTGGCCAGTGCCGGTACTGGGAATCTTGTTAAAGTTGAGGGTCGCATGGATTCCACTCAATATCAGCAGATACTTGAGAATAATGTTGAGGAATCAGTCACAAAGTTGAAGTTACGCCAGGGCTGGATATTTCAACAAGACAATGACCCAAAACACTGCTCAAAATCTAATCCGGCATTTATGCAGAGGAACAAGTACAGTGTTCTGGAATGGCCATCCCACTCCCCAGACCTGAATATCATTGAAAATCTGTGGGGTGATTTGAAGCGGGCTGTCCATGCTTGGCAACCATCAAACCTAACTGAACTGGAGATGTTTTGCAAAGAGGAATAGTCCAAAATACCTTCATCCAGAATCCAAACACTCATTACAGGCTATAGAAAGCATCTAGAGGCTGTTATTTCTGCTAAAGGAGGCTCTACTAAATATTGATGCAATATTTCTGTTAGGGTGCCCACATTTATATATATAATCTATCTCTCCTTGCTTTTTAACATTGCATTCATCCCCCAATGCAGTATTACTGTAGAAACAGTGATTTGATAATTATGTTGCTTAATATGCAAAATATAGTAGCAAAAATGAAAAGATTATGAAAACTAATTTATAAGGTTCTTAGAATGTACTGCATAAAACAGATTTTAATTATTTATAGCAGACATTATGAATCACATTGCTAGTACAATAGCGTGCAGTCTACTGGGCAAAAAAAAATAATCACTATCCTGAAATATTTTATTGGTGGTTTTTGGTTAGAATTTGATGTAAATCTTTTTATAAAATAGTATTGTATTATTGATTAAAGGGCGCTTACAATTCCCTGCTCTCTGTACTAAATTTTAACATATTCTAAAATGAGGAAACATTGCTAATTTGCCTGCCAAGTATCCTCGACTTTAAAAAGATGGTCTCTATATACAAAGAATAGTTGTGTTGACACTTAGCTTCTGGTATAAAAAATGTAATCTGAACATCAAAACACTCAATTTAACGATTAGGCTCTTTAACTGTCTCATTTCTTAAAGCAAAATAAATAATATAGTAATATGAAATAATTTATATCGCTTGTGCTACAATTTAGCTCCCAAGTAAAATTAGAGAAACTGCTTATTTGTATTTTTGTTTCTGTCTTATTAATGAATCATCTGGGGTTCGCTTTCCATTTAAATAGCAAAATTGCTTCACACTATAAATAAATAATAAAGAATGAGGAACACAATCAAACACAAACTAAATACAAGATGACATTAATACATAAAAAAGCAAAATGTATTTTACAAAAAGGCTTAAAAAACAAGATCTTGATTAATGGGCACCCTACTACTAATATTCTGCTCACTCCTGTATAGTTATTTACGAGTCAGCAGTAATTGGCTAAAATGGAAGTCTGTAAAAAGAACTGAGATAAGGGGGCAGTCTGCAGAGGCTTAGATACAAGGTAATCACAGAGGTAAAAAGTATATTAATTTAAAAGTGTTGGCTATGCAAAACTGGGGGATCCGTAATAAAGGGATTATCTGTCTTTGTAAACTATACAAATCCTGAAATAGACTGTAAAAAAAAAATAGAAGCCCATATCCATTTCTCTATATGTGCTTTCTATTGTGCACTACTGTTTTTGTTTCTATAAAAAAAAGCAGTTGGAAACAATTATTTTGCTATTTTTTATTTATCACATTATTTTTCTTAAACAAAATATCCTGAAATAACCTTGTTATATATCTATACTATTTTTATAAGTTAATTTTCACAGCCTTTATATATTACTAATAGCTTGAAGGGCAAGAAAATGAAGCGTAAAATATTTCTTCGCTATGCATTAGCGGTCTCATATGACATATAATTGTGAAATATAATAAAATACTTAAAGTATTAAATTATTTTTTAAAACACTGATCTAGTGAAATATCTCAGCACCCAATTGTAGATTACTATACTATGTATGTATATATATATATATATATATATATATATATATATATATATATATACATATACACATTATATATATATATATAGTGTATATATATATATATATATATATATATATATACTGTATATATATATATATATATATATATATATATATATATATATATATATATATGTAGTATGTGTATATAAATCAGAATTAGAAAACAAGATTAAACATTTTTTTATGTTTGCCTTTTAATGGTAAGTACAAAGTATAATGTAATCATGTCAAAGGTTGTTTGCTTAAGAACCTTTTTCTGACTATGCATATCTGACACAGAAATAATTTGACAATATAATTATGTATTTTATAAGTGGAAATGTTCACACTTTGATTTGAGTAAAACTGAATGAAGAACAGTAGGATTCTGAATCATTTTTTATGTTATTTAGGGTCAAATGTGGCAAAAATGATTTAAAAAAAATTATATACTTAATTGACAAAACAGAAATGTACAATAAACCAAACAATTTCATGTAAATGACCAGGATTTCACATAAAAGAATACATTACTCTCATATGTTTGTTCTTAGTATGGTTGACTGAGCAACAGCCCATAACAACCAAAATAAAAATAAAAAAATAGTAAAAACGATTCTATCATTTTCATTTGAAATATACATTCTCATTACTGCTATGAGGTATTAATTCACTGTGTAGGAAATGTAAATCATAAATTGTAGCAATTGCGCTATAGCACAATATTAGAGTAATAAACTTTCTCCAAAACTATATATAGTTTCACACTGAGCTAGTTACTGTCTTATAATATTTCTGATTCTAAAACATAAAACTTTGGTTCCTTTCTTATGAACCTTTGCCAATTCAAGACCTTATGAGACTTCAATCTGCCAGAACAGAAAATCTGTGCATGGGATTGCATGAAAATAGAAAACAACATGAAACTGTAGTTTGTCGAATGTCAAATATTTGGATATGGGTTGAGCTTAAAGGGACATGAAACTCTACATTTTTCTTTCATGATTTAGATTGAGCATTCAATTTTAAACAACTTTCTAATTTAGTTCTATTAATATTGTACATAAAACTCCTATATGGCAGCGCTTTTGCAAGAATGTTATCTATGGCAAGAACACTAGATGGCAGCACTGTGTCCTGCTTTGCAGTGCTCTGGACACCTATCTAGGGCCTAGATTTGGAGTTTGGCGTTAGCCGTGAAAACCAGCGTTAGAGGCTCCTAACGCTGGTTTTAGGCTAACTCTGGTATTTGGAGTCACTCAAAAAAGGGTCTAACGCTCACTTTTCAGCCGCGACTTTTCCATACCGCAGATCCCCTTACGTAAATTGCGTATCCTATCTTTTCAATGGGATTTTTCTAACTCCGGTATTTAGAGTCGTGGCTGAAGTGAGCGTTAGAACTCTAACGACAAAACTCTAGCCGCAGGAAAAAAGTCAGTAGTTAAGAGCTTTCTGGGCTAACGCCGGTTCATAAAGCTCTTAACTACTGTACTCTAAAGTACACTAACACCCATAAACTACCTATGTACCCCTAAACCGAGGTCCCCCCACATCGCCGACACTCGATTAAATTTTTTTAACCCCTAATCTGCCGACCGCCAACTACGTTATCCTTATGTACCCCTAATCTGCTGCCCCTAACACCACCGACCCCTGTATTATATTTAGTAACCCCTAACCTGCCCCCTAAAACGTCGCCGCCAGCTACCTACACTTATTAAACCCTAATCTGCCGACCGCAAAGCGCCGCCACCTACGTTATCCTTATGTACCCCTAATCTGCTGCCCCTAACACCGCCGACCCCTATATTATATTTATTAACCCCTAATCTGCCCCCCACAACGTCGCCTCCACCTGCCTACACTTATTAACCCCTAATCTGCCGAGCGGACCGCACTGCTACTATAATAAAGTTATTAACCCCTAATCCGCCTCACCAACCCTATAATAAATAGTATTAACCCCCCAAACTGCCCTCCCTAACATCGCCGACACCTATTACCTCAATTATTAACCCCTAATCTGCCGACCGGAGCTCACCGCTATTCTAATAAATGTATTAACCCCTAAAGCTAAGTCTAACCCTAACACTAACACCCCCCTAAGTTAAATATAATTTACATCTAACGAAATTAATTAACTCTTATTAAATAAATTATTCCTATTTAAAGCTAAATACTTACCTGTAAAATAAATCCTAATATAGCTACAATATAAATTATAATTACATTGTAGCTATTTTAGGATTAATATTTATTTTACAGGCAACTTTGTAATTATTTTAACCAGGTACAATAGCTATTAAATAGTTAAGAACTATTTAATAGTTACCTAGTTAAAATAATTACAAAATTACCTGTCAAATAAATCCTAACCTAAGTTACAATTAAGCCTAACACTATACTATCATTAAATTAATTAAATAAAATACCTACAATTACCTACAATTAAACCTAACACTACACTATCAATAAATTAATTAAATACAATACCTACAATTACCTACAATTAAACCTAACACTACACTATCAATACATTAATTAAATACAAAACCTACAAATAACTACAATGAAATAAACTAACTAAAGTACAAAAAATAAAAAAGAACTAAGTTACAAAAAATAAAAAAAATATCTACAAACATAAGAAAAATATTACAACAATTTTAAACTAATTACATCTACTCTAAGCCTCCTCATAAAACAACAAAGCCCCCCAAAATAAAAAATGACCTACCCTATTCTAAATTACTAAAGTTAAAAGCTCTTTTACCTTACCAGCCCTGAACAGGGCCCTTTGCGGGGCATGCCCCAAGAAGTTCAGCTCTTTTGCCTGTAAAATAAAATTTCAATACCCCCCCCAACATTACAACCCACCACCCACATACCCCTAATCTAACCCAAACCCCCCTTAAATAAACCTAACACTAAGCCCCTGAAGATCTTCCTACCTTGTCTTCACCATACCAGGTTCACCGATCGGTCCTGAAGAGCTCCTCCGATGTCCTGATCCAAGCCCAAGTGGGGGGCTGAAGATGTCCATGATCCGGTAGAAGTCTTCATCCAAGCGGGGCAGAAGAGGTCTTCCATCCGATTGAAGTTTTCATCCAAGCGGGGCAGAAGAGGTCTTCCATCCGATTGAAGTCTTCATCCAGGCGGCATCTTCTATCGACATCCATCTGGAACGGAGCGGCAGCATCCTGAAGACCTCCGACACGGAACATCCATCCTGGCCGACGACTGAACGACGAATGACGGTTCCTTTAAATGACGTCATCCAAGATGGCGTCCCTCGAATTCCGATTGGCTGATAGGATTCTATCAGCCAATCGGAATTAAGGTAGGAATATTCTGATTGGCTGATGGAATCAGCCAATCAGATTTAGCTCGCATTCTATTGGCTGATCGGAACAGCCAATAGAATGCGAGCTCAATCTGATTGGCTGATTGGATCAGCCAATCGGATTGAACTTGATTCTGATTGGCTGATTCCATCAGCCAATCAGAATATTCCTACCTTAATTCCGATTGGCTGATAGAATTCTATCAGCCAATCGGAATTTGAGGGATGCCATCTTGGATGACGTCATTTAAAGGAACCGTCATTCATCGTTCAGTCGTCGGCCAGGATGGATGTTCCGCGTCGGAGGTCTTCAGGATGCTGCAGCTCCGTTCCAGATGGATGTCGATAGAAGATGCCGCCTGGATGAAGACTTCAATCGGATGGAAGACCTCTTCTGCCCTGCTTGGATGAAGACTTCTACCGGATCATGGACATCTTCAGCCCCCCGCTTGGGCTTGGATCAGGACATCGGAGGAGCTCTTCAGGACCGATCGGTGAACCTGGTATGTTGAAGACAAGGTAGGAAGATCTTCAGGGGCTTAGTGTTAGGTTTACTTAAGGGGGGTTTGGGTTAGATTAGGGGTATGTGGGTGGTGGGTTGTAATGTTGGGGGGGGTATTGTAATTTTTTTTTACAGGCAAAAGAGCTGAACTTCTTGGGGCATGCCCCGCAAAGGGCCCTGTTCAGGGCTGGTAAGGTAAAAGAGCTTTTAACTTTAGTAATTTAGAATAGGGTAGGGCATTTTTTTATTTTGGGGGGCTTTGTTGTTTTATTAGGGGGCTTAGAGTAGGTGTAATTAGTTTAAAATTGTTGTAATATTTTTCTTATGTTTGTAGATATTTTTTTATTTTTTGTAACTTAGTTCTTTTTTATTTTTTGTACTTTAGTTAGTTTATTTAATTGTAGTTATTTGTAGATATTGTATTTAATTAATGTATTGATAGTGTAGTGTTAGGTTTAATTGTAGGTAATTGTAGGTATTTTATTTAATTAATTTAATGATAGTATAGTGTTAGGTTTAATTGTAAGATAGGTTAGGATTTATTTGACAGTTAAATTTGTAATTATTTTAACTAGGTAACTATTAAATAGTTCTTAACTATTTAATAGCTATTGTACCCGGTTAAAATAATTACACAGTTGCCTGTAAAATAAATATTAATCCTAAAATAGCTACAATGTAATTATAATTTATATTGTAGCTATATTAGGATTTATTTTACAGGTAAGTATTTAGCTTTAAATAGGAATAATTTATTTAATAAGAGTTAATTAATTTCGTTAGATGTAAATTATATTTAACTTAGGGGGGTGTTAGTGTTAGGGTTTGACTTAGCTTTAGGGGTTAATACATTTATTAGAATAGCGGTGAGCTCCGGTCAGCAGATTAGGGGTTAATAATTGAAGTTAGGTGTCGGCGATGTTAGGGAGGGCAGATTAGGGGTTAATACTATTTATTATAGGGTTAGTGAGGCGGATTAGGGGTTAATAAGTGTAGGCAGGTGGAGGCGACGTTGTGGGGGGCAGATTAGGGGTTAATAAATATAATATAGGGGTCGGCGATGTTAGGGCAGCAGATTAGGGGTACATAGGGATAACGTAAGTAGCGACGGTGTCCGGAGCGGTAGATTAGGGGTTAATAATAATATTCAGGGGTCAGCGATAGCGGGGGCGGCAGAATAGGGGTTAATAAGTGTAAGCTTAGGGGTGTTTAGACTCGGGGTACATGTTAGAGTGTTAGGTGCAGACTTAGGAAGGGTTTACGCATAGCAAACAATCGGGCTGCGTTAGGAGCTGAACGCGGCTGTTTTGCAGGTGTTAGGTTTTTTTTCAGCTCAAACAGCCCCATTGTTTCCTATGGGGGAATCGTGCACGAGCACGTTTTTGAGGCTGGCCGCTTGCGTAAGCAACTCTGGTATCGAGAGTTGAAGCTGCGTTAAATATGCTCTACGCTCCTTTTTTGGAGCCTAACGCAGCCTTTATGTGGACTCTTAATACCAGAGTTATTTTTATGGTGCGGCCAGAAAAAAGCCTGCGTTAGCTACGTGGGTCCTTACCGACAAAACTCTAAATCTAGCCGTCGGTGTTTGAGAATAGAAGTAAATTGTGAACTTTTTAAAAATTCAAATAATATCAGCCTCTGATGAAGCGGGTGGAACCCGCAAAATGTGTCAAGCCACGCCCACAAACCATTACTCAGTTGATGCACTTGATGCTGAGTTTTAGAGTAGTAAAGTTTTTTAATATTATTTTAGACATACATTTTGTTTTAATAAATAATAAGTTGTATCAATCTCATTTGATATGCATATTTTACACACACAGTTGTATTAGGAGATATCCTGCCAGAAGGGGATACCTTTTGGGATACTGTGGAGAGAGCATTTGAGGACGAGCACCTCTACCAACAGAAAGTGCATATCTGAATATATTAGTATTGACGGAGAGGATTGCCATTCCTGTATAAAGAGAGGTTCAGGAGCTACCAGTATCATTATGTTTTTTCATTCTTCAATAATTCATTTGGAATTTATTAAAGAAATTGATTTTGTGTGACAAAATATACTGCACTTAGATCCCTCCTGTATTGTGGCATTTCTTTCTAGCTACAGGGTTTTGTGTACAATTATGTCAGTCAGTGCTATGGCTTTTGGTGAAAATGAAAATGTGTCCAAGTATTGAAATAGTTTTGTAATAATAAATAGTGACTAACTTCAACACTACAGAATGCGGATTATTAGAACTATGTCTAGGTAAAAAAAAATAGCAACAGACCTACGGCTAGATTTAGAGTTTTGTCAGTAAGGACCCGCGTAGCTAACGCCGGCTTTTTTCTGGCCGCACCATAAAAATAACTCTGGTATTGAGAGTCCACATAAAGACTGCGTTAGGCTCCAAAAAAGGAGCGTAGAGCATATTTAACGCAGCTTCAACTCTCGATACCAGAGTTGCTTACGGACGCGGCCAGCCTCAAAAACGTGCTCGTGCACGATTCCCCCCTAGGAAACAATGGGGCTGTTTGAGCTGAAAAAAACCTAACACCTGCAAAAAAGCCGCGTTCAGCTCCTAACGCAGCCCCATTGTTTGCTATGCGGAAACACTTCCTACGTCTGCACCTAACACTCTAACATGTACCCCGAGTCTAAACACCCCTAACCTTACACTTATTAACCCCTAATCTGCCGCCCCCGCTATCGCTGACCCCTGCATATTATTTTTAACCCCTAATCTGCTGCTCCGTAAACCGCCGCCACCTACGTTATCCTTATGTACCCCTAATCTGCTGCCCCTAACACCGCCGACCACTATATTATATTTATTAACCCCTAATCTGCCTCCCACAACGTCGCCTCCACCTGCCTACACTTATTAACCCCTAATCTGCCGAACGGACCGCACCGCTACTATAATAAAGTTATTAACCCCTAATCCGCCTCACTAACCCTATAATAAATAGTATTAACCCCTAATCTGCCCTCCCTAACATCGCTGACACCTAACTTCAAACATTAACCCCTAATCTGCCGACCGGAGCTCACGATTGGAACAGCCAATAGAATGCGAGCTCAATCTGATTGGCTGATCGGATCAGCCAATCGGATTGAACTTGATTCTGATTGGCTGATTCCATCAGCCAATCAGAATATTCCTACCTTAATTCCGATTGGCTGATAGAATCCTATCAGCCAATCGGAATTCGAGGGACGCAATCTTGGATGACGTCATTTAAAGGAACCGTCATTCGTCGTTCAGTCGTCGGCCAGGATGGATGTTCCGTGTCGGAGGTCTTCAGGATGCTGCCGCTCCGCTCCAGATGGATGTCGATAGAAGATGCAGCCTGGATGAAGACTTCAATCGGATGGAAGACCTCTTCTGCCCCGCTTGGATGAAGACTTCAATCGGATGGAAGACCTCTTCTGCCCCGCTTGGATGAAGACTTCAATCGGATGGAAGACCTCTTCTGCCCCGCTTGGATGAAGACTTCTACCGGATCATGGACATCTTCAGCCCCCCGCTTGGGCTTGGATCAGGACATCGGAGGAGCTCTTCTGGACCAATCGGTGAACCTGGTATGGTGAAGACAAGGTAGGAAGATCTTCAGGGGCTTAGTGTTAGGTTTATTTAAGGGGGGTTTGGGTTAGATTAGGGGTATGTGGGTGGTGGGTTGTAATGTTTGGGGGGGTATTGTATGTTTTTTTTTACAGGCAAAAGAGCTGAACTTCTTGGGGCATGCACCGCAAAGGGCCCTGTTCAGGGCTGGTAAGGTAAAAGAGCTTTTATCTTTAGTAATTTAGAATAGGGTAGGGCATTTTTTATTTTGGGGGGCTTTGTTATTTTATTAGGGGGCTTAGAGTAGGTGTAATTAGTTTAAAATTGTTGTAATATTTTTCTTATGTTTGTGAATATTTTTTTAATTTTTGTAACTTAGTTCTTTTTTATTTTTTGTACTTTAGTTAGTTTATTTCATTGTAGTTATTTGTAGATATTGTATTTATTTAATGTATTGATAGTGTAGTGTTAGGTTTAATTGTAGGTATTTTATTTAATTAATTTAATGATAGTATAGTGTTAGGTTTAATTGTAACTTAGGTTAGGATTTATTTTACAGGTAATTTTGTAATTATTTTAACTAGGTAACTATTAAATAGTTCTTAACTATTTAATAGCTAGTGTACCTGGTTAAAATAATTACAAAGTTGCCTGTAAAATAAATATTAATCCTAAAATAGCTACAATGTAATTATAATTTATATTGTAGCTATATTAGGGTTTATTTTACAGGTAAGTATTTAGCTTTAAATAGGAATAATTTATTTAATAAGAGTTAATTAATTTCGTTAGATTAAAATATATTTAATTTAGGGGGGTGTTAGTGTTAGGGTTAGACTTAGCTTTAGGGGTTAATACATTTATTAGAATAGCGGTGAGCACCGGTCAGCAGATTAGGGGTTAATAATTGAAGTTAGGTGTCGGCGATGTTAGGGAGGGCAGATTAGGGGTTAATACTATTTATTATAGGGTTAGTGAGGCGGATTAGGGGTTAATAACTTTATTATAGTAGCGGTGCAGTCCGCTCGGCAGATTAGGGGTTAATAAGTGTAGGCAGGTGGAGGCGACGTTGAGGGGGGCAGATTAGGGGTTAATAAATATAATATAGGGGTTGGCGGTGTTAGGGGCAGCAGATTAGGGGTACATAGCTATAATGTAGGTGGCGGCGCTTTGCGGTCGGCAGATTAGGGGTTAATTATTGTAGGTAGCTGGCGGCGACATTGTGGGGGGCACTTTAGGGGTTAATAAATATAATACAGGGGTCGGCGGTGTTAGGGGCAGCAGATTAGGGGTACATAAGTATAACGTAGGTGGCGGTCGGCAGATTAGGGGTTAAAAAAATTTAATCGAGTGGCGGTGATGTGGGGGGACCTCGGTTTAGGGGTACATAGGTAGTTTATGGGTGTTAGTGTACTTTAGAGCACAGTAGTTAGGAGCTTTATAAACTGGCGTTAGCCCAGAAAGCTCTTAACTACTGACTTTTTTCTGCGGCTGGAGTTTTGTCGTTAGATTTCTAACGCTCACTTCAGACACGACTCTAAATACCGGAGTTAGAAAAATCCCATTGAAAAGATAGGATACGCAATTTACGTAAGGGGATCTGCGGTATGGAAAAGACGCGGCTGAAAAGTGAGCGTTAGACCCTTTTTTGAGTGACTCCAAATACCGGAGTTAGCCTAAAACCAGGGTTAGGAGCCTCTAACGCTGGTTTTCACGGCTAACGCCAAACTCCAAATCTAGGCCCTAGAGTTTAATGATTAAAAACTCGCTGGCAAAGTAAATCATGCAAAATATTTGGGAGAATTATTTGAGTATTATATTGTAATGTAGTCATCTTTCCTCACACCCAGTACCTTACATAGATATTTAAACAACTCACAAGTTAAAATTTGCATTTCTAAAATTATTTGTGGGGCCTCGCAGTACTTACAAGATAATATTTTCTGAGAGGAGAGATAAAGATCATCAAACCCCAAGAGTCAATTAAATTTAGCTCCCCAAGATACACCACCTATTGTTACGATTGGGTTGATTGACACCCCCTGCTGGTGGCCTGGTGCAATGCTGAATACGGCGAGCATATTGCTCGCAGTATTCAGCAAGGTCTGGCGGACCTGATCCTCAGTGTCGGATCAGGTCCGCCAGACCTTAATAACTAGAGGCCATGGTATCAATTTATCCCTCAGAGCAGATGATGTTTCGATTCTGTATTGTGCTGCCCCACAAATGCATCATTGTGCAGACACAAGGATTCCATGATGTAGCCTATTAGATATAGGATTTTATACACAGTTATCTGGACCCTATAGAGGAAATGACATGGTATCAATTTATACCTCAGAGCAGATGTTGTCCACATTCTGTATTTTTCTGCCTCATAAATGCATCCTTGTGCATATCAAAGGATTCCATGATGTACACACGAGACAGCCTTTATGTAATAAGTCACACAATGTAAGCTGTTTTCACATACAAAAAGATAATATATGACAACCCCTTTCTAATGTGAGTTTCAAATATAATACAACGTGGCTTTCATAATTAATTTTAAATGATATGGTGTTATATAATATTAAATTCATTTTTTATATGTTTACAGTATTGAAAGGTTGCTTTCAGACATAATATCCATTCCACATGGTATTAATCCCCTCCCTTGTATCTATGTCTGAAGTTAGAACAGCAATATTAAATACCGTTCTTTCAGCCAGTAGTTTTATACCTAAGGCAAAGTTTCAAGTTGGCAACAAGAGCTATTTGCTCATCGATAGAATTTGATAATCCACCAAATCAAGCATTTTTAAGTAATAATATTTGATTACAATATACTAGGAGGCATACTATTTTTTGCTATAGAATAGCAGTGTCATATTTGGAAATCACTAAAGTATTCCCAATTAACAACATCTAGCAATCTGTATATATTATCGCTTAGTAAGCGAGGCTATCCTATTACTATCAGACATTAAGACACAGGCCCTTAATAGAACCTAGTATACGGAAAATAAACATAAGCGTATATCATCTAGCATTAACCCGCAAGGTTTAAGCCTATGGGTAGGGCAGAAAGAAAGTGTCAGTTAGGCTTTATGTGTAGTTTAGCCAGCAGTGTAATGTAACAAAGTATCAACATTAGCGAGATCCGTTTATAACGTAATACACATTCACTTGCACCCACGCAACTAACCATAATAAGATATTGCATTCAAATTGGTCCGGAATCTGTGTTTGTACTTTGAAAATATTTGATCATGTATGATTTTAGCACGAAGTATAGCAGATGGCATCTGTTAACATTTTACAAAAGTTTTTTTATAACATATTAATTTTTATAACAAGTTGCTTTAGTTTTTTATATGTATTCTGTTTTAACTTCAAACAGTATTGTATAATTAATCAAGCCTAAAGTGAGCCATCACAAGTGGCTGATATCCTACACCCCACCATCTTGTGATTGGTGTTCTTTGGCTTTAAAAATGCAAAGGGCACAATTCTCAGACTATCCGTCGTTATGACCTCTTGAAAAAGCCCGGCTACTGACCAGGGGAAACGCATCGAGGACAGGAATAAACTTTCGGAGTCGAAGTACCCTTATCCTCACTAAGCCACCAAGCACTGCCATAGGGTGTCCGGAAACCCGTCAGAGACTCTGGTGTAGCATAAGAGGGCAGTCCACCTCAGCCCCGCTGTGAGTGTCAAGGATTCACAACAACTACATGCTTCCTCTGAACGCTTGTTCTTTTTATTTATCTAGTAAGTGCAACATTGTTTGCGTTTGTGTTTTTTATAAATAAACGTTCACTTGAATCTTGCCTTGCGCGCCTTCTCTCTTTTTTTCTCTGCATATACTACTATACATTGAGCCAAGGACAGGAATCACCGGGCTGGATAGAGGCAGCAAAGAACAGGCACATTGACTCCGCATCAGGATTCAAAGACACAGAGTTTGATCACGGCCCGCATAAGGATCTAAAGATACAGATCATAATTACCATAAGGATCACATATATCCAGTGTTATCACACTTGTCATCTGCGAGACATAAGACCAAAGGTACTGTAGTGTTATCGCAGGACAAATATATTGGAACATATTATCTTCTAACCACAATAATTAGTAGCCCAGACCATAGAGGGTATTATCTTGCATCATACATTGTACATACAATTTAGTGCTGCGTTATAAGTATTTAGAAATAAGTCCTATGAAATGAATGTTGTGAGTAATAGCCGTGTATAATATAACATTACGGTATTGGAATACTAAGTATGAAGTACTAAAACTAAGTATAAGTATTACGGTATTGGAATACTATGTTAGTATTACAGAATATCATTCTTTACATATATTTCTACTAATTTTATAGGTACATTATTTTTGTACCTACAGATATAGATCAGAATATAGAGCAAATAATATCCTCAACAGTTTTACACATGAGATTGTATACATAGTTGCATAGACCCCACACAATGTGGGCAGTGCACACCAAGAAAATAATTCCTCCAACTATCTCTGCTGCCAGGATCATAGGTGCATGTTATCCGTAGTGCTACTAAAAAAGCAGGTTAGCTGTGTAAAAGTTTAGAATTATCCTCCACACTATAAATAAATAATAAACAATGAGGAACAAAATCAGACACAAACAAAATACAAGATGACATTAATATATAAAAAAGCTAAATTTATTTTACAAAAAAAGCTTAAAAAACAAGATCTTAACTAATGGGCACCCTACTATTTTTCTTGGAAGGTCCCTATGTAATGGGGATTAACAAAGGACTCTTACTACTAATAGTAATATTATACTTACTTACTGTTTGTTTTAAAGAAATAAACGGCTAGATTACGAGTTTTGTGTTATGAGTAAAAAGCAGCGTTAAGGCTCATAACGCTGCTTATTTACTACCGCTGGTATTACGAGTCTTGTAGGTACAGCTGCCCCGCACACTTTTTTGGCCTTACCGCAAATCAACTTACGCAAATTGCATATAGTCTTTTTTCTATGGGACTTCCAAAGCGCCGGTATTACGAGTTTGTTACTAGTTAAATATTATTAACCACTAATCTGCCGCCCCTAACATCGCCGCCACCTACCTACATTTATTAACCCCTAATCTGCCGGCCCCAACATCGCCGCCACTATACTAAATTTATTAACCCCTAAATCTACGTCTAACCCTAACACCCCCTAACTTAAATATAATTAAAATAAATCTAAATAAAGCCTACTATTAATAACTAAATAATTCCTATCTAAAAATACTTACCTGTAAAATAAACCCTAAGATAGCTACAATATAACTAATAGTTACATTGTATCTATATTAGGGTTTATTTTTATTTTACAGGCAAGTTTGTATTTATTTTAACTAGGTAGAATAGTTACTAAATAGTTATTAACTATTTAATAACTACCTAGCTAAAATAAATACAAATTGACCTGTAAAATAAAACCTAACCTAAGTTACACTAACACCTAACACTACCCTACAATTAAATAAATTCCCTAAATTAAATACAATTAGCTAAATTACCACAAAAAAACCCCCACTAAATTACAAGATCTTTAAACTAATTACACCTAATCTGATAGCCCTATCAAAATAAAAAAGCCCACCCAAAATAAAAAAAAAACGCCTAGCCTAAACTAAACTACCAATAGCCCTTAAAAGGTCCTTTTGCGGGGCATTGCCCCAAAGAAATCAGCTCTTTTACCTGTAAAAAAAAATACAAACAACCCCCCCAACAGTAAAACTCACCACCCACACAACCAACCTCCCAAATAAAACCCTAACTAAAAAAAACTAAGCTCCCCATTGCCCTGAAAAGGGCATTTGGATGGGCATTGCCCTTAAAAGGGCATTTAGCTCTTTTTAAAAAGCCCAAAACCTAATCTAAAAATAAAACCCACCCAATAAACCCTTAAAAAAACCTAACACTTACCCCTGAAGATCCACTTACAGTTTTGAAGACCGGACATCCATCCTCAATGAAACTGGGAGAAGTCTTCATCCAAGCGGCAAGAAGTCCTCAACGAAGCCGGGAGTTGTGTTCATCCAAGTCGGCAGAAGTGGTCCTCCAGACGGGCAGAAGTCTTCATCCAGACGACATCTTCTATCTTCATCGATCAGCGCGGAGCGGCTCCATCTTCAAGACATCTGGCGCGGAGCATCCTCTTCCATCGAAGTCTTCTTCCAGAATTAAGGTTCCTTTAAATGATGTCATCCAAGATGGCGTCCCTTGAATTCGGATTGACTGATAGAATTCTATCAGCCAATCGGAATTAAAGGTGAAAAAATCCTATCAGCCAATAGAATGCGAGCTCAATCCTACTGACTGATTGCATCAGCCAATAGGATTTTTTCACCTTTAATTCTGATATATATATATATCAGATAGTCTAACTTCGTAATTTTGCGCTAGTTAGGTTAGTGTGAGAGGGAAAATGGTTTACTTTCAACTCGTTATGCGTGATCAACCTGAAAAATGCAAAAATCTTACTTGTAACGCAATTAATGGTCAAGCTGGAGCGTTATTTTGCACTCCACTCGTAATCTGGCCCAAAGTGTTTTAATAAAAATGGCTCTATTTTAGTTCAAAGCCATGTGTTGCAAAAGTAATCCAACTGTTCAAAAAAAAGGTAATTTGTTAATATTTAACTTTATCATACAACTTAAAAAATAAAGCACTTTAATGAGTAGGACTTATAGATATTAGAGAAAAACTACCAATTATTGCTTGTGTGGTTGGCTACAACAGTCAAAAAATAGCTGCTGATAGATTTATATTTATACCGAAATCAACCTTCTTGCCTATGTCCAGATTGCACGTTTTCTTAAAATCTCAACCCATAAATATAAAATTATAAATTTAAAATGTGTAAGCTGTTTATTACATACATAGTTAGGGTGACCATATTGCCGTTTTAAAAAGGGGCACATATGAAAAATATATATGTCAGGGTTCTTATACAAAACATTTCTGTAAACAGCCCTGATATATGTATATGTTAAAGTCAATTAGTGGCAAATATGTAGCAGGGTTAGCCATGATGCGTCAGCAGGGTGCATTTCAAGTTCTGAGAATTAGAAACTGTTCAATTTTAAGAGCTAAATAACATGGAGATTGTGAAAAATAAATAATGAAAATATATTGAAAAGTATTTTCATTATGCATAAACATCTTAGATGTTTTCTGTCACGCTCATCTAAATATGTTATGTGACATCTATAAAGACAAAATATTTCTAAATGGCTTTAGCAGAGATGATTAGATACAAACTGCAAAACAAAGCATAATTTGCATAAAGGGACACTAAACCCACGTTTTCTTTCGAGCATGCAATTTTAAGCAACTTTCTCATTTACTCCTATTATTAGTTTCTTCGTTCTCTTGCTATCTTTATTTGAAAAAGCAGGAATCTAAGTTAAGTAGCCGGACCAATTTTAATTCAGCACCCGGGTTGTTCTTGCTGATTGGTGGCTAAATGTTGCCAACAAACAGCAAGCACTATCCAGGGTACTGAACCAAAAATGGGCCGGCTCCTTAGCTTAGATTCCTGCTTTTTCAAATAAAGATAGCAAGAGAACAAAGAAAAAATTATAGGAGTAAAGCAGAGTGCTACTGAGCGTGGGAAATGTAATTACAAGGAGTAAAGCATTAGCATTTGAGAGGATTTCTGAGTGTGCACTAAACCACTATGCACAGTGTGAGGGTTTGTGTGTCTGTCTTTGTGCATTTTCTGTGGATGTCTTTATAAGGGTGTGTGTGTATGTATGTCTTTGTGTGTTTTCTGTGGGTGTCTCTCTCTGAGTGTGTATGTCTTTGTGTGTTTTCTGTGGGTGTCTGTGAGTGTGTATGTGTTTGTGTGTTTTCTGAGGCTGTCTCTGTGGGTGTTTCCTTGGGTGTATGTGCAAGTTTGTGTTTGAGTTTGTGTGTGTGTGTGTCCATTGTCTGTTCCTTTTTGGGACATTTTGACCTTACTACTGATTATTCACATCTTTCTACAGACTATCAGAATTCCATATTTTGTCTAGTAAAACTCCTTTTTTTTTACAAAACTGTAGTCTACCTGACCTGACTTGTCAGGTCAATGTAAACAAGTGCTGAGTGTCTGTGTGGGTGTCTGTGTCTGAGTGTTTCTTTGCATGTCTGCTAGAGTGTCTTTATGTGAATCCTTATGTGTGTTTCTGTGTTTGTGTGTTACTACCTTTACAACATTTTTGACTACACTTAAGAATAAAGTGCATTTATGTTTTAGTCACTTGATAAAAAATTGCACATCAAAGGGTGAAGGTGGGGGGGGGAGCAGGCTGATCAATGGTTAAGTAAGGGGCCCCAAAATGTCTAGTGGCGGCCCTGATCACCATGGCTAGCTGTCTCTACTGTAACAAGTCTGGATTGGCTGGTCAGGGCAAGTTGTGGGTCTGCAGAAAACAAGGTGTATACTCATTCAAAATTGTCACTCATCTAATATGTTAATTTGAAGGCACAGTGTACTGTAAAGTTGTTTTTTTCCCCTTAACGTGTTTCCAATGACTTGACATACCAACTATAAAATGAAGGATAAATTGCTTCTTTAGTTTTCTTTTGTATATGAAATAGCTGTTTTTATTCTTTGAAATCACAACCCATTAAAATGGGTTGGGCTTGCAGGGAAATCAGATTTCCTTATTTTATCACTTCCTGTACACACTTACGCTTCTTTATATTATGTTTGTCTGTAAACCAAAGCCAAATACTTAGCGAAAGCATTTATTTTATTGCTTATATTTTCTCCCTACCATTGAGTATGATTTACTCTGATGGCTATGTTTACACAGCTTCTCAATTGAAGTATAGAAATGTTCTATAGCACAATTCATTCCTATTATATATCTAAATAAAGTATTGTATTTATTAAATATTTATAACTATCAAACTAAATATTATTTAATAGTTTTAAATAAAAAAAATATTTTTTTCTTGTAGTAGATGTAATAGCATAGTAACATAGTAGATAAGGTTGAAAAAAGACTGAAATCCATCGAGTTCAACCTATACAAATCTAAAATACTTACAAAAAGCTCCAGTTAAGCTTAAATAACCCTACTAAAAGGTGACTCATTTAATACTAGCAATCATATCCATGAATTTTGTTTATATACAGAAATGTATCCAGACTTTTTTTTAAATGTATCTAGGGTATTGGCATTCACTGCCTCCTTTGGTAATGAGTTCCACAATTTTATTGCTCTTACAGTGAAAAAACGTTTCCGTTGCAGGAGATTAAATCTCCTTTTTTCCAACCTTAAATTGTGACCTCTTGTCAGAAACAATTTTCTTGGAATAAACAGAGCTTCGGTCATCTCTGAATATGGGCCTTGAATATATTTATATAAAGTAATCATGTCACCTCTCAAGCGCCTTTTTTCTAAAGAAAACAGACCCAGTTTGGCTAGCCTCTCCTCATAGGTTAATTTATCCAATCCCCTTATTAGCTTTGTGGCCCTTCTCTGAACTTTTTCTAGTTCTGCAATATCTTTTTTTGAGATCGGTCCCCAGATCTGCACTCCATACTCAAGGTGAGGTCTTACCAGGGCTTTATATAGTGACAGAATTTCCTCCCTTGAATCAATGCCTCTTTTAATACATGCTAGTATCTTATTAGCCTTTGAAGCCGCTGCCCTGCATTGTGCACCCATCTTTAGCTTGTTATCTATTACTACTCTCAAATCCATTTCCTCCTATTTGGCTAAGTCTTGTCCCATTTAAAAAATATGTTGCCTGCTTATTTTTACTTCCAAAATGTAGAACCTTGCATTTTTCCGTATTAAATCTCATTTTCCATTTACTTGCCCATACTTCTAATTTTTGCAGATCCCTTTATAATGAAAGTTCATCCTGCTCTGACCTAATGACCTTACTTAACTTAGTATCATCTGCAAAAATAGAGATGTCGCTATTTAATCCTTGCTCCAAGTCATTTATAAAAATATTAAAAAGAAAGGGGCCCAGTACTGATCCCTGGGGGACTCCACTGATTACCTTTGTCCAATCTGAGTATGATCCATTTACTACTACTCGTTGCTCCCTATCTTTTATCCAGTTATTTATCCATGAGCTAACATTTTCAGCTATTACCAGTCCCTTAATTTTGTGCATTAATCTCTCATGTGGGACTGTATCAAATGCCTTTGCAAAATCTAAGTATATCACATCAACTGATTCCCCTTTATCTATATTTTTACTTACTTCCTCGTAGAATCTAATTAGATTAGTTTGACATTATCTATTTCTCCTAAAACCATGCTGATTAGAACTCATAATCTTGTTTACACGAATATGCTCATCAATATAATCCCTTATGATCCCTTCAAATATCTTCCCCACTATTGATGTCAGACTAACTAGTCTATAGCTTCCTGGATCATCCCTGCATCCCTTTTTGAAGAGTGGCACCACATCAGATTTACGCCAATCCTGGGGTACCAAGCCTGAGGATAATGAGTCTTGAAAAATTGAGAGTAGAGGTTTGTCTATAACAGTGCTAAGTTCCCTTAACACCCTTGGGTGTATTCCATCTGGGTCTGGAGGTTTATTTACCTTAATATTATCCAGTTTTTTCCTGATATCCTCTAAACATAACTCAGTTAATGGTATGGACTGGCATGTTCTAATTTGTTCCAAAGTATCATCCAGTGGTTCCTCTCTTGTGTATACTGAAGAAAAAAACTGGTTTAGTACCTCAGCCTTCTCCCTGTCATTATTTATCATGCTACTCTCCATGCATTTTAATGTACCTATATTATCCTTCTTAGATTTTTTGCTATTTATGTACTTAAAGAACCTTTTAGGGTTAGACTTAGAATCCTTTGCAATTAATTTTTCATTTTCAATTTTGGCTAATTTGATTGCTTTTTTGCATGCATTGTTATATTCCTTATAAATATTGTATGTTGAGTCTGTACTATTTTCTTTGAATAATTTAAATGCCCTAAGTTTTTTCCTAATTTCTCTTAACACATTTTTATTTATCCACAACGGCTTTGATTTTTTATTTTTATAACCATATGGTATTTGTTGATATGTATATTTATTTAACAAAGTTTTAAATATTATCCATTTATCCTCTGTATTTTTATTAGAGAATACATTGTCCCAACTTATATTATTTAATTATTTCCTTAAATTGTTGAATTTTGCTTTTTTGAAGTTAAAAGTCTTAGTTAAACCTTTAAGACACTGCATATGAAAAGAGATTTCAAATGTGACCATGCTATGATCACTGTTACCCAAATGTTCATTGACTTCTATGTTTGATATTATATCTGTATTGTTTGATAGCACTAAATCCAATATAGCTTTACTCCTAGTTGGCTCCTCTATTAATTGTGACAAGAAATTATCCCTGAGAACATTTAAAAATATATCCCCCTTAGCTGAATTACTAGTTTTATTGGCCCAGTTTATATAAGGGTAGTTAAAATCTCCCATAATTACAGCACTGTTATTAGCAGCCTTACCTATTTGCAGTAGTAGTTGAGTTTCCTCCAGGTCACTAATGTTAGGGGACTTGTAGCATGTTCCTAGTAATATTTTTTTAGGATTCCCCCACTCTTTATTTCAACCCACAGGGTCTCTACATTGTCACTTGTATCATAAATATCTTCCCTTATTGTAGGTTTAAGGTTAGGTTTAATATACATGCAGATTCATCCACCCTTTTATTATTCCTGTCTCTCCTAAATAAAGTATACCCCTCTAAGTTAACTGCCCAGTCATGTGAATCATCCCACCAAGTTTCAGTTATACTGATAACATCATAGTCCTCTTCTGCAACTAAGAGCGTCAGCTCCCCCATTTTACCTGTCATGCTTCTTGCATTTGTTGTCATACATTTAATTTTCATGTGCTTTCTGCTGCTACTTGGTGTACTTTCCTCTATACTTTCTAATGTGACATTTCTTAAGTCACCCCTTCCTTGAGATATTAAGGGAGTGACATATTCACAGACTGATCTCTCTGTTCTATTGTGTCCTAACTGACCCTCCCCCTTTGACTAGTTTAAAAGGTTCACTAAACATGCTACCATCCTTTCCCCCAACACACCAGCACCCATGCCATTCAAGTGCAATCCATCTTTACTTTACAAATTGTACTCTAATGAAAAATCAGCCCAGTGCTCTAAAAAGTCAAACCCCTCATATTTACATCATGTTTTTAACCATGAATTAACAGACCTTAGCTCCTTCTGCCTTACTGAGTTAGCACACAGCACTGGTAATATCTCAGAAAATATTACATTGGAGGTCCTTGCTTTAAGCTTGCTACCTAACTCCCTGAAGTCATTTTTTAGGACTCTCTATCTCCCGCTGATTCCGTCATTAGTACCAATATGCACCATGACTGCAGGATCAGACCCACATCCATCTAACAATCTATCAATACGCTCCACAATATGCCTAACATGAGCCCCTGGAAGACAGCAAACTGTTCTATTTAAAGGGTCTGGCTGACAAATTACCCTATCAACCTTCCTAATAATAGAGTGTCCTACCACCAACATCTGCCTCAGGCCCTGACTTGTATGCCCCTCTTCCATGACTGAAGGACTGTTAACTATAGTATGCCCCTCTACCATGTTTGAAGGACTGCCCACCATGTTATGCTACTCTTCCACAACTATAGGACTGTACTAGGCAAACCAGCCCTCTCTGACACTGCCACCCCAGAACTTATATCCCCAACATCTTCACTTAATCTTGCAAATCTATTGGGGTGTACCAGCACAGAACTGACCTGTCTCTTCCGCTTATTTTTACTTCGCCCTCTAACTGTGACCCAGCTACATCCTGGTGTCTCCTCATCTGAATCATCCCCATTCTCACGGCTAGAACCATTAACAACCATCTCAGTCCTATCCATTTCCATTTCAAGTGTCTGAATTTCATGAAGTGTTTCAATTAGTTCCTCCAGATCTCCAATACGAGTTTCTAAAGAGACAATATGCTCACACTTGCCACAAACATATAATCCCAGAAGCAGCTACTCCAGTGATGCAAACATGTGACAAGCTGTACACTGAATGAGATTCTCACACATTCTTAATAAAAGGTTTAACTTAAAAATATAAAATAATTATATTTCCCCTTGGTTACTCCAAATCCTTGTTAGCTAACTATTATACTTAAACAGACAATCTTACTGTAACAGAGAATCAATACAGCAGACCCACTTAGAGCAAGATCAACAGAGTTGCTGTGCTAAATATATAGGCTTGCAAGGCCCACACAGGTTAAAATAACCCCAGCCCTAATTACTCACACAGGAAACAAAAAAAAAGCAACAAAAAAAATGGAATGGAAGAAATAAATTGTTTTTCATTTTTAAAAATGCAACCCTTGCAAAGCAATTAAAAATTAAAAAATTAACTTGGTTAGCCTTAGACAATCTTACTTTAACAGAGAATCAATACAGCAGACCCACTTAGAGCAAAATCAACAGAGTTACTGTGCTAAATATATAGGCTTGCAAGGCCCACACAGGTTAAAATAACCCCAGCCCTAATTACTCACACAGGAAACAAAAAAAAAGCAACAAAAAAAATGGAATGGAAGAAATAAATTGTTTTTCATTTTTAAAAATGCAACCCTTGCAAAGCAATTAAAAATTAAAAAATTAACTTGGTTAGCCTTAGACAATCTTACTTTAACAGAGAATCAATACAGCAGACCCACTTAGAGCAAAATCAACAGAGTTACTGTGCTAAATTTATAGGCTTGCAAGGCCCACACAGGTGAAAATAACCCCACCCCTAATTACCCACAAGGAAACAAAAAAAAACAACAACAAAAATGGAATGGAAGAAATAAAATGTTTTTCTTTTTTAACCCTTTAAGGACACAGCTTTCAGTTTGCTCAATTGTTTTATGACGGAAAAATTCTGCCATATGTCCTTAAGAGGTTAAAAATGCAATCCTTGCAAAGCAAATAAAAAATTAAAAAAATAACTTGGTTAGCCTTAGACAATCTTACTTTAACAGAGAATCAATACAGCAGACCCACTGCTTTTAACTTTTATTTAAAAAAAAAAAAAAGAGATGACTAAATAAATATATGACTGAGCTGAAACAAAAAACATTTTTCTCAAGAATTGTTTATATTTATAATTTTAATTAGAAATCTTTCTGAAAAAGTTCATAGAAAAATGGTTTACTTCAGAAACATAGTTTATTATTTTGAAAAGCACTTTCTCTCTAATGTGTATTTTAAACACTGGCATTTCAAAATTCCTTTCTTACAATAGCTTGACAAATAGCTGCACTGGGACAATTTTGGCTCCCTTTAGTTGATATTCTTGGCATACATTGATAAATAGAGGAGACTGGATTCATATGTGCTGATAATTATTGTGTTTCTTTATTCACTTTCCCCTCTAGCTAAAGTTTTTCAATGATTTTACAGGGCTGTTATTGACAAAAAAATAAACTATTTGTTGCCGGCCAGAGATTTAATTTAACAAGTTCAGTAGGCTAGAGGAAGTTAACTACAATGCAGAGAAAAGAAAAAGAAAAAAAAACTTTTTTTTTTTTCAGTACTGATTTTTTTTTTAGAAAAGAAATAAAAAATAATGCTTCAGTCAAACAAAAAGAAAATATAAAAGTAAGAGAAATTTTCTTGTAAAAAATAGCTTTGAAATGACAGATGTTGAGGTGGTTCAGTATTCAAATATTAAAGGGTCAGTAAATTCACACTTTCTTAAAGCTTAGGCTATGTTCCTCTCAAACATTACATTCAAGCCGCATTGTTTATTTTAAATAAATATTATTAAGATGTTTTATTAAATCGTACTTTTTCCAGTGTAACCGTTAATGGCCGCCCGTTCTCCAACCCCTCTATGACATCTCTAATGTGGGCGCTATAGACTATGGGGCCTATCTATCAAGCTCCGAAAGGAGCTTAACGGCCCTTGTTTCTGGCGAGTCTTCAGACTCACCAGAAACAGCAGTTATGAAGCAGCGGTCACAAAGACTGCTGCTCCATAACCCTGTCTGCCTGCTCTGAGCAGGCGGACAGGAATTGCAACAATTCAACCCGATTGAGTACGATCGGGTTTATTGACACCCCCTGCTGGCGGCCCATTGGCCGCAAGTCTGCAGAGGGCGGCGTTGCACCAGCAGCTCTTGTGAGCTGCTGGTGCAATGTTAAATGCGGGGAGCGTATTGATCTCCGCATTCAGCGATGTCTTGCGGACCTGATCCGCACTGTCGGATCAGGTCCGCAAGACATTTCTTAAATATGCCTCAAAATCTATACTTCCCACATGCTAATTAGGTTACGCCCACTTTTCCTCCCACTGAAGCTCGCTCACGCTTTTGTCTCTACAGAGTGGCTTTGTATGACATCGCTATAGCGCATGCGTCAATGTCGTAGCTATACATGGAAAAGATAGTAAATTATGTCATCGTGCACACGTTCACTAATCTTGTACATAGCGCGACAGATATCATTACTATAGGTTGATGTGAAATTCTTCACGATATAAAAAAAAATGCGGCGGTTCGGAAGGCAGACAGTGAACATACAATGGGTAAAACTTTTGCGATCGAATAAATAGTTTTAAAAAAAAAGTTTATCAAAAGTGATGAATGAAACTTATGTTGAATACATAATGCAAATGTAATTTTGATGTTTACATTTTGGAGTATACTGTCCCTTTAAGGAATAGTATCCAGCTTTAATAGTAGTGTCAAAATAGCAGATTAGTACATGACCTTGCAGAAATTTTGACAATGCATCAACTATTTTAGAAATGATTGAACAAAGCAGATGACCATGGCAATTTAGGGTTTCCTTAAAGTTTAAAGGGATATGAAAACTATTTTTAACTTTAGATTCAGTTAGAACATGCAATTTTAAACAACTTTTTAATTTAGTTATTTTATCAAACGATCTTTGTTCTCTTGGTATTTTTTGTTTTAAAGCAATGTATAGCATTGTTAAACATATAAGTGCAAACCTGCTGTCCTTTATTGTTCCAGAGACATCCACACTCCTGAGACTACATACATTCTTTTAAAAAAGAAACAGAAGTAAACCAGAAACATTTTAAAAAACGTACGCTCTATCTAAATCAAGAAAGAAAATGTCGAGGGTTATGTCCCTTTAACATTAAACTTTAAAGGGACATAAAACAAAACAAAAAATATTTCATGATTGAGATAGAGAATATATTTTTAAACAACTTTCCAATTTATTTATATTATCAATTTTGCTTCCTTCTCTTGGTATCTTTTATGCACTACCAGAGCTGGATGAACACCTCCAATAAGCCAATGACAAGTGTCATATATGTGCAATCAGCAGCTAGCTCCCACCTCCTGAACTTACCTAGGTATCCTTTTCAACAAAAGATATCAAGAGAGCAAAGCAAATTTGATAAAATAAGTGAATTGGAAAGTTGTTTATAATTGAATGCTCTATCTGAATCATAAAAAGAAAAGTTTGGGTTTCACGTCCCTTTAAGGAAACCCTAAATTGTCATAACCGTTTACATTGTAACAGAAAAAGAGTTAGATTGCAATTCAGGAGATCAAACTTTTTTTTATGACAAATCATATTTTGATAAGACATTTCAAGTAATGAGTCATTACAATTCTATCAGAAAGGCTGAAATCATTCCATGGAATGCAGAACACTGACACTCCAATATACTGCATGGTGATAGGTGAATATGCGCAGAAGCCCAATGTATCTTTTTCTAACAAATACAGCGGCTTAGAAAGGATGTTGCTTTTCATACAAACGTTACAATTGTTAATATTTTATCCCTTACTGAGCTACCCAAAGAACACAGACTAAGCTCATGGTTATTTCATAATGGTTTCTTAAAGCAGCGGTCACCAACCAGTATTCCGTAGACCACTGGTGGTCTGCAAGAAGATGTTGGTGGTCCGTGAAGCAGGAATTAATCTCCTCTGATGGTTTCCCCCCTGTTGTGCCGCAACTCCCTACAGTGCCTGGCTGGACATCAGTGAAAGACGACAGAGGAGTTAAATTACACTCTCCCTACGCACGTTGCATAGTACTGCACAACTTGCGTAGCTAGATTGTATTTTTAACTCCTCCTGCATGGCATGCTGCTCAGAGGTTTCCATTCTAAATCCAGCAGAGGTTGGTATAGTCTTGGCTTGAAATAGTGCAATTAAAGTATATTAAAAAAAAGAAAATCTTAAAAAAAATTTTTTTTATCTTATTTCTTTTATTTTCTTCCCTTTACCTGTCTATTTGTAGTAGCTTTCCTAATTCCTTCAGATGGACTTACATAACTGTTTGTCTTCCTCCTAGGGGTGTATTATGGCCTAGGCCAACAAGGCTGGTGCCTAGGGTGGCAGATTGGGGAGGGGCAGCAGATTTGGTAGGGTGGCAAGCACCATTCACTTCAAAGGCATAACATTGCTTGATTATCCCAGGTGCGCTCATGCTGCGCACATTGTTTCATCTGGCCTAAAAGTAAAGTGATCTGGAGGTTGAGCTAGAGCTATCACTGAAGAGAAACAATTCAGAGTGGGACACATGCTGTTTATTAGTGGCTGTTAGAAGGAAAGAAATGGTATAAAGTTAAAACATTTAGCTTTTATTCCTGTTCAGAAAAATATAAGTTGTAAAACAGGACACAGCAAAACACTGTACTAGTTAAACAGTAAAGTGTTTTGCTTTGTCCTGTTTTTCTATGGCTTATATTTTACTGTACTAGAATAAAACGCTATCTGCTGCAAGTTTGGCTATAGATCCATGAGACCGGCTCCTTCTCTAGCTATGCTGATTGGCCTGGCCTTTTAGCAGAGGACGCTTAGGAAAGCTAAATGAGGCACAGCAAGAAGGGATCCGGCAGTTCATAGCTTCTGAGTGGCAAGCGGAATGTCTACCAGGCAAGTTACTTTTCTGATATGCTGTGTGTCTACTGAATGCCAAATATTTTTTAAAATGATTTTAAAAGGGATTTGTGCACTAAAAAGAGGCTTGCAGCATACTATATATATAGCCTTCATTCATAAAAAAACTAACTGACACTTGCCTGCATCTTTTAACTAATGAAAGCATATGGGATATTTTATAAAAAAAAAACTGTTGCAGGGACATGGTATTTAACCAATGATGTAGATATGTTTTGTCTTTTGCTGTGTCTCTGAATTTGTTAATAACAAATATGCTGTGTTGATATATTTTCCCCCTACCTTTTCTAAATCCCTCCCTTGCTCCCTGCCTCCCCTCCCTCCCTTATTTCCCTCCCTCCCTTCCTTCTTTCCCTCCCTCCTTTCCCTCCCTTCCTTCTTTCATTCCCTCCCTCCCTCCCTTCCTTCTTCTTCCCCTCCCTTCCTTCCTTCTTTCTCTCCCTCCCCTCCTTTTTCACTCCCTTCTTTCCCTCCCTTTCTCCCTTCTTTCCCTCCCTTCCTTCTTTCCCTCCCTTCCTCCCATCTTTCCCTCCATCCCTTCCTTCCTTCTCCTCCCATCCCATCTCTCCTCTCCCTCCCCTTCTCTTCTTTCCCTTATCTCAGGGAGAAAATGGTATGAGATGCATGCAATTCAACACACCTGAATGCATGCAAGTGTTTTTCTAGCCCTGGAAAACATTTACTTTGGAATTGTTATGAAAAATAAAAAAAAATAATTTTACATCCTGACCAGAAATATAATAAGGGGAAAAAAAGGCCTGAAACCTTTGTGGGGGGCAGTCACACACTTTGGAGTCACAAACTTTATTTAGAACTCCAATGTCTGTCCATGATCATAAGTAGTTTTGAATAATTCCTAACTTGGGAGGTAACTTGGAAGTGTTGTGGTCCTTTTAATCATAATTCTTGTTTTCCCACTTTCTGCCTCTCGGTTTCCAGCTCAAAAGTTGGCACTCACCGTTCATCTGTCATTTCTCTCAGTTCTGTCATTGTTAGTTAATTCCAAAAAATAATTCTTAAAAATGTGTTAATATATATACATAATGTAAACTTAGCTATGGTTATACTGGTTATGTACAGCATGTATGTATGTGTATATATATATATATATATATATATATATATATATATATATATATATAATATAGAGCTTTGTACCTTTTAAAAAATATCATATTAATGGTCCACGGGATTCAAAATTTTAGTGGTCCCTGAGGTCTGAAAGGTTGGCGACCCCTGCCTTAAAGTGTGATAAAACGTGTCAAGTGTGTGATGTTATCACAGTTACAATGTATAAATTTCTATATGACATGAAATTTATTTCATTTCATGGGTTAGTTGTATGGTGCAATACATGGGCCTCACCAATAGAAATTTAAGGTCACAAATTAGGGAGCATGAGCAACATTAGTGGCGACTGAGAATGTCCAGCTCTTGCAAAACATTTTATACACTACAAGAAAAATGTGAGCTCATATAAATGGCAGGTTTTTGCTCATGTAGTGACAACCACGTGGGGGCAGTAGAGTAAAACTATTGAGTTGCAGAGAAACATTCTGGATCTTTAAATTATGCACTATGAAGTTATTTGAGTTAAATTCACAATACAGTCTAATTAATCACTGGAAATAAATTAATTTTCATCTTCTTGGAAGTTTCATATTCATATGTAGCCTAATGTTTTGGATATATATTCATTTACTGTGATTGCTATTAATATAATCAATATGATTGTTATTGAATATATATTGTTAAATATGCATTAATTAACTTTGAAACATCCTAATTATGAACCCACTTCAGAGTCTAGGTTTAAAGCTATGTAACAGATCATTTTTAGAACTTTAAATGGATATTTTCTTATATAGAAGTTAAAGGAGGCTCCATAAGTCTGTTAGTTTATTACTATATAGGAACTGTATTGCAGATTTTGAATATATGACTTTGTTTAACTCATTAACATATATCTTTCATCATAGCCTTTTGTGTATTTATATGCTTTTTTCACTATCAGATTACATCATGTATGCTCTTAATTTATTACCTTTATATTAGCCAATCATGAGTGACCAATAGAAAAAAAGCACAACCCAATTGTTGTCTCTGATTATAGAAATGCATGAGGTGTTTATAAGTAAAAGTTTGCTCTCACAATACTGCTAATTTACTTTTTCTATTTTTGCAATTAGTGCATGAAGTGAAAGCGTAACTGGTTCAGAGTAAAACACAATAACTAAAAAAGCTATCTTGTGAAAAAATGCCTCACTCATACCTATTAAGGTATGAGTGAGGCATTTTTTCACAATATCAATGCTTTTTTTCACAATATCAATGCTTCAGGCAAATTCACATAGATATTAAAACAATTGTGATATTTTGTCTTCTTTAATGTATTGTTTGTATTTATGGATGGACTGTCAAGGTTTCAATTTTCAGTGATCCTCAGTTTTATTTTTTAGAAGTAACTTATCTTTTGTCACAGCCCAGTAATACACAGTCATTCCAATATAATGTGCGTTTATGCAACTGATTGCTTTATTCTTCAACAATATCTGCTATCTCTCCAAGGTGATAAATACATCATAGCTGCATGGCAGTTTGTTTGATCAAGAACTCCCAAAGCGATACGACTTTTGAAAGTATGAATACAATTAATTTGTATAAAAATTGGCATTATTGTTTGACATCTACTTCACTACAGACCCTGAAACCTTCATTATTTTTTAAATGCTTTATGTGAAAAATAAATACATTCATGAATGAAGAAAAATAGACACATTTTTAGACAAGGCTACAGCCAATAATGCAGTGCTATATATTTGGCAGAGAGATTGTCTTATGTGGCAAAACATTTCTACTTTGGTTTGGAAAATGATTAGTAAGTCTGAAGATATAAAGCATCACATTTGCAATATAACACCATTTCCTGCATGACAAATGGGATCAATGGTCAACACATATTTGAGTTTATCAATATAAACTAGTTTATTTTGTAATAAAAATGTGTTCAATATAAACAATATAGCAATTTAGAAGACAGCATTAATTTTAGTTCTAACAGTTATATAGATGTTAGAGTGCTAAGATGGCAAATTAATTTAAACGTTTATGATAATATTGGAAATTATTGTGATCTGAGGGAAAATTATTATTATTTGAAACAGATTATTTTTAATTACTTTTTGAAATTATAGTGATCTAAGATGGCAAAATTGCTATGTCTTATGGGGCTGTGTTTGTTAGAGGAATACATTATTTTATCTATGTATATATTGAATTCTTTTTGAAAAATTCATTGTTTCAACACCCTTGATACTTAGTTGGTCCCAAGTGAGACTAATATTTACTTAGAGTGTGCATATGTGTGTGTGTGTGTGCATGAACATAGGAGCTTAGATCACAATGGTTATAGGTAATACTGTGTCCCCTTTTTTCTGTTATTGCAGATTAGTTAGTAATTGCTGCAGTCAGTGAATAATGTGTGGCTGCTTAGGCCAAATTGATTTAAAAACACTATCTTAATATGATATTCATACAAAACATACGATATATATACCAGATCTATAATCATTATACGATTCTGCAGATTATCATCTTGGGTCTGTTTTTCTTAAAGAGACAGACACCATATGTTAGACTCTAAAAATGTATTTGTGCTAACCCCGTTGTTATTTGTTATCATATGTTATGTATGAATATCATATTAAGATAGACTTATCAATAACAGTATCTCTAAGTCAATTTGGCCTAAGCAGCCACACATTATTCACTGACTGCAGCAACTACTAACTAATCTGCAATAACAGAAAAAAGGGGACACATTACTACCTATAACCATTGTGATCTAAACTCCTATGTCCATGCCCCCTTGATCAATTTCTTTCTATCCATTCTTTGTACTCTCACCGGGCAGTGGTCTATTTGAGGTGGGGACCTCAGACATACTCTACCCAGATCCTGGGCTGCATTCACAGATGAACTTGTAAACAACAATATTACTAGTCTCTAGGTCTTTCACATAGCGCTGATTGAACACACATATATATATATATATATATATATATATATATATATATATATATATATATATATATATATATATATATTATAAATCTAAATACATTATTTGACATTAAATTGTTAATGCCACAGTTAAAGTTGATATGGATGTGCGGCCCGCCCAAGAAAAAGTAGTTCAAACTTTTATTAAATAAATGGACAGTAGTAAGCAGATGCTGTCTTATTTTCTTTCATATTTTATTTTCATCCACCATTTGGGTAGATCTTTTACTTATCTGCTTTTCTATGTTTAAGTGTCATAAAAGTGGAAAATGCTCTTAAGTTTTAAGCTTCCAATCTGTGTTTTTCAAGTTCTGAATAATCACAATCCAAGTGATAATACTGCATACAGCCTTGGGTCTTGTGCTATATTTTGGCAACAAAATGGATGCATCAAATTCAGCACACAAAGGGTGTTTATAAATTGCATAACTGGCCTTGTAATATGTTTAACCATATTTTAAAATGGTGTGGAATAATAAGATTATGTTGTGCATGCGCAATGCACTCTGAAATGGTCACAGAAGCCATTTTAGAGTGTATGGCCTCTAGTTATGAAAGTCTGGCGGACCTGGTCCGCCAGTGCGGATCAGGTCCGCCAGACTTCGCTGAATACGGCGAGCAATACGCTCGCCGTATTCATCATTGCACCAGCAGCTCACAAGAGCTGCTGGTGCAACGCCGCCCCCTGCAGACTCGCGGCCTATAGGCCACCAGCAGGGGGGTGTCAATCAACCCGATCGTACTCGATCGGGTTGTATTGTTGCGATGTCTGTCCGCCTGCTCAGAGCAGGCGGACAGGTTATGGAGCAGCGGTCTTTGTGACCGCTGCTTCATAACTGCTGTTTCTGGCGAGTCTGATACATATGCCCCTATATATCAATATATGGTCTATTTTCATTAAACCTTTATTTAGCACTATTGTTAAAGGTATGTCGGCCTCGCTAAACCTTCTTTGGTTATTACGTTTTACCATGGACTCAGCGTGGTCAAGTGATGTTGACAATGCACCATGTGCTATCAGTAGTGATCCACTTCTAATTTTGGCCTTTAGGGTAAAAAACATACGGCTAGATTACGAGTTTTGCGTTATGAGTGAAAAAGCTTCATAACGCTGCTTTTTCACTACCGCTGGTATTGCGAGTTTTGCAGGCATATCTGTACCGCACACTTTTTTGGCCGTAACGCAATGTAACTACCGCAGCTTTCAAAAAGTCCTTTTTCATGGAGACTTCCACAGCGCCGGTATTGCGAGTTTGCCTGTCCAGACAAAAAGTGAGCGGTACAGCCTTTACTGTCAAGATCCATATCGTAAACTGAAAGTCAGTAGTTATGGGGTTTGCGCTACAAAGCTGTAACATAAAACTCATAACTAAAGTGCTAAAAAGTACACTAACACCCATAAACTATCTATTAACCCCTAAACCAAGGACCTCCCGCATCGCAAACACTAAAATAAAATGATTAACCCCTAATCTGCCGCTCCAGACATCGCCGCCACTATATTAAACATATTAACCCCTAAACTGCCACAATCCAGCATTGCAAACACTAGTTTAATATTATTAACCCCTAATCTGCTGTCCCTAACATCACCACAACCTACATTACTGTTATTAACCCCTAATCTGCTGCCCCCAAAATCGCCGCCACTGTACTAAAGTTATAAACCCCTAAACCTAACCCTAAGTCTAACCCTAACACCCACTAACTTTAATAATTAAAATAAATCTAAATAAAAATTACTATCATTAACTAAATAATTCCTATATAAAACTAAATACTTACCTATAAAATAAAGCCTAAATTAGCTACAATATAACTAATAGTTATATTGTATCTATCTTAGGTTTTATTTTTATTTCACAGGCAAGTTTGTTTTTATTTTAACTAGGTAGACTAGTTAGTAAATAGTTATTAACTATTTACTAACTACCTAGCTAAAATAAATACACATTTACCTGTAAAATAAAACCTAACCTGTTTTACACTAACACCTAACCTTACACTACAATTAACTAAATTACATTAATTAAATACAATTAACTAAATTACAAAAAAAAACACTAAATTACACAAAATTAAAAATAAATTATCAAATATTTAAACTAATTACACCTAATCTAATAGCCCTATCAAAATAAAAAAAAGCCCCTAGCCTAAACTAAACTGCCAATATTGCCCCAAAGAAATCAGCTATTTTACTTGTAAAAAAAAAATACAAACAACCCCCCAACAGTAAAACCCACCACCCACACAACCAAACCCCCCAAATAAAATCCTATCTAAAAAACCTAAGCTCCCCATTGCCCTGAAAAGGGCATTTGGATGGGCATTGCCCTTAAAAGGGCAGTAAGCTCTTTTTCAGCCCAAACCCTCATCTAAAAATAAAACCCACTCAATAAACCCTTAAAAAAACCTAACACTAACCCCCGAAGATCCACTTACAGTTTTTTTAGACCGGACATCCATCCTCAACGAAGCCGAGAGAAGTCTTGATCCAAGCGGCAAGAAGTCCTCAATAAAGCCGGGAGAAGTTTTCATCCAAGCGGGAAGAAGTGGTCCTCCAGGCGGGCAGAAGTCTTCATCCAGACGGCATCTTCTATCTTCATCCTTCCGACGCAGAGCGGCTCCATCTTCAAGACATCCGGCACGGAACATCCTCTTCTTTTGATGGTCACTGAAGAATGAAGGTTCCTTTAAATTATGTCATCCAAGATGGCGTCCCTTGAATTCTGATTGGCTGATAGAATTCTCCCGGCTTCGTTAAGGATGGATGTCGGATCTTCAAAACTGTAAGTAGATCTTCAGGGGGTTAGTGTTAGGTTTTTTTAAGGGTTTATTGGGTGGGTTTTATTTTTAGGTTAGGACTTTGGTCTGCAATAGAGCTAAATGCCCTTTTAAGGTTAATGCCCATCCAAATGCCCTTTTCAGGGCAATGGGTAGCTTAGGAATTTTTTAGTTAGAGTTTTATTTGGGGGGTTGGTTGTGTGGGTTGTGGGTTTTACTGTTGGGGGGGTTGTTTGTATTTTTTTTTCAGGTAAAAGAGCGGATTTCTTTGGGGAAATGGCCCACTAAAGGCCCTTGTAAGGGCTATTGGTAGTTTAGTTTAAGCTAGGGTTTTTTTATTTGGGGGGGGCTTTTTTATTTTGATAGGGCTATTAGATTAGGTGTAATTAGTTTAAATATCTTGTAATTTGTTTTTTATTTTGTGTAATTTAGTGTTTTGTTTTTTTGTAATTTAGGTAATTATATTTAATTTATTTAATTGTTAATTTAGGCAATTTATTTAATTGTAGTGTAGTGTTAGGTGTTATTGTAACTTAGGTTAGGTTTTATTTTACAGGTAAATTTGTATTTATTTTAGCTAGGTAGTTAGTAAAAAGTTAATAGCTATTTAGTAACTATTCTACCTAGTTAAAATAAATACAAACTTGCCTGTAAAATAAAAATAAACCCTAAGCTTGCTGCAATGTAACTATTAGTTATATTGTAGCTAGCTTAGGGTTTATTTTACAGGTAAGTATTTAGTTTTAAATAGGAATTATTTAGTTATTAATTGTAGTTTTTAATTATATTTACTTTAATTATATTTAAGTTAGGGGCTGTTAGGGTTAGGGTTAGACTTAGGTTCAGGGGTTAATAAATATATTATAGTGGCAGCGACGTTGGGGGCTTAATAATCGTAGGTAGGGGGCGGCGATGTTAGGGGCGGCATGTTAGGGGTTAATAATATTTAACTAATATTTGCGATGCGGGAGTGAGGTGGTTTAGGGGTTAATATGTTTATTATAGTGGCGGCAACGTTGGGGGCGGCAGATTAGGGGTTAATAAATGTAGGTAGGTTGTTGCAACATTGGGAGAGGGAGATTAGGGGTTAATAAATATAATGTAGGTGTCGGCGATGTTGGGGCAGCAGGTTAGGGGTTAATAAGTATAATGTAGGTGGCGGTGATGTCCGGAGCGGCAGATTAGGGGTTAATAAGTATAATGTAGGTATCGGCGATGTCAAGGGTGGCAGATTAGGGGTTAATAAGTGTAAGATTAGGGGTGTTTAGAGTAGACTCAGGGTTCATGTTAGGGTGTTAAGTGTAAACATAAATGTAGTTTCCCCATAGGAATCAATGGGGCTGCGTTACGGAATCTTTACACTGCTTTTTTGCAGGTGTTAGGCTTTTTTTCAGCTGGCTCTCCCCATTGATGTCTATGGGAAAATCATGCACAAGCACTTACAACCAGCTCACTGCTGACTTAAGCAGCGTTGGTATTAGAGTGTGTTATGGAGCACAATTTTGCTCTACGCTCACTTCTTGTCTTTTAACGCCGGGTTTAGAAAAACCTGTAATACCAGCGCTGTAGGTAAGTGAGCGGTGACAATAACGTGCAAGTTAGTACCGCACCCCTCATAACGCAAAACTCGTAATCTAGCCGTTAGTGTTTTAAATCAATAACTTTCCATCTGTTTGCATCATTAACAGCCTTTTGTAAGTCAGTTTATTGCACTCATAATTAATTCATTATTTACCAATAACATTAGCAAGTTTGTTTCTCCATTACCTTTTCACAATTAAGCATTACTATATTCTCCTACACCATTTATCATTAACATTAAAATAATTCAAGAAATAGCATTTAAGAAAATATATTAGTAAATAAAACATGATATATTTCACTTGTGCTCCTGGCATGAACCTTGTGCCTTTTAACTACTTTTGGAACTCTCAATCCACTATTTTCTCTCTTATCTTAAAGGGATATGAAACCCATTTTTTCTTTCTTTCATGATTCAGATAGAGCATGCAATGTTAAGCAACTTTCTCATTTACATTTATTATTACATTTTCTTTGTTCTCTTGGTATCTTTATTTGAAAAAGCAGGAATGTAAGCTTTGGAGCAGGCCCATTTTTGGTTCAGCACCTCTGTAGCACTTGCTGATTGGTGGCTACATTTAGATTGGATTGATCATATCCCTTTAATCATATATCAACACGTTCAATAAATCATACAACAAAACAGGGGATATCTGCAACACTCAATGCTATAAACATACTAACAGCACATATTTAGCCGCTTTTAACTAGAGATGTGTGTTTATTTTGTTACGAATATAAATTCGTAACGAGAAACGGATATTCATTTTGTTTTAGTGAAATTAATTCTAATGAATGCCGCAACGAAATTTGTCAGTTTTTATTCATTTTCTTTAAATGACATATAACGGGTTGAATACTTACCTTTAGTGTGCTGGAGATCCACGCTAACCCGCTACTCTTCTTTACAGAGCCTCGGCCATGCTTATCGGAGACTTATTGTGGTGGATCTCAGGGCCTGCACGTAAGAAAAAGGCATTATAGTGCGGTCCCTGGGAGCCACCACACTAAGCCACCTTTAGCTTAGGAACATTTACATTTGTTTAACGAAGCGTAATGTAAATGTTTTACGAATACTCCGTATTTGTTTTTTTTATAAAGAAACAAATACCTCATAGTGCAGTCAATGAACAAATCACCCCGAATATTTGTTACAATAGATTCAGGCGAACCAAATTTTTTAGCGCTACTCAAGTCTACTTCTAACCTATATTAACAAGATTGTTAACCTTACACACCTGAAAGGGGAAATATAATTAATGTTTGTTTATGCTTTATTTAGAGCCAAGAATTGTAATGTACAGGTTATGTTATCAACAATAACAAAGAACAATAAACAACCAATTAATTTGCTTAGTAATGTGATCGGATAAATCAAGTACAAGAGTCTTTCTGTTAGGATGTCAACCACATAGGAATATCACATAAGACAGAATCACTTCCCACTATTTTCCAATTTCATGTCATTTCTTTTTTACCCTAGGAATGACAAAAAGTGCCAACAACAGGGTGAAGCCTGTCTGAGAATTACCCTCCATTTCATACAGTAGATTCAAAATCTCTCCGGAATAATGCCAATAAAACTTAATGTTGTAAAAGATATTTAATTTAATAAGTTTATTGTAGCTGTATTCTTCTAAAATAAGAGTGTCTGCCCTGTAATTTAACCACATTTTGAACGTAAGTACAACCTGTGTTTTCCAGTGTCTAGCGATTAATGATCTTGCTGAGTTCAGGGCAAATTGTATAAGAGTCATGAGAAGTTTACAAGTTATTTTCGGCATCGAGCTCAATGAAGCTATTGTTGGCTCCAAAACAAACTCTACTCTTGAGCCCAGGAGGATTTTGATGAACCTTTCTATAAAAGTAAAAAAAGAACCAAATGTGGGTCATGATACCCTTTCCCCACATCCTCTCCAGCAGTTGCCAGATGTATTCAGATAAAGATGCTTTATATGCAATGGGGTGAGGTACCACCTAGTTTAGTTGTTTATAATTGAGTTTTAATAATTTGGTTGACATTGATGTAGATGACTTTCTTAAATTGGCCATCCTGTAATGCTAAGCGGCATCTTCCCGTGAATGACAGAAGACTAAAGATAAAGTGTTCCCCAGAGGTGGATCCAGGAGGCAAAGTTGCTCAAAGGGAGTGAGGAGCCAAGTGTTGCCAATGCTGTAATTGACAGTATTTTAACCATTTAGTGAAGACAAATCCAATAACTTCTATTATGTCGACTCTCACTTTCAATTTGCAATTGCTTAAAACTATTCAGGACTAGATGGTGTTCCCAAGATTCCAATTTTCTTTTCTCTGGAAAAGAGGGATATTTTGATTGGCTATTCATTCAAATAAATATATTTCAAACACAGAGCTATTTGCCTTCAATAAAGCAATTTCAATTTTTAATTGAGGCTTAGATTCAAGATAAACACAGAGGTAAAAGGTGTATTAATATAACGGTGTTGGTTATGCAAAACTGGGGAATGGGTAATAAAGGGATTATCTTCTATCTTTTTAAACAATAACAATTCTTATGTAGACTGTCCTTTTAAACAAAATTCTAAACAAATTCTAACTATTATTGGGACATGAAACCCAAAATCTTTCTTGTACGATTCAGATAGAGCATACAATTTTAAATAACTTTCTAATTTTCTTTGTTCTCTTGGTATCTTTTGTTGAAAACCAGGGACATACGCTTACGAGCATGTGCTATATGGCAACAGTTCTGCTAAAATGTTACCAATTTGCAAGAACACTAGATTTCAGCACTATATCCTGCTTTGTAGTGCTCCAGACACCTTCCTAAGTATTTCTTTAACAGAGAACCAAATATGGTAATATAAGTAAACCGGAAACTGTTATAAAATTGTATGCTCTGTCTACATCACAAAAGAAATATGCTGGGTTTCATATTCCTTTAAGTGAGAGCAAAGCACCAGAAAAAAAAAAAGAATATGGCAAAGTAGAGGACAGGTTATACATTTTATATCTGTTTACTTTTGTACTATAAAAAGAAAGGAGCATATAGCCCAAAAAGTATTACTAAGCGATACTGTTTAAAGGTTTAAAATGACTAAATGGATTATACATTTGGATGTTCTACAAAAATAGCGGTGCTAATAACTTTAAAAATGTTGAGTGCCTATAAAGTAAAGGAGTTATAAATAGGAAAATTGCTTTTTAAAACTAAGGACACATTTACCTAATGCATTTTAAATAATTTGAACACAGAGACACTTGTAAAATTAGAAAATTATGAGAAGGAATTAATAGAAAAATGAATAAGGAACACATATAGAGTTGTGTTTATCATATATCTAGTTTCGAATCCTTATTATTTTATTTTAGTCTAGAAAAAATAAGAATAAAAGCAATCAGAGCAATTATTTGCCTGTTTTGTTTTGCACTAATGCACAGCTGTTCTTGTGTAAAAACACATAAGTTATTGAAGGAATAAGTTCTTGCTGTGCCTCCAATTATAGAATTGTATTTCTAGATTCCTGTAAGAGCACTTCAGCTACTTCACTGAATATATTTATTTATGATCAATTGTCATACTATACTGATGCTGCACTGGCATTGTGGGCTAGATTACAAGCGGGGCCCAATCCGATATGCAGCGTCGCCCGCAAAAGCCAGCAAAGCCAAATTTTGCGCTGGTTTGGTATCATATACACGGCGTAACATAGAAGTTACGCTCGTATATTTCACCCTTCGGTCGTAGTTTTTTGGCCCATAGAGTGATATACCAAACCCGCAGTTTGGTATCCATTATACAGCATAAGGACTTACGTGGCGAAAATGGAGAAATTTTACTCCATTTTCACCTCGCCACAAAATGCAGGCGTAGTAAGCCTTACGCTGAGTATTGGAGCCCCGTAACTCCCTAAACTACCTGCAAAATAAAACCTAACACCTAACGCATGCGCAATGTCTATCTACCTGTCAGCCACAATCCCCCAACGCAATACATAATAAAGTGTTTAACCCCTAAACCGCCGCTCCTGGACCCCGCCGCCACCTATATTATATGTATTACCCCCTAATCTGACCCCCCTACACCACCGCCACCTATATTGTATGTATTACCCCCTAATCTGAACCCCTACACCGCCGCCACCTATATTATATGTATTACCCCCTAATCTGACCCCCTTACATCGCCGCCACCTATATTAAATTTATTAACCCCTAATCTGAGCCCCCTTCACCACCGCCACCTATTTTAAATATATTAACCCCTAATCTAATCCCCCTACACTGCCGCCACCTATTTTAAATATATTAACCCTTAATATGATCCCCCTACACCGCCGCCAGATACATTAAATATATTAACCCCTAATCTAATCCCCCTACACCGCCACCACCTATATTAACCCCTAAACTGAGCCCCCTACACCGCCGTCACCTATATTAACCCCTAATCTGAGCCCCCTACACTGCCGCCACCTATTTTAAATATATTAACCCCTAAACTTAAGTCTAACCCTAACACCCCCTAACTTAATTATTATTGAAATAAATCTAAATAATATTAATATTAACTAAATTATTCCTATTTAAAACTAAATACTTACCTATAAAATAAACCCTAAGATAGCTACAATATAATTAATAAATACATTGTAGCTATTTTAGGGTTTATATTTATTTTACAGGTAACTTTGTATTTATTTTAACTAGGTACAATATCTATTAAATAGTTAATATCTATTTAATAGCTACCTAGTTAAAATAATTACCAAATTACCTGTAAAATAAATCCTAACCTAAGTTACCATTACACCTAACATTACACTATCAATAAATTAATTAAATAAACTAAAATTATCTAAACTAAAATACAATTAAATACACTAAACTATATAACAAAAAAAAATAAACACTAAATTACAAAAAATAAAAAAAGATTACAAGAATTTTAAGCTAATTACACCTAATCTAAGCCCTCTAATAAAATAAAAAAAAAACGCAAAATAATAAAATTTCCCTACCCTAAACTAATTACAAAAGTAATCAGCTCTATTACCAGCCCTTAAAAGGGCCTTTTGCGGGGCATTGCCCCAAAGTAATCAGCTCTTTTACCTGTAAAAAAAAAAGAACAACCCCCCCATTACAACCCACCACCCACACACCCCTACTCTAAAACCCACCCGATTCCCCCCTAAAAATACCTAAGTCTAACACCCAAGTGCTCCTTACCTGTCCTGAAGATCGGCGGAGAAGGTCCTGTTCCAGGCGGTGAAGTCTTCTTCCAAGCGGCAACATCTTCTTCTTCCAGGAACCAGCCGGCGCAGAGGAGATGAAGACCGATGACCATGGAGCTGAAGACCGTCCACTATGGAACTGAAGACCGGCGATGCTGGAACTGAAGATCGGTGACGCTGGAACTGAAGACCGGAGCTATGGAGCGTGGAGGATCCTCTTCATACGATCTCCGCCGTACACTGAATAGGAATTCAAGGTACGCGATTAAAAATGGCGTCCCTTGAATTCCTATTGACTGATTTGAGCCTTCAAATTCAAATCAGCCAATCGGATGAGAGCTACTGTAATTCTATTGGCTGATTTGAATAGCCAATATAATAAGAGCTACTCTAATTCTATTGGCTATTCTAATCAGCCAAATAGAATTACAGTAGCTCTTATTCTATTGGCTATTCAAAACAGTCAATAGAATTACAGAAGCTCTCATTTCGATTGGCTGATTTGAAAGGCTCAAATCAGCCAATAGGAATTCAAGGGACGCCATTTTTAATCACGTACCTTGAATTCCTATTCAGTGTACGGCGGAGATCGTATGAAGAGGATCCTCCACGCTCCAGCATTGCGGATCTTCAGTTCCAGCATTGCCGGTATTCAGTTCCAGAGTGGACGGTCTTCAGCTCCTCAGTCATCGGTCTTCAACTCCTTCACTCTGCGCCGGCTGCTTCCTGGAAGAAGAAGATGTCACCGCTTGGAAGAAGACTTCACCGCCTGGAACAGGACATTCTCTGCCGGTCTTCAGGACAGGTAAGGAGCACTTGGGTGTTAGATTTAGGTTTTTTTTTTAAGGGGGGATCGGGTGGGTTTTAGAGTAGGGGTGTGTGGGTGGTGGGTTGTAATGGGGGGGTTGTTCTTTTTTTTACAGGTAAAAGAGCATATTTACTTTGGGTTAATGCCCCGCAAAAGGCCCTTTTAAGGGCTGGTAATAGAGCTGATTACTTTTGTAATTTAGTTTAGGGTAGGGAAATTTTATTATTTTGGGGGGCTTTTTTATTTTATTAGGGGGCTTAGATTAGGTGTAATTAGCTTAAAATTCTTGTAATCTTTTTTTATTTTTTGTAATTTAGTGTTTGTTTGTAATATAGTTTAGTGTATTTAATTGTATTGTAGTTTAGATATTTTTAGTTTATTTAATTAATTTATTGATAGTGTAGTATTAGGTGTAATGGTAACTTAGGTTAGGATTTATTTTACAGGTAATTTGGTAATTATTTTAACTAGGTAGCTATTAAATAGTTATTAACTATTTAATAGCTATTGTACCTAGTTAAAATAACTACAAAGTAACCTGTAAAAAAAAATATAAACCCTAAAATAGCTACAATGTAATTATTAATTATATTGTAGTTATCTTAGGGTTTATTTTATAGGTAAGTATTTAGTTTTAAATAGGAATAATTTAGTTAATATTAATATTATTTAGATTTATTTCAATAATAATTAAGTTAGGGAGTGTTAGGGTTAGACTTAGGTTTAGGGGTTAATATATTTAAAATAGGTGGCGGCGGTGTAAGGGGCTCAGATTAGGGGTTAATATAGTTAATATAGGTGGTGGCGGTGTAGGGGGATTAGATTAGGGGGTAATACATATAATATAGGTGGCGGCGGTGTAGGGGGCTCAGATTAGGGGGTAATACATATAATATAAGTGGCGGCGGGGTCCGGGAGCGGTGGTTTAGGGGTTAATACATTTATTGTTAGGAGTGAGAGGGGGGATTGCGGATAGAGGGGTATACGTGTCGGGCTATTTTTGGGAGGCGTGTTAGACAGTTACAGGAGATTTTATACTTTAGTTAGTTTTTTTTAGGCGTTGACAGTTGCTAAAGTGCCGTAAGTCACTGGCGACTCCAGAAATTTGTACTTACGCTTATTTCTGGACATCGCCAGTTTGTCCGACTTATGGCACTTTAGCAACTGTCGGCGCCGTATATCTGATAGCTCGATGTGCAAAGTCAAACTACGGGTGGCGCAGGTTTCCATGCTTGCGCCGAAACCTGCGCCATATATCAGATCGCGCCCCGGAGTGCTAATTTATCGTGTGCGTGATAAATAAAAAGCCTTTACAAGTAGCTGGTTATTGCTAGGATGAGCTTGCGGTAGCAATTAGCGCTCCAAAAATTAACCAGAGATCAGATCTCTGGTTAATTTTCTAAATGTGCCGAAATAGCCCCCGAAAGAAAGTGTAGTCTTGGTTTTATTAAATAAAAAATATTAGCTGTGCCTTTACATTGTGGTCTATGGGGACTGTGGTATTATTATTATTCTTTATTTATAAAGCGCCAACAGATTCCGCAGCGCTGTCCATAGGTATGTCTATAAATATAAATATATATGCTTATATACATATATATGTATGTGTTATTATGTATATATGCACATATAAACACATAAATATATATATGTATATATTCATATACATATCTATTTAAATCTGCTGTCCATCACTGCTCGACTTACACCCTTCGCTGCGAAAAGTGAGATATGGCATGAGAACGAGGCTCCCATTGGAGCCTATGGAAGTGCGCTAGCTTCCATGCAATGCGAATGTGAGGTTACGTTCGCATTGCGGGTCACTTTAAATACCAGCGCACAATTTTGCGCTCCACTCATAATCTGTCCCTGTGTGTCTTAAACAGGTAGCAATATTAAATTCAAATGATCCATTGCTCATAATAAACTTGAATGGGATTTTACCTATCCAGGCTGCATCTCCACATCCCTTTAAACTGTATTACTTTTATATATTTGATTTTATTACTATTTTACTGTCTTTTATTTGCTCTGCTGTATAATTTTAGCCTAAACTTCCTCCCCATTTGTTCTCCCAAATACAATCTAATTTGCAAGTGTGTAACTCCTGTGTAAGCAGGCTGCAAGTAACCAGGTGTCTGAAATTAATTCAGTTGTAGTTACATCTCACTGCTATATACAGCAGAAAACAGGTTCTCCTGAGCCTTTAGTCTTCCTGATCCTGTGTTTTATCATTGGCCTTATTGATTTTGAAACTGGATTTAGAAACTTGAGGGAGAAATTGCAATCCTCAGCTCTGACAATCCACTAACAGGTAATCCTCATTAACTTTACACCTGCACTATGCTGTCCATGTCCTTTCTGCCCTATCTGCCCATTTCCTACAACTTACTGCATGTTCCTATTACAATAACCCCCACACACCCTCCCATCTCTCATCCCATATGGTGTTCTCTCATAAACTTTTTTATCTCTTTAGAAACACTTCCCTATCTAACTCTGCTGACTTCAATCATACCCACTCTTACAAGTCTCCGTCTCTTCTCTCACTCCCGCTACTGCTTACTGCTGGTGACATCTCTCCAAACCCTGGCCCCATAGCAATAACCACACTTTCACTCACTCTCCCACAGTAAATACTAATGGTCATGCAATCCAAATAATCCCATCTCCATTTTCCCACAGAGCTTCTTGAATCTTTACCTTTCTTTTTATGTACTCTCTGGAACGCTTGTTCTGTCTGCAACAAGTTTACAACCGTTACAACCGTTCATGACCTGTTTGTTTCTAATGCTTTTAGTAATTTAGTAACCGAAACTTGGATATTTTCTTCTGACACTGTTTCCATTGCTGCTCTCACACATAGTTGTCATTATTTTAGCCATACCCCTAGGTCAGGTGAGAGGCATGGTGGCAGTGTTGGGTTCCTGCTCTCCCCCTCCTCCACCCATCAGTACCTGATCCCACTCCCATCTCTTTCCTTCTCCTCCTTTGAAATCCACTGCATTTGCCTGTTATCCCTCCTCTCTTTCAGAGTGGCAGTCATCTATCACCTTCCTGGACCAACCTCTCAATTCCTTGAAAACTTTGCCACCTGGCTTCCTCACTTTCTCTCTATAAATATACACACTTTTATACTCGTGGACTTCAACATCCCAATTGATAACCCATGCTGCCTCTAAACTTCTTTTACTCTATTTCCTACTCAAAGTGACAGATGCTTCAATTTTCCAAACTTATTTAACATCTTCTCCCTCACACTTTCACTATAACCTGTCCTGACCTTATTAAGCCCACTATGACAAAACTCTCTCATCTGCCCTATTCAGTCTTGCTCCTCCCCAACTGCACAAAAACCCTTTGCATCAGTTACAGCCCTGGCTCTCTCAACAAAAACGCACCCGCACTGCTGAGCAAGTCTGGAGGAAATCTCACTCTGAACCTGATTTTATCCACTATAAGTTCATTCTTCGTTCATACACATCTACCCTTCACTTAGCCAAACAAACTTACTTCTCTTCACTTATATCTACTCTTCTCTACTTTCAACTCTCTCCTCTCCCCACCTGCACCACCCTCTCTATCTGTCTTTAGTGCTCTCGACCTGGCAGACTACTTTTTAAACAAAACACATACTATCTGAAGACTCATTCCGACACTAACCTGCAATCTTCCAACTCCACCCCCATTCACCCTCTCTCCTACTTTCTGTACCTTCTCTTCAGCCACCGAGAATGAAGTTTGTCCTTACTATCTTTTTTATGCACTACCTAGACTCTAAATCCTATTCCTTCCCAGCTATTAACTTCTCTGTATTCCATCCTCACTCTTGTTCTTACTCACATCTTCAACTTATCCCTTTCTACTGATTCATTCCCATCTTCTTTCAAACACCAAAACTCCTGGAAAACTAGTTTACAACTGCCTAACACTATTTATGTCCTCCAACTCCTTGCTTGACACCCTGCAATCTGGATTTGGCCCCCCAACACTCAATTGAAACTGCCTTGACCAAGGTTACTAAGAACCTTCTTTCTGCCAAAAGAAATGGCCACTATTGTATACTTAACTTAGCTGCCTTCAACACAGCCGACCACATCCTCCTCCTACAGTCCCTCAGATCTCTTGATCTCTGTGACTCAGCTCTCTCTTGGATCCACTATTATCTTTCTCACAGATCCTTCTCTGTTTCATTTGCTGGTGACTCTTCCTCTTAAATTGTTCTGTCTGTTGGAGTACCTCAAGGCTCTACCCTGGGTCCTCTAATCTTCTCCATTTATGCTTCTTTTCTGGGTAAACTTATCAAAAGTTATGTCTTCAAATATCACCTCTATGCTGATAACACCTAGATCTACCTCTTCACCCATGCTTTCTCTCCCTCTGTCCTTTATCATGTCAGCAACTACCTATTTGGCAATTCTTCCTGGATTGTCTCTCATCATCTAAAGATTAACATGTCAAGACTGAGCTCCGTCTAACCCCCTCCTCTAGCTCCACTCCAATTTATTACTTCTCTATCACCATCAACAGCATCACCATCTCCCAATCACCCTATGTACACTTCCTTGGAGTTACACTTGATTCCAACCTGTCCTTCATCCCCCACATCCAATTTCTCTTTTCATCCTGTCACAACCACCTACTCAATATTTCTTAAATGTGCCCATTTCTGAGCACTGACAGTATAAAGCAATTTATCTACTCCCTTGTAATTTCCAGACTTGACTACTGTAATAACCTACTCACTGGCCTTCCTCTTTCCCACCTCTCCCCCCTTCAATCCATCTGCCAGGTTAATCCCCCTTTGCTGTCACTCTGTATCTGCCACACCTCTCTTAGTCCCTTCCCTGGCTACAAATTCACAGCAGAATTAAATTAAAAATTTGGACCCTAACCTACAAAACCCTTACCAATGCCGATCCCCTCTACCTGTCTTTACTAATCAACAAATATATTCCAGCCCGCCCACTCAGATCCAACAATGATCTGCTCCTTGCATCTTCAATTATCACCTCTTCCCATGCTAGACTGCAGGACTTCTTTCATGTAGCACCTACCCTCTAGAAAGTCTCTTTCAAGTTTTTTAACATTATTTTATTTACACAAACTTTAACCTTGGATAGCGCTGTGGAATATGTTGGTGATATTAATGTAAAGTATAATAATAATGATACTATCTCAGAATTTACAGTGATGGAGTCAATGTTGTAAACATTAAAGTTATCCAAAAATGTAAAGAGGAAAATGTAAAAATACTATATATACCAGTTACTAGAAGTTTTCTATTAAGACATTCTCTACTATCTCTTACTTAAAGAAGTTGGATAATACTGTTACAAGTCAACTGAAATGCTATATAGCATTGTTGAAAGCATGTTGACTGTCAGGATATACATCTCTGCCATATACACTATCCTTGGTTGTACTGTCCCTTTAAGGATCACTGCTTCTCATACCTGTCTCCACCCTATTTAAGGCACACCTGTTTCACTCATTCTTTGCTTAGTATTGATATACACTTCAATTGCCTAGCCAGTTTTGTCTGAACTCTGCTCACTCAAATTTGCTACCAGCAAGTTTTTCTTTGGATTCAAGTTTTCTCACGAACTTTGCTGCTGTTGCTTTTTACTTGCAACCTTCAGTTTCCTCTGAAACTCCTGTGATTTACTAACCTCCACTTGAATTGTTTTCTTACAATTACCTTGGACGCTACTGCTACTGTCTCCTGTCTCAGCACTTCCACGGAGCTCCGCAACTACCGCGGTGACGTCACACGCCAGCTGCTCTCTCTCTCGCTACTCAGCTCTAGCCTGCTCTTCCGACTACGCTGTAAGTGTTACTACTTCTGACTCTCAGCCTTGATATGTGCCAGCACTATAACGCTTACCATTATAATATTCTCAAAATGCATATGTCTTCTTGTCAGTGTTCTTTTGTTTATTAACATTGTTCCAACCTTCGCATATATCTACTCTCATATGTGATTCTCCAAGTTTACTTACAAAAGCCTGCTGAAACTTCATATAATTACTGATCGTTCATTCTGACCATTTATCTCCTATAAATTTGGGTATTCTGATTAACATCTTACCGGAGGAACTGTGTTTCATGTTTTCACTGCAGACTAGAGTGTAGCCACTCTTTTCAGCCTGCAATAGGGTTAACATACCGAATCTCCTCCTTTACATTAATTACAGCCTGCTGATACAGGAAAGCCGCCTTCACACATCCTGTGACTATTGTGGTTTTCAGTATCTTCTTGCTACATACACTCTCTATTGTTGCCACCTTCCATCTCAGCAGTTGTGATTCACCTGACCTGTTCAAAATACTGTGTCTTTATTTTAGATTTCCTAAACCAGTGTGACATTGACCTTTTATCAGCCAAATCTAGAAACCTGAATTATATAAAAATAAATACATTCAAATTGATTTATGAGAATGTTTTTAAAATAGGATAAATATAATTCGTACATACCTGTATAGATGAAATACGCAACACTTAAAATTTAATATTGCTACTAAAGACTCTTATAGCTCAGCTAACAATCTGTAATTGATGCATTTTTGTCTTATTGGCATAATAAGAACTGACCAAAGGTTTCTCAACATTAACCCTTTAATGACCAGCACTGTACCCTGTACTATGCTGCTGTTCTGGGCCTCTCTCTGCCACGATCTTGCTAACTGTAGCGAGATTGAGCTATTTTTGCATGCCCCATGAATAAATAGATTTGCAGAGTAACTGATGCAGAGGGACATACTCTTTGTCCCTCTCTGCATTGGGTAGCGGTGGTGCTGATCGTTAGTGGTGTGGGAGGGTTAGGAGGGATGCAGGTGGGTGGCCCATCACTGGAGGGGGGAGGAAGGGGCGGGGGACCGCTACACTACAACACAAATAAATGCTGAGAGTGCGGGTCCTAGAGTGAATAGGGGAAAAGATTGTGGAAGGGGGGGTATATGAGGTGGGGTGCATCTACACTACAGCAAAACATGTTTTTTTAATAAATAAAAAGAAAAATTATTAGAAAACTGGGTACTGGCAGACAGATGATGGAAACAAGTTAGAGTAGGTAGAGTTAGATAGCTTTATGGGAACGATCAGGGAGGTGGGAAAGGAAGGGGTACTCATACACTGAAAAAATAATTTAATTTCTTTTTTTATAAAATGACTAAAACTGCATACTGGCAGATTGTCTGCTAGCACCTAAGGTGGGAGTGACCAGTGGGGCATGAGGGAGGGAAGAGAGCTGGTTGAGCGGGATCAGGGGGTGGCAAGTGTGAGGTTAATCTCTACACTAAAGCTAAAATTAACCTTTACAAGCTACTTGATAACCCCTTCAATGCTTGGAATAATAAGTATGGTGCCTTCTAATTACCAAAAAGCAAAGCCAAAGCCACATATATCTGCTATTTCTGAACAAAGGGGATCCCAGAGAAGCTTTTATAACCATTTGTGCCATTGGTATGTAAATAATTTCAGTGAGAAACCTACATTTTGTGAAAAAGTTAACAATTTGTTTATTTGATTGCATTTGGCGGTGAAATGGTGGCATGAAATATACCAAACTAGGCCTAGATCTATACTTTGGATTGTCTACTAAAAAGAAATATAGTTGTGATAGGTAAATAAAAAAACAAGGCTTTATTTCTGTTTAAATGGAGTGATGGCAAAAATTATACAAATGCTCTGGTCTTTTGGGGAAGTTTTAGTCTGAAATGCCCGGTCCTTAAGGGGTTAAATAAATTGCCATTTGCAACATTTAATGAAATCTTGGTTCACACATGCAGTGGTTTAACACAAAGGGCCAGATTACGAGTGGAGCACAAAATATCACTTTCATAGGCGCAATATTTGCACTCCACTCAGTAATACCAGCGCACACAAATGTGCACTGTTATTACAAGTAAAGTGCAATGCGAACATAACCTCCCGTTTGCATTGCATGGAAGCTTTGTGCTCACAAGAGCGTGCTTCCATAGGTTCCAATGGGAGCCTCATTCTCATGCCGACAGACACAGCTGAGAACCTAAAGCAGCGAAGGGACTAAGTATCGCAGCAGATTATATATATATATATATATTATATATATATATATAAAATATATATATATTTATGTGTTAATATATGTGTATATATATATATATATATATATATATATATATATATAGTGAAGATTGGAGTAGCCGTGTTAGTCCAGTAGATAGATGCTCAAAAAACAAAGTATTTCATTATGCAGTGATACCTTTTTTATTGGACTAACATAATATTTAAAAGACAAGCTTTCGAGAGTTTTCCTCTCTTCCTCAGGTCTGAAGCAATACTGATCATTCTGATATAGATACACATCACATACAACAAATGGAAGGGAGGAAGGGGGGTGAGAGGGGGGGTCATAAAAGCAGAGAATGTGTCTGAAGGAGAAAATAGCTGAGAATAGCCAGAAAGAATAAATAAACAGAGGAGAGTAAATAGGTCAGATGAGAGGAAAAACAAAAAGGAAAAAGAAACCAATATAGGACAATAAATGAGAGATTATAGAAAGTTTTGGTAGTGTGTGAGAAAGCCAGAGTCTACATTAAGTCCTTCATTTCTGGTATTGAAATGTGTGATCATTTTCATCTCAAACGTCTTTCGTTCATGAGAGTCTTTGAAATTCCCTTTAAGAATTTTAATCCTGAGGTTAAGGATGGAGTGACCAGTCTGGGTGAAGTGATGACCAACAGGGGTACAATATTCATTTTCCTTGTGGTTTTTGATCGAGTGTCTGTGTAGATTCATTCTAAGATGCAGCTTTAGGCCAGTTTCTCCAATGTAGCAACCTCTGTCACACGCTGTACACTGTATTATGTACACCACATTAGCAGATGAGCACGAATAGGATCCCTTAATATTGTATGACGCGTTGTTGTGTCTGGCTGTGTTGTTGTCACATATATGTTGACACAGTTTGCAGAGTGATTTGTTGCATCGTGCAGTGCCATTCTGTGTGCGCTTCTGTTCTGTGGTTAATTTGCTGCGGACCAATCTCTGTCTCAGGTTAGGCGGTTGTTTGAATGCTAGTATGGGGGGTTCAGGAAATATTTTTTTGAGTGTGGGGTACATAATACATAATACAGTGTACAGCGTGTGACAGAGGTTGCTACATTGGAGAAACTGGCCTAAAGCTGCATCTTAGAATGAATCTACACAGACACTCGATCAAAAACCACAAGGAAAATGAATACTGTACCCCTGTGGGAATACTGTACCCCTGTGGGAGAATACTGTACCCCTGTGGGAGAATGCGAGCTCAATCTGATTGGCTGATCAGATCAGCCAATCGGATTGAACTTGATTCTGATTGGCTGATTCCATCAGCCAATCAAAATATTCCTACCTTAATTCCGATTGGCTGATAGAATCCTATCAGCCAATCGGAATTCGAGGGACGCCATCTTGGATGACGTCATTTAAAGGAACCGTCATTCGTCGTTCAGTCGTCGGCCAGGATGGATGTTCCGCCGTGGAGGTCTTCAGGATGCTGCCGCTTCGCTCCGGATGAATGCCGCTTGGATGAAGACTTCAATCGGATGGAAGACCTCTTCTGCCCCGCTTGGATGAAGACTTCAGCCGGATCATGGACCTCTTCAGCCCCCCGCTTGGGCTTGGATCAGGACATCGGAGGAGCTCTTCTGGACCGATCGGTGAACCTGGTATGGTGAAGACAAGGTAGGATGATCTTCAGGGGCTTAGTGTTAGGTTTATTTAAGGGGGGTTTGGGTTAGATTAGGGGTATGTGGGTGGTGGGTTGTAATGTTGGGGGGCTTGGGTATTGTATGTTTTTTTTTACAGGCAAAAGAGCTGTATTTCTTGGGGCATGCCCCACAAAGGGCCCTGTTCAGGGCTGGTAAGGTAAAAGAGCTTTGAACTTTAGTAATTTAGAATAGGGTAGGGCATTTTTTTATTTTGGGGGGCTTTGTTATTTTATTAGGGGGCTTAGAGTAGGTGTAATTAGTTTAAAATTGTTGTAATATTTTTCTTATGTTTGTAAATATTTTTTTATTTTTTGTAACTTAGTTCTTTTTTATTTTTTGTACTTTAGCTAGTTTATTTAATTGTATTTATTTGTAGCAATTGTATTTAATTAATTTATTGATAGTGTAGTGTTAGGTTAAATGTAGGTAATTGTAGGTAGTTTATTTAATTAATTTATTGATAGTCTAGTGTTAGGTTTATTTGTAACTTAGGTTAGGATTTCTTTTACAGGTAAATTTGTAATTATTTTAACTATTTTAGCTATTAAATAGTTCTTAACTATTTAATAGCTATTGTACCTGGTTAAAATAAATACAAAGTTACCTGTAAAATAAATATAAATCCTAAAATAGCTATAATATAATTATAATTTATATTGTAGCTATATTAGGATTTATTTTACAGGTAAGTATTTAGCTTTAAATAGGAATAATTTATTTAATAAGAGTTAATTAATTTCGTTAGATTTAAATTATATTTAACTTAGGGGGGTGTTAGTGTTAGGGTTAGACTTAGCTTTAGGGGTTAATACATTTATTAGAATAGCGGTGAGCTCCAGTCGGCAGATTAGGGGTTAATGTTTGAAGTTAGGTGTCGGCGATGTTAGGGAGGGCAGATTAGGGGTTAATACTATTTATGATAGGGTTAGTGAGGCGGATTAGGGGTTAATAACTTTATTATAGTAGCGCTCAGGTCCGCTCGGCAGATTAGGGGTTAATAAGTGTAGGCAGGTGGAGGCGACGTTGTGGGGGGCAGATTAGGGGTTAATAAATATAATATAGGGGTCGGCGATGTTAGGGCAGCAGATTAGGGGTACATAGGGATAATGTAAGTAGCGGCGGTTTACGGAGCAGCAGATTAGGGGTTAATAATAATATGCAGGGGTCAGCGATAGCGGGGGCGGCAGATTAGGGGTTAATAAGTGTAAGGTTAGGGGTGTTTAGACTCGGAGTACATGTTAGAGTGTTAAGTGCAGACGTAGGAAGGGTTACCGCATAGCAAACAATGGGGCTGCGTTAGGAGCTGAACGCGGCTTTTTTGCAGGTGTTTGGTTTTTTTTCAGCTCAAACAGCCCCATTGTTTCCTATGGGGGAATCGTGCACAAGCACGTTTTTGAGGCTGGCCGCGTCCGTAAGCAACTCTGGTATCGAGAGTTGAAGCTGCGTTAAAAATGCTCTAAGCTCCTTTTTTGGAGCCTAACGCAGCCTTTATGTGGACTCTCAATACCAGAGTTATTTTTATGGTGCGGCCAGAAAAAAGCCGGCGTTAGTTTTTCGGGTCGTTACCGACAAAACTCCAAATCTAGGCCAAAGTGAATAGTATAGGTGATAATGGACATCCTTGTTGAGTGCCATTTCTGATGGTAAAGGATTCTGAGAGGATCGTATTAACCCTAACTTTAGCTGTAGGCTCTGAGTAAAGAGCAAAGATTTTATCTATAAAGTTCTGGCCAATGTTGTATGTGGACAGGGCAGCCCTGAGAAAATCCCAGTTCACCCTGTCAAATGCTTTTTCAGCATTGGTGGAAATGAGGGAGAGATGGAGCTGGTGGTTCTGAGTGTATGCCACTAGCTGGATTACCTTCAATGTGTTGTCCCTAGCCTCTCTACCAGGTATAAAACCAACCTGGTTGGGGGAAATTAACTGATTAAGCAGAGGATTTAATCTGTCAGCTAGGATTTTAGCGAAAATTTTTATGTCTGTGTTAAGGAGGGAGATAGGACGGAAATTTTGGGTGACATTTGGGGGTTTTCCTGGTTTCAGAAGCACAGTAATGTGAGCCTCCAGCATGGATTTGGGAAATCCCTCTGTTTTGTCTAATAAGTTGAAAATCTTTTGTAACTTAGGGGCCAGGATGTGTAAGTACTTTTTGTAGTATCTGGCTCCGTATCCATCCAGACCTGGGCTCTTCCCATAGGGTAGGTTTTTAACTGCTGATACAATTTCTTTGATATCAATAGGGGAGTCTAGTTTTTGGGATTGTTCATCTGTTAAACTAGGTATGGTCACATTTTCTAGGTATTTGATCAGGTTCTCCTTTTCAGTGCTGGCTACATGCTGTGAGTGTACTGTTCCTGCCAAGTTGTATAGAGACGAATAATATGTCTTAAAAATTCCAGCAATAGCTAAACTATCTTTTTTCTCTATTCCATTTTTGTTTTTGACTGAATGTATATGTGTTTTAAGTGGCTTCCTACGAATTGCCCTAGCAAGGAGTTTGCCAGATTTGTTCCCCTGCTCAAAATATCTCTGATGCAGAATCAATGCCTTCTTTTGGTGTTCATGTTGTTAATACTTGTTTAGCTCTGCTCTTGAGCTTGTTAGTTCTGCCAGCAACAAAGCATTCTCGGGTGACCGCTTATGCGCTTGCTCTAATGTTTGTGTCTTTTTTAAAAGGGATTCGTATCTGAGTCTGTGCTGTTTATTAAGGATGGCTTTATGTTTTAAGAACTCCCCCCTAATAACGAACTTATGTGCTTCCCATATGTTGAAATATGACATTTCAGTCTCATCATTAGGAAGGAAGTATTCCGTTATGGACTTCTCTATTTCTAAACTCACTATTGTATGATCCAAGAGGGTATCATCCAATCTCCATTGGAATAGGGACAAAGGTTTCTCGGGCCAGTGAATTAGACATGACACCGGGGCATGGTCTGACCAGGTAATGGGATGTATGCGTACATTTTTGACCAGGGCCAGGGTTAGCGCATCAGTCAGTATATAGTCAATGTGTGAATAGGTAGTATGCGGATGCGAGTAATATGTAACATCCGAAGTGTGGGGATGTAGTATGCACCAGGTGTCATAGAGAGCCAATTTGTGGAGTTGGTTGCTAATACTTTTGGAGCCTCCATACAGGGCCGGCGCTTGCATACAGGCCGTCAAGGCAGTCGCCTTTAGAGCGCCCAAGCAGGGGGGCACACTTGGAGCGGCAACAAACAAGGGCTGAATAAATGTAATGACAGACTATTGGCAATATATTTTGTGCTGCGCAGCGCACAACGTGTTGACTGCCTGTCTGGGGTAAAAAACTTAGTCTGCATACTGCATGTCAAACTGTATTTTGTATGTGACTGATGTGCACTTGTGCAGACTAAGGCCTCGCTTCCATTGAGTCGTTAAAAATGGAACCGTAAGCTACCGAAGCGGCCGACAGCTAAAAGTAATTTACGGATCCATTTTAGTACCAGGTTTCCATTGAAATATTTTGCGGATAGTGTGCAGTCGCTCTTTTTGTGTAGCTGTAAGTTAACGTTGTGTTAACGCTTCAATCTGATGTCGGATTTCTTGAAAATCAATTAGTTGCTAAGGTAACCTGACCTTACGCTATAGAATTTACGTTTAACGTCCGTGCTGCTTACCGGTGATCACCTCTCAAGAAAAATAAAGATACACTTATCCCTATTTTTAATAATCAAATACTATTTTTTAATATAAGTTCAACTATTTCTATACATGAGACAACAATAAATATTACTTATAACAATTTATTTCTACATTAAAACACTTGCATTATTTGCAAGTTTTATAATTTCAATAGAAAATAGGTCTCAAAAAGCACAATTTTCCTCTTTTATACCTAGTTGATCTGGGTGTAATATTTCTCAATGTATCGACAGCCTCCGACAGTATTTTAAAGGTTTGCGCTTTCATTGGAAACCTGGTATAATTTATCGATTAACGGCTTCTATTACTTTCTATGGGACGCGAAGATTTTTTCGGCAGCCGGAGTCCAGCTGCCGATATTGAGGTATAACGTGCCATTGGAAACAGTCGATAAACGATATTGCTTTCGACAGCATATTTAACGGTTTGCGAGTGCGCGCAAACTGAATTACGACTCAATGGAAGCAAGCCCTAAGTTTTTTACCCCAGACAGCCAGGCAGCCAACACTTTGTTGTGCGCTGCGCAGCGCAACATATATTGCCAAATAGCCCATTATTAAATTTATTCAGGACTTGGCTCATGGCTGTGGTGGCTGCTGCGACCCTAATGCATATACAGCTAAGCCTGAAGTCAGTGTTAGTCACTCAGCTAGACAGCTGTCACAGGCGCCGCGCACGCTTTGTAGTCCACCAGGCCCCGCCCCCCGTTCAGCGATGCTTCTTGGTTTCAGCACGCAGACACAGGGCAGGGGTGGGTTACATATGCTGCAGGCTGCCCTCCCTTCTGGGCTCCTTTATGGCGGATTGGCGACTCACTTTGGCTGCTGGCCTTTCATGATCATCCCACTAAAGCTTCAGACTGAGGCACTGACTGACAGCTGCTCCCACCGGAGAAGTTCTGTGCACTATCACAGCCTAGTTGCAGAGCCAGCAGGTCTATTAACAACATGGTCACTGAGGGAGGAAATGGAGGAGGTAAGTCCTCTGGGGCAGTCAGTGGCTCTATCTCCATGTCACTCTCACTTTTTAGTAATTTGGGTAATTTTATAAATACCTGTGTGCATGTATATATGTATATATATATATTTATTTATATATACAGTATATAATATATATATATATATATATACACAGTATATTATATAATATATATATATATATACATACAATATATATATTATATATATATGTTATATATAATATATATATATATATATATATATATATATATATATATATATATATGTGTGTGTGTGTGTGTTATGCAGCACTACCACTGTCTGATTTGAATTTAGCCACCAATAAGCAAGCACTACCCAGGTGCTGAACAAAAAAATGGGCCAGCTTCTAAGCTTACATTCCTGCTTTGTAAATACAGATACCACAAGAACAAATAAAAATTGATAATAGGAGTTGATTAGAAAGTTGTTTAAAATATCATGCTCTAAAATATTTGGGTTTCATATCTCTTTAACTAGCAATAGGATGGTATGTAAATCTTGGGGTGGGGGGCGTCAAAATGTATCCTCACCTGTGTGGCCAAAAATCCTAGCACCGGCCCTGCCACCATATGTGTCTAAACTCGGGTCAAGGGGTGTATTAAAGTCTCCCCCTAAAATTAGCATGCCTTTCTTGGAATCAAGTAGTCTGTTTGATAACTGTCTCATAAAAGCTTTTTGTGCCTGATTAGGGAAGTACACATTCACAATTGTTATTGGTCTGTTATATAAGAGTCCTGTAAGAATTTGAAGTCTGCCCTCGGTATCTTGTTCTAACTGTAATTTTTGGAAGGGGATGTAATTTCTAAGGAGTATGCCTACCCCACTTTTTTTGGTGGGACCTGATGAAAAAAAAAGCTGTCGGGTATTTGTGATGAAGCCACTTAGGCTCTTTACCTTTTTTAAAATGAGTTTCCTGTATGAGTATAATCGCGCTGTTTTGTTTATGCAAGTCAGTGAGTATGATGTTTCTCTTTTGGGGCGTGTTAAAACCCTTGACATTAATTGTGGTAAAAGTGATAGTTTGCACTTTATCAGGAGAGGGCATTGTGAGTGTTAAAGCTTGTACGGTGGTTAAGCAATAAAGGATTGCTCAATAGGAACCAGTCGCATGCATATTTGTCATAGCAATAGGACATAAAGGGGGGGAGTAGGGGTAAGGGAGGCCTGGGGTGTAAGCGTGGGAGGGGTGGCTATGCCCGCACTCGACTCGATCACGTGGCAAAAATCAGAAAAAAGTATAATACAGTTATAATGTTATTACAAAGTCTATACCACTTCTCTGTGGAAGACCTTAAGTGAAAAAAAACAATATAGAAAATACAGTGAACTAAACAGTTAACTAAACAGTTAAATCAACAATAAATTGCGGGGAATGAGACCCAGTGTTGCCTATCTGAAATGTAGATTTAGAATATGTGTTCATTATAAAATAGTGGTCCAATCTGCTGTAAGCAGTATCAACGATAGCTATAGTGTTAGGGTGAAGTAGAGAAAGAGGGACAGTACATGGCAAAGGCCTTAGAGTGTTCTTAGGGTGTTCCAACACATCCTAAGACATGGTTGCTAAGGGATCAGAGCTATTGTACCTCTACCAGTAAACACTTTGGTGGTTGAAGCTTTTAAGTTATATGGAGTCAGGTTCTTAGGATGATTCTACCTATTGCAGGCCATCCGGTTCAGTGTCTGAAGTTGCAAGTGTGTGGGATGTCTCTTCTAAGCCCTTATAAACTAGTTTCGGCCTTTTGCATATCTTGTTAACCAAATGTTATTGCTCTCATGTCTACTCTCCCACACCTAATGACATATAAGGCATAGCTGGCTTCTTGGTTGATCTAGATTGTCTAGCTGCGGGAGGAGGTTATTCATAAGAAATATGCTATTTTGGTCAGCTATGGATGTCAGAGCTTCTAAAGTGCGTGGCATACAGATAAAATAGTGGTATGGAAATTTGCCCTGTTTGTTAAGGAGGAGGGTAGTATGTACGAAACAAAGTTTATCATATACAATAAGGACTAAACATTCAACAATATAAGAAAACTAGACTGATAATAAATGATGTACTCATCTGTCCACCATCTGGTCTTTACCACCCCTTGGTGTTTAGTCAAAAGTTTCAGTAGGTCCGCTCATCAGAAGCTTCTGTGTGACCTATCCAACGTAGGTTTACCAAAGGGTTAGTGTAGAGTGAAGATAACCATAGATGCCATTTTTGCAGAACCTTTCATTGTTAGATGAGTACGAAAAGTTATTTAAGTGTCAAGAGAATGGCATGCAGAGGTGCAGTTGTTTAACATCCTGACGTATTATCCATTCTCTATCATCTCCTGTTCTAGTGAAGTTGTAGGCCAAGATTTGTTGTTGGCTGGTGAATCCAGTATTCCTGTTATTCCCCGGGTTGGTATGTCCTTAGGATACTTTGCATTGTTTGGAAGGGCTTTGGCCTGGGGCAAGGCTTCTGAAGTCGGTTGCATTTCCTGATTGATGCCCAGTGCTTTGTAAAAGTTTGGGAGATCTTGTTCTGGTTTAAAAACTGCTGTCTGTCCATTATTATTGGCAATAATGCTAAGGGGAAAACCCCAGCGATAGAGGATTTTGTGGTTTCGGAGTGTTTCTGTGATATATTTGCATTCTCTGCGCTTCTGCAGTGTGGCCGGTGATAAATCTGAGAAGAATTGTAGTGGGAAACCAGCATATGTTAAGGGGGCTTTGGTTCACGCCCCCCTGACGATCTCTTCCTTTGGTTGAGCTTTAGCAGATGGTCTTGGGCGCAATACCCTATGGGCTCTTTCCAGCTGAACATCCGGAGAGGCTGTGGTACCTTTAATGACCCTAAACAGATCTTGTAGATAGCCATTGAGCGATGATGGGGACACAGACTCCGAAATACCCCTAATGCGGAGGTTGTTCCTCCTATTTCGATTATCAAGGTCTTCAATTTTGTCTAATAAAAAAGTAATGGCTTCATTTTCTTGTGATATGGTTTGGGTATTGCCCTTTACCTCTGTTTGGACTGCTGTCTGTGTATGTTCCAGGGCATCTACTCTAGTAGTAATTGGGATATGTCCTTTTTCAGTTCTCCAAAGAGGCCCCTAACCTCAGACAGGACCTCCTTGATATCTTCCTTGGAAGAGAGTAACTTCAAATCTTCCCTTGTAATATAAGAAGCTCCAGGTTGTTCCATTTCTAGATCTCTGTTTGTGCTTTGTGACTCCATTATCTGTGATCCCTGAACACTGAGCTGCGGACTTCATATAGTGGCTCATAAGTGAAGTTTGGGCCTGTTTGTCCATTTTTGAGGCTTGTTTACAGGGCATACCAAATATCAGTGCACACTAAACTACAGTGTGTAGTAGATAAGTTGTGTCAGTTGGATTAATTTGAGGTGTGTCACACTTATATAGTATATGTTTGTTCTGCATGTCCCCAGCTCGCTATGTCAAGTGGCTTATTACTAAGATTGAGTTGGCTGGGTTCCGCTATGTACACACTGTTTCAAGATCCGTAATCATGCATGTAGTTGTCCCTTGTTTGTACCCATGTGTGTGGTGTATAGGGGCCTATCAATTTATTACTTGTTATGTTTTCACCTACCCGGTGGAATTCTCACGTCTGCAGCTGTCCCTGTCTCCAGGATGTCTCCAACAGCTCCGTATAAGTTATTACATATAACCAGTGTTCTCCGATTTAGGTGTCTGGCCTTTCTTATACTCTGGTGTTCTGGTTTGTTGCCCTGTGCAGGTTCTGAGGGTGTTAGATATTTCCAGAGCAGTCACATTGTGGTGCCATTTTATCAGGAATCTGCCTCGGTATGTCGACAGTAGTTTTGAGCTTCTCCTATGCGTACCTCAGCGTTGGTCGCCAATGCTGAGGGTTTTACAGGCCACTAAAGTTGCGCAGTTGCGATGGCGTTGTTCCGTCTCCACTTTATCACTAAAATTTGTTGCTACAGAGTTCCTGTCAGCTGCAAATAAGTGCAGCATTGCTCCCCCCTCTGATTTCAGGTGTATAGTAGCTTAAAGGACCACAAATTGTATCTTGGCAACACTTAAGTCTGCGGAGCCGTTTCAATGTGCGGCCATTAACCTGGGCTGCAAGGTCCCCCCCCGGCCTAACACATCTTTAACAGGATTTGGCCCCTGAAATGCTGTGTATTATTATTCAGCGATATAAATATCTATTCAGCAGAATGCCTGAGCTGAAGTAGATGCCTATTTATATTGCAAATTAATAAACTTACTCAGTCTTCAATACTTTAATGTGCTTTATATAGTGTTCAGAATTTTGCAGCCAAATCTAGAAGCCTGGTATAACCATACACACACATACATAAACACACATACACACACAGAGACACATACATACAGACACAGACACATACATACACACAGACACACACACATGCACACACATACACTCACACATACATACACACACATACATACATAAACAGACACACACACACATAAACACACACACACATAAACACACACGCACACATACATAAACACACATACATACATAAACACACATACATAAACACATACACACACACACACATACATAAACACACACAGAGACACATACATACATATATACACACACAGAGACACACACACATACATACATAAACACACATACACACACAGAGACACACACATACATATATACACACACACACAGAGACACACACATACATATATACACACACAGAGACACACAGAGACACACACACACATATATACACACACATACACACACAGAGACACACACATACATATATACACACACACACACATACATATATACACACACGCATACATTTATATACATACACACACTTGAAGTATGCTTTTACAATTCTGATTGCAGAAGATTTGGGACATCCAACTTTAGAAAATTAAAAGCAAGTACTATGCCTGTGGTGTCTGTATAAATAACTCTGGCTGTCCAGTCAGTTGTTCCTCCATTAAATAACACTGAAACAGCGGTAACAGGCAGCCTTACCTTACCTATCTCTTTAGCTGACAGACACTATAGAAGGTGATAGACTCTCCACTGCTCTCCCGTAGTAAACTAAATGCAACTATACCACCCCTCCCCCACATGTCACACTCATTACCGGGAGCAGCTCTTTTGTGTCTGGGGGAGTTTATAGCACTGTTGATAACACAGAGCTAAAGGAGTTCTGGATTCCCAAATATTTTCCTCTGTGCAGTCACAGCCTTGCCAGCACTGTGCTAAGACACAAAACGGTCTTTGAGGAGAAGCACATGGAGGAAAATGAATGGGAATTCAGAACCACATAGTTAAGAGGAGAAAAATTGTGTACTGTCGAGAGGTCTAAAAGCAAATATGTAAGCCCCCAGGAAAATGAAATAGTTTAGTAGCCACTAACCTCACTGCTGCTCTTAGATGCTGTCCCTCTGCGCACCACTCAGAGACAAGTGCAGGCACTTTAAGAAGGATTTGTTGCCACCTGATTTTCCCGCTGTAGCACAATTTAGAGCTCATTTCCTGGCCGGTGCACTATTGAATTGGGAGCTGATCTGAAATGCACTTGTTAGTGCAGCCCTGGAACTCCTCTTCCTGGGCTCTTTAGTAGCATACTACTAGCGCACTTTGCTCTAATTTGGTTGAAAAAGTGCCTGCATTTTTAGTGCAGCTGCCCCCCCTGACAAATTCCACATATGTTCTGAAGTTCACTTTTATAATGATACAAACTCATTACATAAACATTATCATATAAGTCTAAAAAGCATACCTGCTGTCATATTAGGTGGCTCCTGTCACAGCTCGGCGAGTCCTTCCCGTGCTGCAGTACAGATGATTGCTGTAGGAGGATTAAGCTATCTGGCTGATGCCCCTCCCCCCTCTACAGGTTCCCTTGCAAATACATAGTGCCTTCACAGCCTGCAATTCAACCTCTGCCTTGCACGTGACCTTAGTGGTGACGTCAGCATCTCACTCGCACAGTATAAACTGTGCGATTAGAGAGGTATAGGGGCTGGGTTGATGCGTCACCTGCAGACACTTATGATTAAGTGCAGAGGAGTATGCCAGGCATCTAGCCTCTACAGCATGTGCGGTTTAAAAATAAAAAGTGTTTTTTTTTATTTATTTTTTAAACACAGTCTGGCTTGGACCTTTTTTTCAATTTTTTCAATAGGGGGGCTGGGCTACTGGAAAATTATATTTATTCAGCCAAAAAAATGTCTTCTTTTGTGTCTAGGGGTTCATGTGCATCTATTGGGGAGCCTCCACTGGTGCACAGGCTTATGTAATCACCCTAGACATATACAAAACACAGAAGGGGACTGCACTCTCAGACCGGACAGGGTACACATCCCATGACCCTGCAATATGCACAGCCCTGGGTGCACAATAGCACTCTCAGGAAGCTGCACTGTCCCCAGAGTCACAGGCAGTTAGCCCCAGACAGGTCTGGGTGCAAGGCCCATAGGGAAAATTACAAAAAAAAATTAATACAACACACAGAGAAAGTCCAGCACTCACTTACAAGCTCTCAGCTAAGATTAAAAGCAAAAATGGAAGGGTTGGTTACCGCATTTGGCCAAATGGGACAAGACCAGGTACCACATCAAAGTCCCTTACAAAAACCTGGGACCCTAAAACAGCCACACAATGCAAGCTCTCAATCCAACAAACTGGGAACAAGTGAAGGGTGCACAGGCTTATGTAAACACGGAAGGGGACTGCACTCTGAGACCGTACCAGGTACACATCCCATGACCCTGGAACATGCTCAGCCCTGGGTGCTCTCTGGCACTCACAGGAAGCTGTGCTGTCACCAGAGCCACAGGCAAAAATTGAAGGCCAAATAAGACAAGCCCAGGTACCACCTCAAGATCCCTTCCAAAACCTGGGACCCTAAAATAGCCACACAATGCAAGCTCTAAATCCAACAAAGGACCTTTACATGGTACTTGGGCTTGTCCCATTTGGCCAAATGCGGTAATTAACCCTTCCATTTTTGCTTTTAATCTTAGCTGAGAGCATGTAATTGAGTGCTGGGCTTTCTCTGTATGTTGTATGTGTATATATATATATATATATATATATATATATATATAGTATATGTTTGTGTGTATATATATATATATATATATATATATATATATATGTAGAAAAAATAACTCATTGTGTAACCCATTTACAAATCTAAACAAATCAGAAGACTTGCTTTTCACACAGAAACTCTCTGATACACTGTTTCCAATGCAGCAAAGGATTCTGGGTGAGACATGCAAATGAGGTTCACAATTACTCCCTTTTGTACTTCTAGCCTGCTTTTTAAGGCAGACTTCCCTTTACACCATAGCATTGCTGCATTACACAGCTTCTAAGCTTAGCTAGGGGTAGTACAGTGATTCAGACCAATCCCAGGACAGCTGTTTCGTGGTTATTGTCACTCATCAGCTGGGAGTAGGTTGAATCACTGTTGGAAAAGTTGTTTTCTGGGGGAAAAACAACAGCAATTTAAAATATGGGGAGGCGAAAAGTGAGTTTAAAATCCTCCACTAAATCCAAAATGTAGAGAAAATAACTCGTGTAAACCATTTACAAATCTAAACAAAAAAAAAAGTGAGTCATTGTGAACCTCATTTGCATGTCTCACCCAGAATCCTTTGCTGCATTGGAAACAGTGTATCAGAGAGTTTCTATGTGAAAAGCAAGTCTTCTGATTTGTTTAGATTTGTAAATGGTTTACACAATGAGTTATTTTCTCTACATTTTGGTTTTAGTGGAGGATTTTAAACTCACTTTTCGCCTCCCCATATTTTAAATTGCTGTTATATATATATATATATATATATATATATATATATATATACACACACACACAAACATATACATGGAAAGCGCTGCAGAATTTGTTGACGTTTTATAAATAAAGTACATTAATATACACACATACAGTATCTCACAAAAGTGAGTACACCCCTCACATTTTTGTAAATATTTTATTATATATTTTCATGTGACAACACTGAAGAAATTACACTTTGCTACAATGCAAAGTAGTGAGTGTACATCCTGTATAACAGTGTAAATTTTCTGCCCCCTCAAAATAACTCAACAAATAGCCATTAATGTCTAAACAGTTGGCAACAAAAGTGAGTACTACCCTAAGTAGAAATGTCCAAATTGGGCCCAATTAGCCATTTTCCCTCCCCGGTGTCATGTGACTCGTTAGTGTTGCAAGGTCTTAGGTATGAATGGGGAGCAGGTTTGTTACATTTGGTGTTCACTCTCACACTCTCTCATACTGGTTACTGGAAGTTCAACATGGCACCTCATGGCAAAGAACTCTCTGAGGATCTGAAAAAAATAATTGTTGCTCTACATAAAGATGGTCTATACTATAAGAAGATTGCCAAGACCAGGAAAATGAGCTGCAGCACGGTGGGCACAGGACAGGTTCCACACAGAACAGGCCTCGCCATGGTCGACCAAAGAAGTTGAGTGCACATGCTCAGCGTGATATCCAGAGGTTGTCTTTGGAAAATAGACATACGAGTGCTGCCAGCATTGCTGCAGAGGTTGAAGGTGTGGGGGGTCAGCCTGACAGTGCTCAGACCATACGCTGCACACTGCATCAAATTGGTCTGCATGGCTGTTGTCCCAGAAGGGAGCCTCTTCTAAAGATGATGCACAAGAAAGCCTTCAAACAGTTTGCTGAAGACAAGCAGACTAAGGACATGGATTACTGGAACCATGTCCTGTGGTCCGATGAGACCAAGATAAACTTATTTGGTTCAGATGGTGTCAAGAGTGTGTGGCGGCAACCAGGTGAGGAGTATAAAGACAAGTGTGTCTTGCCTACAGTCAAGTATGGTGGTGGGAGTGTCATGGTCTCGGCCTGCATGAGTGCTGCCGGCACTGGGGAGCTACAGCTCATTGAGGGAACCATGAATGCCAACATGTACTGTGACATACTGAAGCAGAGCATGATCCCCTAACTTCGGAGATTGGGCCACAGGGCAGTATTCCAACATGATAACGAACCCAAACACACCTCCAAGATGACTACTGACTTGCTAAAGAAGCTGAGGGTAAAGGTGATGGACTGGCCAAGCATGTCTCCAGACCTAAACCCTATTGAGCATCCTCAAATGGAAGGGGGGGAGCACAAGGTCTCTAACATCCACTAGGTCTGCAATGTCATCACAGAGGAGTGGAAGATGACTCCAGTGGCAACTTTTGAAGCTCTGGTGAACTCCAGAGGGTTAAGGCAGTGCTTGAAAAAAATGGTGGCCACACAAAATAATGACACTTTGGGCCCAATTTGGACATTTCCACTTAGGGGTGTTGCCAAAAGTTTAGACATTAATGGTTGTGTGTTAAGTTATTTTGAGGGGACAGCAAATTTACACTGTTATACAGGCTGCACAATCACTACTTTACATTGTAGTAAAGTGTCATTTCTTCAGTGTTGTCACATGAAAAGATATAATGAAATATTTACAAAAATGGGAGGGGTTTACTCACTTTTGGGAGATACTGCGTATATGTGTGTGTTTGTATAAGTAGATATCTATACCTGTATAAATTCATATAGATCTAGAGGTATAGATAAAGATTGATAGATATTTTTACAAAGACATTTATCAGATATATATAGAAATATATATTTAAAAAATAAAAAGAACATTTTCTTCTATGTGAAGAACATTGGAATGTAAGAACTTAATTTATGTAAGAACTTACCTGATAAATTCATTTCTTTCATATTGGCAAGAGTCCATGAGCTAGTGACATATGGGATATACAATCCTACCAGGAGGGGCAAAGTTTCCCAAACCTCAAAATGCCTATAAATACACCCCTCACCACACCAACAATTCAGTTTAACGAATAGCCAAGCAGTGGGGTGATAAAGAAAGGAGTAGAAAGCATCAACAAAAGGAAATTTGGAAATAATTGTGCTTTATACAAAAAATCATAACCACCATAAAAAGTGTGGGCCTCATGGACTCTTGCCAATATGAAAGAAATGAATTTATCAGGTAAGTTCTTACATAAATTATGTTTTCTTTCATGTAATTGGCAAGAGTCCATGAGCTAGTGACATATGGGATATCAATACCCAAGATGTTGAGTCTTCCACTCAAGAGTCACTAGAGAGGGAGGGAATAAAAATAAAAACAGCCATATTCCACTGAAAAAATTAATCCACAACCCAAAACAAAAATAAGTTTATTTCATATTTTAAAGAAAAAAACTTAAATCAAAAGCAGAACAATCAAATTGAAACAGCTGCCTGAAGAACTTTTCTACCAAAAACTGCTTCTTCGGAATCAAAACGGTAGAATTTATTAAATGTATGCAAAGAGGAACAAGTCGCCGCTTTGCAAATCTGATCAACTGAAGCTTCATTCTTAAAAGCCCACGAAGTGGAAACTGATCTAGTAGAATGAGCTGTAATTCTCTGAGGCGGGGCCTGACCCGACTCCAAATAAGCTTGATGAATCAAAAGTTTCAACCAAGAAGCCAAGGAACTAGCAGAAGCCTTCTGACCTTTCCTAGGACCAGAAAATAAAACAAATAGACTAGAAGTCTTCCTGAAATCTTTAGTAGCTTCCACATAATATTTCAAAGCTCTTACCACATCCAAAGAATGTAAGGACCTCTCCAAAGAATTCTTAGGATTAGGACATAAGGAAGGGACAACAATTTCTCTACTAATGTTGTTAGAATTCACAACCTTAGGTAAAAATTGAAAAGAAGTCCGCAAAACTGCCTTATCCTGATGAAAAATCAGAAAAGGAGACTCACAAGAAAGAGCAGATAGCTCAGAAACTCTTCTAGCAGAAGAGATAGCCAAAAGGAGCAACACTTTCCAAGAAAGTAGTTTAATGTCCAAAGAATGCATAGGCTCAAATGGAGGAGCCTGTAAAGAATGACGCAATAAAGTTTAGCATTTGACGCACCCGCTGGCCTAATACCCGCAATAGCAAGAAGTAGTCAATTGAAAAAAAGACTAAAACCCCAGGTAAGAAATACATTTCTTAAAATGTTTAAATTCCCCAAATATGAAACTGACAGTCTGCAGAAGGAAATACATGAACCTGACTCATGGAAAATATAAGTACAATACATATATTTAGAACTTTATATAAATGCATAAAGTGCCAAACCATAGCTGAGGTGTCTTAAGTAATAAAAAACATACTTACCAAAAGACACCCATCCACATATAGCAGATAGCCAAACCAGTACTGAAACAGTTATCAGTAGAGGTAATGGTAAATTGAGAGTATATCGTCGATCTGAAAAGGGAGGTAGGAGATGAATCTCTACGACCGATAACAGAGAACCTATGAAATAGACCCCGGTTATGGAAATCATCGTATTCAAATAAGTAAAACTCCCTTCATGTCCCTCTGACATTCGCTGTACTCTGAGAGTAATCGGGCTTCAACAATGCTGAGACGCGCATATCAACATAGAAATCTTAGCACAAACTTACTTCACCACCTCCATAGGAGGCAAAGTTTGTAAAACTGAATTGTGGGTGTGGTGAGGGGTGTATTTATAGGCATTTTGAGGTTTGGGAAACTTTGCCCCTCCTGGTAGGATTGTATATCCCATATGTCACTAGCTCATGGACTCTTGCCAATTACATGAAAGAAATATGAATAATTACTTCGGGTTTAGCGCTGTAGGTCTAATGTAGTGCCAGGTTAGAGCACAAGCTACAATAAAGTCTATGGGGAGAAGAACCATGATTGTGATATTCAAAGTCCTCAAGTTAGCGTTCGGGTTTTGCTTGCGTGCATACAATTTACTTTTAACTTGTAATGTACGCACTAAGTTTACTTCCAGCAGTGCTTGCACATGAGCAAAAGCACTAAATAGTGTGCCACTTGTAATCTGACACTATGTTGCTACAGTATATATTACATCATCAGCGAAGCAATTGTTATTGATTTTGAAAAATTTAATTTTCAAAAACCAAAGAGGAGCAGAGTTTAAAATTGGCATTTACTAGAATTTCTGCGTGTGAGCAAGTATATAACTTGCATTTCCATACTGTCATTACCTAAGATAGAGATATAAATATTTGTATGAAGTAGTGCTGGGCAAATCCTGATATCTAAGATTAACATTAACTCTTCTCTGTTGTGAAGAAATGAACAAACACGATTTACTTCTACCAGGAAAAACTCATCCAGGCAAAGTTGCTGACAGATGCATACAGCACACAGAATAAAGAGATACACAATGCATATACACAAATGTATATTTTTTGTTTATTTTTGAAAGGTCATTTCAGAACCTAAAATTTTTTGTTTTTTTCATTAAACCTATTTCAGCTGGATTACCAGTTTTACGTTACGGTGCGTTACGGCTTTTAACGCTGGAAAATTAACCATTACGCTGGAAAGGGCAGGAACGCATATTACGAGTTGTGTCAGTATATATATATTAACCCCTAAACCACCGGCCCCCCACATCGCCAACACTATAATAAAGTATTAATCCCTAAACCTCAAGCCCCCACATCGTAACTACTAAACTAACCTATTGACCCCTAGACCGCCGCCCCCCTACATAGCAAAACAGTAAATTAAACTATTAACCCCTAAACCTAACACCCCCTAACTTTAAATTAAAATTACAATATAACTATATTTAAATAAATAAAAACTTACCTGTGAAATAAAAATAAACCTAAAATTAAACTATAAATTAACCTAGCATAACTATTCTAATCAAATAAAAAAATACTACCAATTAAAAACCTAAATTACAAATTTAAAAAAACCTAACACTAAGAAAATAATGAAAAAAAATCTAAAATTACAAAAAATATAAACACTACATTATGAAAAATAAAAAAAACACTAAGCTTACAAAAATAATAAACAAAATTATGAAAAACAAAAACACCCCCTAACCTACAATAAACTAACAATAACCCTTAAAAGGGCCTTTTGTAGGGCATTGCCCTCAGTTAAACAGCTCTTTTACCTGTAAAAATACACAAAGTCCCCCCAATAGTAAAATCTACTCATGGTTCCCGAAGTCCGGACATCCATCTTCATCCATCTCGGGGACGTCTTCTATCTTCATCCAGGTGGTGTGGAGCTATCCTGGAAACCATCTTGTGCGAAGCATCCTCTTAATATTTTCACCTCTGTACACTGCAGTTAAATGCAAGGAAGCCATTTCAAAATGGCATACCTTGCATTCCTATTGGCTGATTTGATTCTTCAAATTCAAATCAGCCAATAGAATAAGAGCTTCTGAAATCCTAATGGCTGTTCTAAACAGACAATAGGATGAGAGCTACTGAAATCCTATTGTCTCATTTGAACAGCCAATAGGATTTCAGTAGCTCTCATCCTATTGGCTGTTTTGAACAGCCAATAGGATTTCAGAAGCTCCTATCCCATTGGCTGATTTGAATTTGAAGAATCAAATTAGCCAATAGAATGAGAGCTGCTTAAATCCTATTGGCTGATTTGAATAGCCAATAGGATTTTAGCAGCCCTAATTCCTATTGGCTGATTCAAAATTTTCAGCCAATAGAAATACAGGGGACGTTATCTTGAATCGTGTCCCTTGCATTGAAGATTCAGTGTACGGCAGCGACCATATGAAGAGGATGCTCCGCGCCGGATGTCTTCAGGATAGACCCGCTCCGCGCCATAGAGATCAAGATAGAAGATGCAGCCTGGATGAAGACTGAAGAGGCCGCCTGGATGAAGACTTCTCGCCGCATGGAAGAGGACTTCAACGCCAGGATGAAGATTGAAGAGGCCACCTGGATGAAGACTTCTCGCCTCTTGGATGAGGACTTCAATGCCAGGATGAAGATTGAAGAGGCCACCTGGATGAAGACTTCTGGCTGCCTGGCCACTGGGATGAAGATCGCTCAAGCAGGATTTAGGATTAGGGATAGATGTAGGGGTTAATAGTTTAATTTAGGTTGTTGCAATGTGGGGGGCTGGTGTTTTAGGGGTTAATAGGCTTATTTAGTTGTAGTGATGTGGGAGGCCAGAGGTTTAGGGGTTAATAGCTTTATTTCGGTGGCGGCGACATCAGGAGCGGCAGATTAGGGGTTAATAACTGTAGGCAGGTGTCAGCGATGTCGGGGGTGGCAGATGAGGGTTGTTTAGACTCGGGGTTTATGTTAGGGTGTTGGGTTTAAACTGCATTTTCTTTTTCCCTAAAGATATCAATGGGGCTGCGTTACGGAGCTTTTCTTTCCGCGATCTCAGGTGTTAGACTTTTTTCTGACCTGCTCTCCCCATTGATGTCTATGGGGGAAGCGTACACAAGCATGTCAAACACAGCGCTTGTTTTTGGTGCGGTATGGAGCTCAATGCAACCATATTGCCCGCACAAGCCTGATTTTTAAAAACTTATAATGGCAGCGCTATAGGGGATTAAATAACGCCACTTTTGTTGTGTTAGTTAATTTCCCTATAGTGCTCAAAACTCGTATTCTAGCAGATTGTTGTTATTATTTTAAACTAACCGCCACTCTCTGCCTCTCCTAAAAAAAATAATAACCTTACTATCCCACCATGCATTTGCATTTTATATTTATTTTTTATTTATTTTTATTTAATTATTTATTTATTCATTTTTGCTCTCAATAAACAGGGGGGGGGTCATTGCCCCTCCTGCCCTTATGGAGGAGCCTCCACTGATTTAAAATGCTTGTGCACTGAGAATATCTAGCTATGGTTCACATGAGTGGGCAGAAAACAATGTTAACATAAAAATAGTGATTAGTAAAAGCATTTTTTGACAATACATGTATTTAGTAAATATGTTGCTTTTCAAAGATGTAATTCCTCTAGGTGGATTTAAATTTTGTAATGGAATGTCCCTTTAAGACAAACAGTTCTGTGAACACACTAAAATCCTTACCTGTCTCCCTCAGGTAACATATTTATATAAAACAACTACGCATCAATGTTTAATGCAAACCTTTCTTTTATTAACATCATGAATTGATTAACAAAGCAATGTTTCATGACTGCCTGCCGCACTCCTTGCATGTTTTACATTACATTGTTTATATTATATCCCACAATACAAAGGGTTTTCAGATAAATAATGAAAGTTACCATTGGTTACTTTTCATTAATGTAGACTTTCATTTGAAGAACATTTAAAATCACTGATCACTACTGGTGTTCGATGACATTTAAATGTATAGTAAAATCCATAGAACCATTGGCAGTGTTGATTTATTTTTCCATTCCATCAATCCTAGAGACTACCTTTGTTCCATTAAAGGGACATAAACCCCCCTTTTTTTCTTTTGTAATACAAACAACATACAATTTTAAATAACTTTCTAATTTACTTCTATGGCTAAATTTGCTTTATTCTCTTTTGATGAAGGAGCAGCAAAGCATTACTGGGATCTATCTGAACACAGGTGAACCACTGACAAGAGGCATATATGTGCAGCCACCAATCAGCAACTAGATCCCAATAGTGTATTGCTGCTCCTGAGCCTTCCTATCTATGTTTTTCAACAAAGGATTCCATGAGAATGAAGCAAATTAGATAATATAATTTAATTGGAAGTTTTAAATTGCATACTTTATCTGAATCATGTAAATTTTATTTTAACTTTACAGTCCCTTTTGTGAATTACATTATATACATCTGAATTAATGATCTGCACCATTATACACTCTTTGGGGTCAATTTCCAAGCTCCATGCGGAGCTTGATGCCCCGTGTTACCGGCGAGCCTTCAGTCTAAAAACCGCTGCTCCATAACCTGTCCGACTGCTCTGAGGCGGCGGACAGAATTCAACCCGATTGAATACGATCAGTTTGATTGACACCCCCTGCTAGCGGACGATTGGCCACAAATCTGCAGGGGCGGCATTGCACCAGTAGTTGACAAGAACTGCTGGTGCAATGATAAATGCCGATAGCGTATTCTGTCGGCATTTATCTATGTGCAACGGACATGATATGCTACATCGTATCATGTCCGCTCGCACATTAATAAATTGATCCCTTTAAGTCTAAATTTCTTGGAAATTACCAACAAAGGGCTAAATTACAAGTGGAGCACTATTGTTAGCACTGGAAGCGAAAAGTAATATTATGACCACACTAACAATTTTAAAGTAAATGGTTGTCCTCGAGTGCAATGAACTTTTCGCCTGTAGCAAAATAACATTTACATTCCATTAATGAAAATTAAGGTTAACGTTCCACGAATATTCAGTATTTGTTTCATTTAAAACTAAACGAATACCCAATAGTGGCAGATGAATATTTATAAAACTAATTTCTAAGAGATAATGATTGACCTCAGATGAGCATCAAAAAGTTGGTCATAGGAGTTCTTCTCACTGTGCTCAGCAGTTCCTATTTGCTTTAGTAAATAAAACTGATAGACCACAAGCTCTGGAATCTCTGACTCAAAATCAGCTGTAACAACTAGTCTGTAGGTGAGATCCTGGTATGGTCTCTGCTACCACAGTACATAAAACACCAACAGACATGTGTAGCATAAAACATTCTTCTTTTATTTCAATGCCAATACAACCATATAGACAAGTTTCATCTAGAACAGGGGTGAGCAAGTTTGGCTCTCCAGAGGTTTTGCAACTACATTTCCTATGATGCTCATACACGTGAAGCTAGTGGAGGATGATGGGAAATGTAGTTTTAAAACCTCTGGAGAGCCAAGGTTGATGACCCCTGATCTAGGAGATCACAGCACATGAAACTCATTTGGGTTTGGAGTCATTAACCTATTGCATATTTGGACTATTTGTTTTTAGCACCTGCAGTAAAGTTCTGTATATGGTTTTATTGGCATTGAAAAAAAGAGGAATGCTTTATGCTACACATGCCCATTGGTGTTTTATGCACTGTGGTAACGGAGACGTGATGGATCATGTGCTTTACTGTAATTGGGAGAGAATTGTGTCTTCAGCTCATTGTTACACCCCCTACAGACATAAGAGCTTGTGTGGAAGACACACTAGAAGGACAGAAGAGCTGTATACGTTATGGAACTTTGGATTGTTCAAAGTCCTGGTATGGATCCCCTTAATGGCCAAACAGCCATTGCCAAAATTTGTGATGCAATTTTGGTTGCACATTTGTGTGTTGCATTAAATATATTCAAGTGAGTTAGAGGGGCGCTGTCTCTTCTGTTTGTAGATTCCAGTATTACAAGGCAAAAGATAGCAGCACTCCTGAGGTGGACTACTCAAAGTGACTATATGGGCTGCACTTATTATTTGTCGGACGGTCATTATGCACTACCACATACACTGTCTACATTTAACATTGCACAGGCATTGCACTAAAGATGCTTGTGAACTACACAAGTTGTGTTACTCTGCGCTGGGAAGCAAAATACCAATAAGCCAGTGGGTAAAGGAGATTCCCCTATCTCCAGACAATACACAAGACACAATAATATCCTAATCAAGAATAAAAAGGATACTAAAAACCCACAGCACTGTAAAGTACAGATTGAATTGGTGACAAAAATATAATATATGACAAATGTCAGAGGAATTAAGAATTCCAATGCAAATATAAAATAACAATGGCAATGAAATAATATAGTAAAATGGTGAAAAATTGGCCCCAAAGAAAAAAGATCCACTAAGGAAAAATACAAAATGATAGTTTATTACATATATTATCAAATAATCAATCTAGACAATAAATAAAACATTAAAACATCAAATAAATACGCTGATCAGATGTATTATAAGCTATATGAAAGCACAGTATCCAACAATCTTGTTAAGAACAAATAAAAAACACTAAATATACATTCACAAACATAAAAATAATAAAATCAATGAAGAAAGAGGAATTCAATGTCAGATCAATTGGATATCCACATCGACAACGAATTTCCTTTGGCGTCAGGAGGAGCTGGAACGAGAATGATTCCAAATCAGAAACAGAAAGAGAGCCACATACAAGGTGTTCACTTCTACTTACACCGTAATGGTTCTCTGCGGTTGAAGATGGATTCCCTCTGCGAGCCGTAGGGTAACCGAGTGTGCCTCTTTACTTTCAGGAACCGATATCGGGTAAACCACTTCGCTCTAGGAATCCAGCAAAGCCAAACAATGGAAGCCGGTCAGGATCAACTGAACAATGACTAGTGGATGGAGTAACGCGTTTCAGCCCATTCTGGGCCTTTGTCAAGCTCCGGATAGAAGAGATTACAAGGATTTATAAACCGTCAAGCTTTGTTATGATAGGTTAATCCACAAAAATAGGAGTGCCTTACATGCATAAAAACATTTTTATCATTTGATTACAATGATTGAAATTTATAACAATGTAGCAATATTACACTACAAATGAGCAGTATGAATTTGCAGTACACAGTGTCGAAGGTATAGATAAAACAGATTTCAAAAAACAGCAGAATGATATTACCCTGCTTTGACCTCTTAAATAATTAAATGGCAATTTCTTTGTCAAATGCTGTAAGCAAAATTTACAAGTTAATAAATTAATAAATAACACAAATCAAAATATCTTAAACATTATGAACGGTCTATTAATTAAAAAAATCATTTTCTTTGGGACCAATAATAAAAAAAACAAGACAAATGTCATATATCATAACTAAAATTTATCATAAAAAATATTTATATCAAATATCAATAATTATATGTAAATAAATAAAAAACAAATAAAAAATGAATAGCTTAAAAATGCACATAAAGTAAAAATTCCTATACATCATATATCAATGAAATATAAAAGGCACAACCAATGGTACTTAGATTAGACCATATCTATAAATTGCACCATATAAATTAATTAAGCAACTCCACAAAATGGGTTAGCCAACAGAATAACCATACAGTAGTTCTGCCGGATAATCCAAGATGTTATAAGCTAATCAAAATATATTTTTTATAATGATAAGTAAATTCACTCTCTAAGGAAACAACCTATATCGAAATCTAAATTAAGGCCATAAGATTGTAGAGACTTTAACTCAAAGATCCATTTTGTTTCTTTTTTTAAAAGTTCTGACTGTGTATTGCCACCTCTCCAATTATTTTTAACCTTTTCTATACCCATAAAGGAGAAATGGGCTAAATCTCCGTTATTACAAGCAGCAAAGTGTCTAGGTATGGGAAGGTCTTTATTTCTATTCAAATTATGTTTTTCAATAGACCATATATGTTCGTGAATGCGATCACGTAGGGGTCTTTCAGATTCCCCTATATACTGGTTCCCACAGTGACATTGTATCAGATAAATCACAAATTTATCTGAACACCTTATTGTGTCTCTGATTCTAAAAGACTTTCCTGTAATATTGGATTTGAAATCTTTTGTTTTTTTGAGTGTTTGCATGACTTGCAGGTTAAACAAGGAAAAAAAACATTCAATGTTTTGCCTATAAGATCAGTCTGCAATGAACTCATACTTTTACTTTTATATCTACTTTCAGTAGGTGCTAACATTGTTTTCAAATTTTGTGCCCTTTTATAAATAATTTGAGGTTTCAATGGTAGTATAGACCCTAGTTGTTCATCATTTCTAAGAATCCCCCAATGTTTATTTAATATTCTTTCCAATAAAAATGTATTATTGCTATAATTAGTAATAAACGGGATAAAGGTGTTATCATTCTTTACTAATTGATTTTTTGTCAAAGTTTTATTATTGTTTTTCACCAAGTCGTCCCTACTTACTTTTCTTATTTCCGCTAATATTTTTTCAATCTTATTATCTTCGTAACCTCTGTCAAGGAATTTTTGTTTTAATTGCTCAGATTGACTATCAAAATCGGCCAAATTTTAACAGTTTTTCCTTATGCGTAAAAACGATGCTTGTGCAATGCAGCCCACTGCTTGATGGTTGCAATCGGCTACTTGTAGAGGCTGTCAATCATCCCGATCCGATCGGGATGATTTCAATTCACCACTTTTTAGGACAGGTTAAAGGAACATTAAAACCAAAATGTTTCTTTCATGATTCAGATTGAGAATACAATTTTAAACAACATTCCAATTTACTTCTATTATATAATTTGCTTCATTCTTTAGGTATCCTTTGTTGAAGAAATAGCAATGCACATGGTTAAGCCAATAACGCAAGGTATCTATCTGGAGCCACCAAGCAGCAGCTCCTGAGTCTATTTAAATATGCTTTTGAACAAAGGATATCGAGAGAATGAAGCAAATTAGAAAATAGGAGGAAATTGGAAAGTTGTTTTACATTTTTTCTTTCATGTTTTAGAAAGACCATGCAATTTTAGTTTCATGTTCCTTTAAGGAGCAGTAGTAAGACCATTGCTACTTAAAGGGACAGTAAAGTCCAAATTAAACTCATGATTGAGATAGGGCATGACATTTTAAAAAACTTTCCAATTTACTTTTATCATCACATTTGCTTTGTTCTCTTGGTATTTTTATTTGAAAGCTAAACCTAGGTAGGCTCATATGCTAATTTATTATCCCTTGAAGGCCACCTCTTATCTTAGTGCCTTTGATAGTTTTTCACAGATAGAGCGCGTTAGTTCATGTGTTTAATTTAAATTACATTGTGCTCACGGAGTTATTTAAGAGTCAGCACTAATTGTCTGAAATGCAAGTCTGTCAAAAAAATCTGAGATAATGAGGCAGTCAGCAGAGGCTTAGATACAAGGTAATTACAGAGGTAAAAAGTATATTAATATAACAGTGTTGGTTATGCAAAACTGTGGACTGGTAAATAAAGGAATTATCTATCTTTTTAAACAATACCATTTTTGTTGTTTACTGTCCCTTTAACTATCATTTCAGGCAATCTTGAAACGACAGGCCACCAAAGGCGCAATCACTGCTTGGTAAATGGAGCCTTATGTGTTTATTTACATTATTATTTGTGAAAACAACGTGCATTTAGTTTTGAAGGTGTTATTTATACACCTCAACTGTTATCTTGTGTTTCTAAACTTTTTATTTATTATTTCTAGTCAGTTTGTTGTTATTATTATTTACCTCTTTATTTTAGTAATAGAAACAAAAAAAAAAAAAAACAATTTAAATAAAAATATTCTAGCATTTTTGCACAAACGTAGCATTTACACTCTCGGAGTGAGACTCTATGCTACAATGTGCCAAATAAGGAAAACCTTTTAAATAGCTTTTTATGTATTTAAAGGGACATTAAAACCAAAATATTTATTTCATGATTGAGATAGAGAATACAATTTTAAACAACATTCCAATGTACTTCTTTTATCTAATTTGCTTCATTCTTTAGATATCCTTTGTTGTAGAAATAGCAATGCACATGGGTGAGCCAATCGCATCTATGTGCAGCCACCAATCAGCAACTACTGAGCCTATCTAGATATGTTTTTCAGCAAAGGATATAAAGAGAATAAAGCACATTAGATAATAAAAGTAAATTAGAAAGTAGTTTAAAATTGCGTGTTCTTTCTAAATCCTGAAAGAAAAAAAATACTTTTGCTATATGATTTATTTAGTTACTTATAAAGAATATGTTACTTTAGATGTACATAAGTATATGACTTCTCTTCCTGATACAAAGGGAAAACATAGTTAAATTGCTTTTATTATATTTAAAGTATCAGTAAATACAGTAGATTTGTATAATCAACAACTGCAAGACAACAAGACAATGCAGTAGCACTTAGTCTAAACTTTTTTTTTCTGACAAATTATGTCTATTTCCACTCCGACTGCATCATGTGACAGCCATCAGCCAATCACAAATGGATATACATATATTTTGCTATTTCTTGCACATGCTCAGTATAAGCTGGTGACTCTAAAAGTGTTACTATAAAAAGACTGTGCACATTTGTTTAATAGAAATAAATTGGAAAGTTGTTGAAAATTGCATGTTCTATCTGTATCATGGAAGTTTAATTTTGACTTGAGTGTTCCTTTAAGTCAAACACCATTAAAAAGACAAGTTTACACAAACCTATTATAAAACTGTATCCCCTATCAATACTTGGCTTTTGTTTTCTGCCAAAAATTGTCCTGCTGGAAGCCTTTTCCATAATAGCACATCTTGTATAAGCTTCTGACAAAATCCCTACTGGTCAAATCACTAGCTGCATTGTGTTACTGACTATTATGCTCAATTATCAGCTTAAAAAAAAAAGTTACACTTTAGGAAAACATAATTAGAATCTATGTGAGTAAATATTTTGCCTCCTTGGAATTATTATAGTCTTTCATAGAAATTCTACTTGTAGTTCTCAAATAAAGAAGCTGCAATCCTGTGATTAAATCTGCTGTCATTTATCTTTTATTTAATGTTACACAGTTTATGTTTGTTCTACAGTAAATAAAATGTCTCTATTTTGTGTCTGACTGCAATAGAACAGGATTATTGTGCAAGTTATTGTACTGTAACAGAAGGGCATTATAAGAATCTAGCTACGGATGCCATATTCAACAACAGTTTGCATCTTACTATTGGTTACCATGTTGGTCTGATATAAAAACAGGACAGTTTAAATAGATTAATAGATTTAAATAGATTAATAGATTTAAAGAGACATAGTATTGATTTTGTTCCATTTTAAAGGGACAGTGTGCACCAATTTTCATATAGCTGCATGTAATAGACACTACTATAAAAAATAATATGCACAGATACTGATAAAAAATCCAGTATAAAACCATTTAAAAACGTACTTAGAAGCTTACAGTTTAGCTCTGTTAAAAAGGTAGCTGGAACACCAACTGCAAGAGGGAAACAGCAGACACTCCCCCCTCCCCCCTTCCTTTGAAAATGAAAGATTCTTTACTCAAACAGGAGCAAGCTGGAGTAGGTATAAATCAGTATTCTCCTAAAACTTTGGGGCTTGGTTAGGAGTCTGAAAATCAGAGCAATGTTATTTAAAAGTAATGTAAAATCAGTGGATATAGGAGGCGCTGTAAAGCCGTAGGCTATATAGATATAAATTTTAAATATAAAATTCACTGTATCGTTACAAGTTGAAACAATCCAAAACTTAAAAGTCCAATGTCCCTTTTGGGGATACGTTAAAATACTAATTGTGTGCAAATTTGGTGATGATTAAAATTATGGAAAAATATTTTCGTACATATATATAAATACAGTATTACAAAGTGAAATATCAAAGTGAACTGAGTGCAATATATAATAGTGCAATAAATAATCCGGTGACAATGTTTTGTAAACACAATGTGATATTTAATAATTCAATATATAAAAGATTGACACATAAAATCCTTATAGCTTTCTATCATACATAAAATAGAACCGGTTCAAACATACATACTATTCACAACCTCTCAGATTCCCCAAAGAAAATTGTGGCTGGCGGAGAACACCTATATCGTCTGTGTTCTAATCTTGGTGTTAATATTTCAAGGGGATCCCCCAAAAAAGATGATCCGTAATGACAATGCGGGTATGGAGTTAATTATTGTAAATCCAAAGTTATAAATATCAATGTTTCTGAATGATGCCGTTAATCCCCAGTCTCTCTTTAGTCACAATTAAAGCCCACGATGGTATAGAGCTCACTTGCGCAAGTGGTCACCTAGGATCCGGAACCGGGTGACGTCACTCACGGGATTATCGCTGAGCAGACATCTAAAGGAGAAGCCGGAGTGTCGGGCCAGGTAAGGAGATCGCTGGCAGACACTTATAAGAAGGTAGGGGGGTCTCCCGGCTATGCTATAAGTACTTAATTACCTATTAACTGAGAGAGCATTAAGGAAGGAGCTCTATACCATCGTGGGCTCCTATATCCACTGATTTTACATTCTAAATTTCTTTATTGTCTAGGGAGGAGACAATTACCTTTAGTGAGGCTAAGTAGGTTTTTGGTCTAGCGCTATACCCTATCCGTGTCTGTTTTATTTAAAAGTAAGCAAAACTATCCATTTTTTTAAAACAAAAAGCCCTGTATGGGCTATATAAATGGATCATCTACAAAACATTTATGCTAAGAAAAATCTAGTGTATAATGTCCCTTTAAAGGGACATGAAACTCAACAATTTTCTTTTATCATCGAGTGTACAGTTTTAAGAATGTTTTAAATTTACTTTTATTATCCAATAAAATGTTCTATTGATATCCTTTGTTGAAAAGCAAGTAGGATGGCTCAGGAGCTTACATGTGTTTAGAGAACTACTGTATATTGCCGCAGTTTAGCAAAAATGCTTTAAAAAATCTTAAACATTGTGCAAACACTACTGCCATCCAGAGCTCCCATATAGCTCCCCAGACACATGCACACTACCTACCTAGGTATTCTCTTTACAAAAAGAAAGAATACCATAAGGATGAAGTCAATTGTTTAACTAATAGGCTTTCATATACATTTTTAGAGACATTCTGAGTAGAAAGTCCCTTTAAAGCAGGGATGGGGAACCTTGGCACTCCTGATGTTTCAGAACTACATAAACTATGATGCTTAGGCACTCTAAAGTCCAGTTGAGAATCATGGGAAATGTATTTCTGAAACATCTGGAGGGCCAAGATTCCCCATCCCTGCTTTAAAGGGACACTACACCCCAATTTTTTCTTTCATGATTCAGATAGAGCATGACATTTTAAGCAACTTTCTAATTTACTCCTATTATCAATTTTTTTTCGTTATCTTGCTACCATTATTTTAAAAGCAGGAATGTGATGCATAGGAGCCGGCCCATTTTTGGTTGAGAACCTGGGTTATGCTTGCTTTTTGGTGGGTAAATGTAAGCCTCCAATAAGCAAGCCCTATCCATGGTGCTGAACATAAAATGGGCTGGCTGCTAAGATTTACATTCCTGCTTTTAAAATAAAGATATCAAGAGAACGAAGAAAAATTGATAATAGGAGTAAATTAGAAAGTTGATTAAAATGTCATGCTCTATCTGAATTATGAAAGAAAAAAATGGGTTCAGTGTCCTTTTAAAGCTTTAGAATAGTTACATAGTAATATAGGTTGAAAAAAGTACATCACATTCAATATTCACACATTCCTTTTACTACTGTTGATCCAAAAAAAGGCAAGAAAAAGAGATTTCCTTTATGCCTCAGAGGGAAAAAAACCCTTTTTGACTCTACATTTGCAATCACATTTCTCCTTGGATCAGCTACTGTCAGTGCTAGCTGTTATATCCCTGTATATGTTGCTTTGTCAAAACAAATCATCTAGACTTTTTTTTTTTAAGCATCTACTGAATTTGCTGAAACAGCCTCATGAGGCTAATAATTCCATAACCTTTTTTCTATTACTATAAAGAGACCATTACTCCTCTGTGAAAAAAATCTCTGTTCCTCAAGTATCAATTGATGACCTCTTGTAGTTTGTACAGAATTAATGATCAATGATAATGTAAATATTATATAGTACAATATTCTGCACATAGCAGAACATGTTCTAAGTATTTTTAAATATATATTCCTATATCTATCTATCTATCTATCTATCTATATATATATATATATATATATATATATATATATTTCTGTTTTGGATTCTAAAGTTATTTTTTTTTTTCAAAAGCTTTATTGAATGTAAATAAATACATAAAGAACAAATACATAAACCATGTGAGAATTACATTTGTGTAATAACAAGCTGGGTAACTTTGATAATGGCATAAATAAGTAAAGAAAAAAGTTATAGTGTCCAGATGCAGTTATTGCATGTTTACAGCGGTGGCAAGTCCATTACGCATCTCATCTCATAAGATTTTGCTGTGCATAGCATAGACATTATACAGTGCAAAAAGCTAGGTGTTTGCTAGTTCTAAATAGAGGTAATACCTAGTAGTAATAAATGAAAAGCCTGCCTCCCTTTCTCCTTGTTAAATAGAGTAAGCTATAATTTAACCAATATTAAAGGGTTAGCGGTGTGAGGTATTTATTATTTCTGTTGATTCCATGCTTCCAGCATTGACTCATGTATATCTATGGTCCCCTTCTGCATGTGGTGGTATCTCTCCAGTTGTATCAATGTGCCAACCTGTTGTTTTTATTCATCAACGGTTGGAGCTGTGTGAGATTTCCAATGTTTAGGTATTAAGAGTTTGGCACTATTTAGCATGATGAGCATCAGAGCTCTGTTGGCTGTTTTTTTTTGTTTTTTTTTGGGGAGGGAGAGGTAAAGAAGTGTTTTAGGGTCATTAGGTAAAGTTATCTCTATATTGTTCTCGTGATGTGTGCGAGGACCTCAACCCAATAAGTATGTAGGCTGGGGCAATCCCACCATATAAGTGAGAGGGTTCCACCCCTGCCGCAATTTCTCCAACACTTCCCATTGGCTGTTTAAAATATATGTTGTAGTTTACTTGTAGATACCACCTAGAGAGGAATTTGTAACTAGATTCCTGTACTCTAGCAGATATGGAAGCTTTTTTTAGTGACCATGAAGGCAGTTTGCCAGTCCTGTAATGCAATTTCTGCATTCAATTCCTTTTCCCAAGCTTTGGTATATGTGGGAAGTGTGTCTGTCCCAATAACGAAAGTTTGTACAGGGTTGATATAGCATGTAGGTAAGTTTCTGACACATAAGGATTCGAAAGGCGTCAGCTGTCTTGTAAAGTATTCTTTGTGTCGGTGTGTGTGTCCAAGAAGTGATTTAGTTGAGCATATGAGTACCAGTTTATTGGTCCATCTGTGATGGTTTCTTGTATGTCAGTTAACGGCTTAAGTTTGTTGGGTTTTTTTTGAGGGTGAGAAGTATTCTATCTTTGATATGTACTTATTGGTCATGTTGCGTGTTTTTAATTTTCCACGGTAGTAAAGGATTGTTGCATATGGACGTCATAGAGGAAATGTCAGTCGAGGTGTTTAGGATCTTATCCCAAATAGAATAGAAGTCAGAGAGCAATGGGTAAAGCAAAGCAGCCTTGGGTCTGTATTTGGCACTAAGCTATGCTGTTGTCCCTGCATTATTTATTTCCATTATAGTACAGTCTAATTGGACCCACTCCTTATTTGGCTAATTTTGGCACCACTACAATAGTTTTTGCAAATTAATTGTCTGTTTATATGCTATGATATTTGGTACGTCCAAGCCCCCTCTGTCTCTAGGTAGGTAGAGTGTATTTTTGGCTACTTTTGGGTTTAACATCTCTCCAGATATATTGTTCTATAAGTGATTGGCATTTGTGTAGATACTTTATTGGAAGAGGGATGGGGGTGGTTTGCATTAAATATAGTAGTCTGGGTAAGATGTTCATTTTAATTATGTTAATCCGTCCCAGCCAAGAAATTGATTTCTTTCTCCAGCTAGAAAGATCTTCCACTATGCTGTTTTCTAGATTTTTGTAATTGGCATGGAAGATCACTTGGGGGTCTGGAGATAAGTAGATCCCAAGATATTTCATCTTTGACTGCTGTCTTTTCAGCTGGCAATCTTAAAGTATTGGGGGCAGGGCATTTGAGTCGTATGTGATGTTCAGTATTTCGGATTTTGATAAATTAAGATGGAAATTAGAGACCTTTCCGAATTCCCTGAATATGACTAAAGATCTTGGAATTAAGGTATCTATGTTAGTGAGTGATAACAAGATTTTGTCTGCATTTAGTGCCAGTTTGTGTTCTAGAGTCATCATGATTAGTCCTGTAACCTGTTTGTCCTTGTGTAATTTTTGAGCAAGTGTTTCTATAGTAAGCGCAAAACGGATTGGTGACATGGGGCATCCCTGTCGTGTTCCATTCTGAATAAGGAATTTGTCTGAAAGAAGGCCATTTACTTTAACCTGAGTTGGAGGCATATGATACAATGAGAAAATTTGGTTGAATTTCATTTGGTTCAGAATTGTCCTTAGAAATTGCCAGTGTACCCTATCAAAGGCCTTTTCTGGGTCTGTGGAGAAGAGGGCTAGTGGGATGTTTAGTTGCTGGGCGTGTGATATTAATTGTAGGGCTTTCAGAGTGTTATCTCTTGCCTCTCTTCCAGGCACAAAACCCACTTGATATGGATGTATCAGTTTTGGGAGAAATGTATTGAGTCTGGTGGCCAGTATTTTGGCGTAAATTTTGATGTCAGATTTGAGTAGTGAAATGGGGTGGAAATTTTTGAGTCTGTCAGGGTTTTATCCTTGTTTGGGGAGTACCGTAATATGGTCTTCGAGCATTTAATCTGTGAAACCTCCTTCTGTTAATAGTGAGTTAAACAGTGACATAAGGGGCGTTAAAATGTGATGTATATTTTATGCTGTCTAATCCAGGGCTCTTCCCATTGGGCATGTTTTTAATGGCAGTTTTGATTTCTTCTGCTGTAATTGGTGAGTCTAAATACTCTGAATCTTCTGTTGTTAGAGAGGGAAGTTTTAGGTCAGATAAGAAGCGTTCTATATCTTGTTGGCTGCTATCATTTTTTAGATTATATAGTGTCTCGTAAATTGCCTGAAGGTTGCTGCAATGTTTTTGCTGTCTTTGTGTGTGTAGCCCTGTGTGTCCACAATGGAGTATATGTGTGAATTTAGTTGTCTACGTCTAATTGTTTTTGCCAAAGAAGAACCTGCCTTGTCAATTATGTCAAAGTATTTTTGTTGTAAGAAGGTAGTTTTGTGTTGGTATTCCTTTAAGAGGTGGTCATGTAGATCTTTCCTAATTTGTGTTAGAGACTTAAGGACACTGGTGGAGGATGGGGTTTTTTTGTCTTCCGTTTCTCAGAACCTAATTTGTGCAAGTTTAGAGTTTAGATATTGTCTGTTGTTCTTTCTCTCCCTAGCTTTGTGTTTGATAAATTCCCCTCTAACTGCACCTTTATGTGCTTCCCAAAGTGTTGTAGGTTTGGATGCCACCAGTTGCATTTTCCCTGAAGTAGTGACCCAGAGTGTTATCTATTTTGGCCTTAAATTAAGGGATTATCAAGGGTGTGCTCATCTAATTTCCAGATGTGTGGGAGGGCGGGGATGTTTGGTCAGTCTATTCTGCACATCACTGGGGCATGGTCTGACCACGTGATTGGTAGGATCTTAGCTTCGCTAATCATGGACAGTCCAATTTGGTCAGTCAGGGGGTAGTCAATTCTAGTGTATAGTTGATGCAGGTGAGAGTAAAAAGTATAGTCTCTTGAGTTGGGGTTCACTGTTCTCCATATGTCGTGTCATTTTAAGAGTTTCAATTGGGTGGTTGCAGCTTTGATAATTATTTGCAGTGTACTGGACCTGCCGATGGAGGTGTCCATGGAGGGATCTAGTGGAAGGTTTAAGTCCCCACTTAAAAATAATGTGTCCTTTGAGTGCTGTAATAGTTTAGAGCATATTTGTTTGAGATATATGTGTTGATCTTGATTTGGAAGATAGATGTTGCTAATGTCACTAAATTACAAAGAGTAGGCCAGTGGCTATTATGTACTTACCATTTACATCTTTTTCTATGTGGGTGGGCCAAAATTTAATTGTGTTACTAAGGAGTATACCTACTCCACCTTTTTTTGAATCCCCTGATGCTATGAAAGAGGTTCTGTATCTGTTGCTAATGAGTTTGGTTCCCGTCCTTTTTTAAAGTGTGTCTCTTGTACAAAGATGATATCCCATGAGTGTTTGTATAGCTATTTGAAAGCTATTGATCTCATTTCGGGGCTGTTCAAGCCTTTGGCGTTAATCGTGATCAGTGTAAGTGGGCGATACTGTGGTATGGATTTGGCAGCCATGTATATATACTGTAAGTAAGATAAGTTTGTCGGTATATAAGGTTGAGAGGTGTAGTAGATTTTGAAAGAGGTCCAAGAAGCTCAGATGGTGGTGAGAGGGAGTGTTTAAGATATTTCCTCCAGGTATTTAATGTTTACAATAAGGCAGCAATCAGATTATATCAAACCAGCAAACAAAATACAAGATAATAAGAATTGAAAAAGAAATACAACTAGAACAGTACCACTTGATTTGCTAGTTTGGTGCAAAGTGAAACAGTCACTAGCAATAAGGATACAAAAGAACTAAAGTACTGTAACAATGAGGGAAGTATCCCCATCCCCAAAACCCTACTTTGAAACATACAGATATATAAATAAAACATATGACCTGTGGCCTTGTGAAGGTGGCTAAAGTCCCAATATGAAGGTAGATATAGGCAGACAATTATTGTACCCAATGTCTGTGTTGGAACCTGTCGCACTTGGTTGCATAGAGGTGTTCTTTCCAGATGGTTCTTCTGATGCTAGGTCTATCCTGCCTGGGAGTGTAGAAAGGTCTCTGGGAGCAAGCGGCTTGGATCCTGGTGATGTTATAGATATCCTTAAGGCTTTCGCAAAAGTGTGGCAGATCTTCAGCAGATTTGTATACAGCTGTGGTGTCTTGCCCTTGTTACTATTATGCTCACAGGAAAGCCCCATCTATGTACAATATTTTGATCTTGTAGTGTTGATGTGATGAAGTGGAGGTCTCTCCTCTTCTGGAGGGTTGTTGGACTCAGATTTGCAAAGATCTGTATGCGATTACCAGCATGTGAGAGGTTTTTCTTTTGTCCGGAATGCTTAAGTATTTCCTAATTGTCTTTGAAGTGTAGTAGTTTGACCAGGAAATCTTGTGGAGGAGCTTTTGGCGGTGGTTTCGCCCTTAGGGCGCAGTGAGCTCTTTCAATAATTATTTCAGGTGCGCTATTATCTCCCTTGACTGTCCTGAAAAGGTCCTGTAGGCATTCCTCCAGGGCCGCTGGTGGAATGGTTTCAGATATGCCTCTGATATGGAGGTCCTTTTCTAAGAGGTGGTGGATTGTTTGATCTTGGTCATATACTAAACGAGAAAGATGTTGGATGTCGTTATAGGTAGTCTTGTGATTCTCTTCTGGAGCCAATAATTTTATTTCACACTCTTGTAAGGTCCCTTTTCAGGTCTCCAAACCAGCTCTTCACTTCGGACATCATTTCTCTGATGTATTCTTTGGTACATAGCGATGTTAAGTCCTCCTCTGTAAGGCCTGTGGAGTCAGAGGTAGATTGGCTCTGGATGGTATCCGTTTGCATGTTATTGTTAGCAGGAACTGGGTTAGTAGGTGGAAGAGTAATCTATGGTTGTTTTAGGAATTGTTGTATCAGCTTAGTGTTGGTGTGTCCTTAAGACCAGTTAGATTTGCGTTCAGGTATTCTTTGTATGTGAGCTTATCTTTATAAGTATAAAGAAGGATGCTAATGGTATTTAATCCTCTTCTGCAAGCAGTGTGTGGTTTCACCATTATCAAGATTGCTATTACTTCTGTCTAAAGCACTTTGCGCCTGACTGCCACTGTGCAATACGTTCGTTTTTGTGTGTGTACCCCACTAGTTCAGTTGTCTTCAGATAGTTTTACTCCCAATTTATGGGCTTCAGCAGTAAGGGGTGGGGGGATATGCAACGGATTATGCAGTGGTATAGCACATAAAAATGTGGTCTCAGGCTGCAAACAGGTGAAATGGGCTGTGATTTAATGTCCCTCAGGTTTATTCACTTTGAGCCCACTCTTCAAGTTTATATGCCAGGTCTTAGTGCTGATTTAGGGGCTGTTAGGCTAAAAGTCACTGTCCTATGTGGGCCTGATAGTAGAAGGCAAATATATATTGCAGAGTAGCTGTGTTATTGTGCCCCCTTTCCATGCAAGTATAAGTAGTTTGGCCTGTGCGAGATGGTGTTTTGAGAGCAGGCTGACTGTGCTGGGGCCTGTGTGCTTGTGTGGTGCATCCGTGTGGGAGCCATTTAGTAAGTCTTTATTTGAGCCGTGAATTCTCCTCAGCTTGTTGTTGCGGTCGCCGATCACTGCAGAGGCAACAATTTTTCCGACCAGAACTGTCAGTGGGGTCCGAGGAGTGTTGTCTCCCTTGTAGATGGGGTTAAAATGTGTTTTGCGGCCAATTTTTGGGGATGTGGGCCTGGAAGCTATGATCTTAAGCTGCCATCTCTTCAAGCCGCCAAGCTTTGCCCGCATATTCCTATATGTATCTATACCTATATATAATAATATATTTAAATATCTTTTTACGAATAGATAGAACATATTCTACTATGTGCAGAACATCTGATTATGAAATATGCAATATTATCTTATGTTGTGCTTTTTTTTCTTTCTTTCTTAATCTTTTAATTAGGTTTTTTACATTACAATGTTTCGTATATGACCATTTACAGTAGAAATAAGCGTACAAGTTGTTGTCATGCTAAGACAATGTGTGTATTACGAAACAATGCCTTACTTCAGGGATAACAATATGAGAACAAGAACTTGTAAGCTAAGTGCATAAATTGAAACATTCTTAGTAACAGCAAACAACCAAATGCCAATAATAAGATAAAACAAACATAAATGAAACCTCATTTTTCTAGCGGATTATAGCATTGAGGTAACTACTGCACTGGCCTCTCTCTCAGACCAGCTAAGTCAGTAAAATTATGGCAATTGGTACTTACGCGATGGCCACTCTTGGACTATTTGATTAAGATATAACAGTAAATATAGACAGAATGATAGAAAGGAGTGTAATTTGCATTTTAAAGCAAGGTGAAGTGATATGAAAAGTACAATAGTGACATAAATAACAGTATAAGCTCTAGGTACGTCCTTGTACTCTGAGGAAGATTTTTTCCCCCCATGTAATTCAAATTTTACATCTATGAAATCTGCACACTGAGCCTTAGTTAGTTTGAGACATTAAGTAGGCAACCTCAAACCTCATTGGATAGCATTGAGTAATGGGGTATGTAGTTAATGATATCCAATGATAAGGGTTGAGTTTCTTAGGGGCAGTACACTTATGATTATTTCCTATATAAAGGTTTTCAGGCTTTTTATATCGTACAGGTAGCAATCTCACTTCAGGTGAGAGCTAATAAGCTAACAACTATTTTATATTACAGGATAGTCTTCTAATAAGAAATCCTTATGTACATGCACCCCGCTAAAGCAAGTAATGCTACATTAAAGGGACACAGAATACACATGTTTTTTCTTTTGTGATTCAGATAGAGCATGCAATTTTAAGCAACTTTCTATTTTACTCCTATTATCAAATTTTCTTCATTCTCTTGGTATCTGTATTTGAAAAGAAAGAATGTTAGTTTAGAAGCCGGCCCATTTTTGGTAAACAACCTGGGTTGTTCTTGCCGATTTGTGGATAAATTCACCCACCAATAAACAAGTGCTGTCCAGTGTACTACACCAAAAAAATGGCTGGCTCCTTAGCTTAGATGCCTTCTTTTTCAAATAAGGATAGCAAGAGAATGAAGAAAAAATGATAATAGGAGTAAATTAGAAAGTTGCTTAGAATTGCATGCTCTATCTGAATCACGAAAACATTTGGGTTCATTGTACCTTTAAGAAGTGGTAGGTTCTGGTACCTAAAAGCAGTACAAACACTAGGCGTTAAAATGTTGATATGTGAGATATTAGGGTTAGCATTTGAGATCAAAGTGGCTGTCATGGGTAGACATGTAGTGGCAGGTAACCATAGCTCTCTTATACATGGGCTTACGTAGGTAGTATGTCCCCATACAGAACGTTAAATAATTAAGTACTTTGAGGGTGCAAATTGTTTGCAGTGAGACTATTAAAACAGTATTATCACAAGGATCTATAAGCTGTATAGTGTAGAGTGACATATAGGGGAAATGCAATAAATGTCCATTGAGTTATAGGGGTTATCTGAGCCAAATGTTTTACTATTGCCACAAGGTAGTAATTTGCTATAAGGTGAGAACTAGCATATTTAACACACTATGAGGATATATTACAAACCACATAACTAAGTGTCCTCTGGTAAATATTTTTTAGTAGAAAACCCAAGGTATTGATCTAGGCCCATTTTGGTATAATTCATGCCACCATTTCGTTGTAAATTTGATCATATAAATAATCTCTTAATTTTTCAAAAACTTTGAGTTTCTCACTGAAATTATTTACATACCATTTGTGCAATCATAACACAAATGGTTGTAAAGGCTTCTCTGGGATCCTCTTTGTCCAGAAATAGCAGACATGCATGGCTTTGCCATTGGTTTAAGGTAATGGGAAGGCCGCCAATTGCAGCTGTTCACTACACCTCTGAAATTACTGACAGTGAAGGGGTTAATTAGTTAACAGGCAAGAGTAACAATTTTATTGTAGTGTAGGTATTACCCTCCCACCTGACACCTCCCTGATGCCTCCCAAAAACCTCTATTACTTCCCCCTCTACTGCTTACCACCATCTGAGGTACTGGCAGACATTCTTCAAGTATGACATTTTAGGTTGTATTTTTTTAATTAATATATATTTTTTCTGAAGTGTAGGGATCCTCCCTTACCCTCCCATCTCCCTAATCCCTCCCAAATAGCTCTCTAACCCTCACCCCTCCAAATAGTCACCACCATATTAGGTGCTGTCAGCTGTCGGCCAGTACCCAGTTTGTATTATATTTTTTTTCAGTTTTCTTTTGTTTATTAATATTTTTTTCTTTAGTGTAGGGATCTATCCTTGAACCCCCCACCTACCCCTTCAAGTGCTCCTCTGTTGGGCCCCCTCTCATAAGCCTCTTTACCACAGTGTAGGGAGACATCCCTCCCTCTCGAAATAATTGTCTTTATGTAGTGTAGGGAACCCTCCCCTTCCACCTCCTCCCACCCCCCTCTAGCGATGGGTCACCCACCCACCCACCTCCCTCCTTTCCTCCCACACCAAGCATGGCACCACAGTAGCAAATACAAGCAGTGAAACTGCACTGACACTGTAACAATCAGTGCTCCCTTACCATATGAAGGCAGATTTCTTCTGCCTCGACTGCAGTCTACACTGTTAAAGCTGACAGCAGGGACTGCAGCATGAGCCTGTGTGTTGGACATAGGTACTACGTCAACATAGTAGACTCGGCAAAGTACTGCGTGATGTAGTACCTACATACATTTTGCAAAAGGGATTAAATTGACTTCTCAATCATATGTTTCATCCTACTATGTTTCTGTAATACCAATTATGCCATACTGATCCTTATATGCAAATAACTCTAGCTCCGCCATTTTGTTACTAAGGCTTCTTGCATTTGCAAGCATACTTTTAAGGTTACAATCACTCCTTGGTGTTTTATTTAAACAATTTATCAGTACCTCTTTTTTTCTCTTTGCTTTACTCTGAATAAAAAATGAGCAGCAGATATTTTTCCTGACCAATTTAAAAATTGACTTTGAATTTGAAGGCTGCCTGTATCATGTGACAACAATTACCCAATCAAAGACTTCTTGCACATTCTCAGTAGTAGGTGGGACTTTGGAAAGTGAGCATATAAAAAGATTGTGCACGTTTTGATAATGAAAGTAATTTGGAAAGTCTCTTGAAACTGCTTGCTTTATGCAAAATCATTACTTTTGAATTTAGTGTCCCTTTAAGTAGTTTCTAATCAAAACTGAAATTAACATGTGCATTTAAGCTTCACTGGAATGTCCTTTATAAAAAAAATAATCTAAACAACCTTTTTTTTCTCCACTTGAAGAAGCAGCAATCTTTTGGAAAGTTCTGTTTGATAATGTTAAGGTTGATCACAAAAGGCAAATAAATATATCTGATATTTGCAGTGTGTTATTCTAGTGATCACAATCACAAAAAGCTTCTGCCACTAATACCCCTAAGTTTGAAATATTTGCCTCCTGAACATAACATGAAATTGTTATCCAAGTAATTAATTTCATGATTTCATAATAGAAAATTAAATGCACATTAATAACAACAAACAAAGATGGTGATTTTGATGGTTTAGTGATTAAATCATAGATGCTAATAAGTTACATGTGTTCAATTATTTAAATGTTCACTAAATATTAATTTGTCATTTGGATCATTGCTTGAAAGGACATATTACACAATGTTTTATATATGAAAGGAAAGCAGTTAAATATGTTAAAATTATGGTTTGTTTGAAAAGGGTTAAGTAAAAGTCACTCCAATACATGTTTAAAAGATTATCTTGGAACAGAGAACATTTTGAGTATTATGTACTTTAAATGTACACTAAACCCAAACATTTTCTTTCATGATTCAGGTAGAGAATACAATTTTAAACAACATTCCAATTTACTTTTATTATCTAATTTACTTAATTTTTAGATATCCTTTGTTAAAGAAATAGCAATGCACATGGGTGAGACAATCACATGAGGCATTTATGTGCAGCCACCAATCAGCAGCTACTGAGCCTATCTAGATATGCTTTTCAGCAACGAATATCAAGAGAATGAAGCAAATTAGATAATAGAAGTAAATTAGAAAGTTGTTTCAAATTGCATGCTCTTTCTAAACCATGGAAGAATGAAAGAAAAAAAAATGGGTTTTATGTCCATTTAAATAAAATAATAAGCTTATTTTTGTACTATTATTTATTTTTATGCAGGATGCAGCTAAATATTTATATAAGTGTGAATTAGTGTATGTGTATATGGTGTATGTTTTTTTATTTATATTTTCATACTGGACTACAGGCAATGTTTAAGATTTTTAAACGGCACCATTATAAGCCTGATTTTAAATGTTTTTAGAACTGGATCAGATGGGCAAATTTGGCTAAAAATGACAAATTTGGAAATAATACAGTTAAAACATATTTGGAGGATATTTAGGTAAAATTGTATTATTTATAATGATGATAATAATAATAATAAATATAATAAACATAATAATTAGCCATGGCTAAAGCCCAAACAGCTGTATGAATACATTAATTATAAACACGCTACTTTCTAATTTGATAAAGTGTATCTTATGATTAGCTGTTTTAATTGTCATGTGCTTACACAAGATTTCTTTTAGATATTTTAGATTATGAAAGAGTTAAAGATATTTTGTTAATTATACATATTTAACTAGTTTAAAGTTAATATTAGAGTTTAAGATCTAACCCAAACACAAAAAAAGCTAAGAATTTCTGGTTTCAGTACTTGCTTAATAGACATTCAACACTTAAAAGGACATTTAGCTAAAAACTGAAATCCCCATGAACTAATTATGCATAGTTAATAAAAAAAAACCTTTGTAATTTTGTTTTCTTTTTCTTACAACTTTGTTTATTTTAACGAGATTTAAAGTTTTTACATTGCTTCCAGAGAATTTTTTTTTTTATTATTTATATTTCAACAGTGTATACAATTTTAAATAAGCACAATACATTTTTTCTGATCACCACGCAGGGTATAAAAGAGAAAGGAGAAAAAAAAAACAAGGAAAAAGAAAGGGGGAAAAAAAAAAAAACAAGTCTCTACAGTCATGACAGGTTGATTTGTTTTTAGACTAAAAACTGATACTATGTAACCTGATCCTTCTGTATCTGAGAACTAAATCCCATGAGCCAATACTTTCATAGTTAAGATATACAATAAGGAACTTGAACAATCGAAATTCATTATATATTTACATCCTATCCTCCTTTAATCGATCCTTCACTGTTGATTTTTTTAAACTAAACTAAAATAACACACACACAATTACCCCCCTAGGAAAAAAAAAAAAAGAAAAAAAACAATCTCTATATTCTAGCATATAGAAAACCAATTTTTGATATGACCTTGCTCCCAAAGGGGCTGTAAGTATGACCCATAAAAAGGATAATATTTCTAAACTGACCTGGGTATAACATGTATATAATGCTAGAATTTGGTCTTAACAGCACAATTGCTTCTCTGTTATTACCGAGCTATTCTTACTATTCTTATTCCTAGCTATGTACTTGATATGTATTTTCAGGCCGAGATCATGTTTCTGTACAGTGGTGGTTTATATTTTAATAAACCTCATCTCACACTAATGAGAGGGGACAAGGAGAATAAGGAGGAAGAGAAAAAAGAAAAAAAAAAAAATATATAAAAAAGGGGGATTGTCCATCTCTCTCTCCCCACTCCCCCTACCAAACTCCCAGTAATACTAGTTCTGAATTTCGAAAGGGGAAGATCATATAATCAATTTCATTCTCAGAGAGTGATTTGATATACACTGCCCATTTCTTAAAGAAACTCTTTATGTCCTCTTCGTTATCTAGATCTGTGTCCTTCTGTTCTAACACACATTGTTTTTTCAAGCAGTTCTGAATTTCAGAGACACTGGGTACAGAACGCATTTTCCATTTTTTACCTATCAAGTACCTAGTGGCTAAAATAGAGATAGAGACCAACTTATCCTGCGGGTGACACTCCTTTAGGTTGTCAAGGCAAAGTATTATCTGATAGAGGGAAAGAGTCACTGGGGGGATTTTCAACACATTATTTAGCCAATATTCTAGTTTACGCCATGTTTTTCTGATTTTTGGGCATAGCCAGAACATGTGTACAATATCGGCTGCTGGGAGTGAGCATTTCGGGCATCTGTTAAATTCCAAGTTGTGCATCCTATGACCTTTCTCCGGGGTAAAGTATGCTCCATGTAGTAATTTGATATGTGCTTCCCGCCATGTGGCAGATAGGGTTATCTTTGCTACTTTACTTATGGAGTGCTGTAAGATTTTTGAATCCACTAAGTTCTGTTCTAAGATTGCCGACCATTTTAAAGCAAGCTTTGTCAAGATTGGAATTCCCCTATTGGTGGCCAAGAGATGATAGCACATAGAAATGGACATCTGATCAGTTCTATTGAGTATAAGCCATTTCTCTAATGGACCAAGTGTCCAGGACCAGCCTGTTTCTCGAGTCGTGTCAGAAAGAAAGTGTCTTATCTGTAAGTAAGCAAAGAAGTCCTTTTTAAGCAAATTAAACTGCGATTTCAACTCTTGAAAAGTTTTGATCTGTTTACTGTCCCCGTCGGTCAGCATAAATAACTTATTTAGGCCATTTTCGTGCCATCGGGAGAAGACCTCAGAGTGTAACCCAGGTTGGAATTTTGGATTACCTATCAAGGGTAAATAATTAGATATCCTGGGATTGACTGTGAGGAGTTTTGATATCTTCCACCAGGCCTTAATCGGGTTAACAATTGTTTTAAATCCCTTGATCTCTGGTGGTATCTCTTTGGGTGAGGAGTGGAGAAGAGCTAAGGGAAGATATGGGTCACACATATTCGATTCAAGGTGATTATTTAAGATGTAATCTTTAGATAGAATCCACCCTGTTGCTATCCGTGCCAAGAAACTAAGATTGTAAGCTCTAATGTCTGGGAGAGCCAGACCTCCATGATCACGTGGGAGAGAGAGTTTAGTGTGCGAAATCCTTGCTTTTTTCCCCTGCCAAAGAAAATGACCTATTTAACTATTCAGCATGCGTACATCTTTTTCATAAAGAATTAACGGAACGTTCTGCAGTATGTATAATAATTTCGGGAGAAGGACCATTTTCCATACAGCGATTCGCCCTGAAAGTGATAATGGTAAACTATGCCATATTCTAAGTTTTTCTCGAATTTGTTTCAGAATTGGGGGTATATTATATTCATAAAGATCCCCAGACTTTACCGGAATATTTATCCCTAGATATCTAAAGGAATCTTTCACTACTTTGAACGGGTTATCTACACATGAGTCGATATTCTTCTGGATCCATAAGATTTCCGATTTGGACGCGTTAATCTTATATCCCGAAAAAGTACCATATTGGTCAATTATCTGCATGAGCTTAGGAATGTTGGTGTTAGTATTGGATATATATAATAACACATCATCAGCGTATAGTCCAATTTTGATCTCGTATTTTGAGATCTTTATACCTTCCAGGGTTTGTCTTAATGAAATTGCCAAGGGCTCAATAGCAACATCAAAGAGAAGTGGGGAGAGAGGGCATCCTTGACGTGTTCCTCTTTCCAGTGAAATTAGAGGGGAAACTGATCCATTGACTATTAGACTTGTAGCTGACTGCTTATATAAGTTCTCTATAAATTCTGGGAATTTGCCCTTGATTCCAAATTTAAGCAAGGAAGTGTTTAAGTGTTTAAAAGTAACAGAATCAAATGCTTTTTCTGCGTCAATGGAAAGGATAGCCATGTCCTGTAGTTTCCCTCTCTCCTTTTTAGCTTGTGAATTTTTTTCAAAGTATTCCAGGGTAGTTAAAACTTCTCTGATTTTTGCCGAGGAATTTCGATTATTAAGAAAACCAGCTTGGTCTGGATGAATAATTTTAGGAAGTATAAGCTGAAGTCTGGAGGCTAAAATAGACGTTATGATCTTGTAATCAGAATTAAGTAAAGCTATTGGCCTATACGATTCCTTTTTTTGACGGGTCCTTTCCTCCCTTAAGTATCAACGTGGTGAAAGAGGAAGAAAATGAGGATGTAGTGGGAGTTCCATTAATGTAGATATCATTGTATAAATTTGTTAGATAAGGGGAAATTTGCGCAGATAAGATCTTGTAAAACTCATTTGGTAGCCCATCAGGGCCTGCGGCTTTATTTCTAGGGAGTTTAGAGATCACGTCTACTACTTCCTGAACAGAGATGGGGGAGTTAAGACCACTGATGCATTCCTCTGTTAATGAGGGGCACACAATTTTATTCCAAAACTCTGCAGCATTTTCACTATCATATCCTGTGCATGAATAAATGTCCTGAAAATACTCCATAAAAGCAGATGCAATTTCATCTGGGTTTGAGATTCGTTTGTCCTTATTTACAATTTCCTCAATGTATACTTGCTTTTTTTCATTCTGGACTAATCTCGCCAACATTTTTCCAGATTTGTTACCAAATCTGTATAGTTTAGCTTGAATTTTTAGATCTTTTTGTGTTTGTTGAGTCAGAATGAACGTGTCTCTAGCTTCTTTAGCTTGGACATATTTGGACCAGTTTAAAGTGTTTTTCTGCAGCAAAAATTTATTATACGAATTAGACAGTGTTTTTTGCATTTCTTTTCCCCTTAAACTCAGTTTCTTAGTTAAGATTATATTATAAGCGAGAATTTCCCCTCTGAGGACCGCTTTGGCGGTCTCCCAGAGCGTAGCAGGACGATCTATATAATTAGAATTAAAGTGTAAAAATTCCTGAAATTTAGATTTAAGACGTGATTTGAACTTCGTGTCAGAGGCTAAGAAGTATGGGAAATGGAAACGAAGGTACTTAGATTTCAGAGGTTTAAGCTGGATAGTCAAAGTGATGGGGGCATGATCTGAAAGAAGGATAGGAGCAATTCCTGCCTGAACCGTTGTTGTACCTAAACGCTCGTCTATCAGAAAGAGATCAATACGGGAAAGACTCTTATGTGCTTTTGAAAGACATGTAAATTCGGGAACATCTGGATTCTGGCTTCTCCAGATGTCACGTAATACTAAATTTTGTTTTAATTTATTAAACATTTTATTTTCTAAATTGTCCTTCTTTTGCCTTTTCTGTTTCGTATTATCTCGGAGTCTGTCTAACGGACATTGCGGCGCCATATTAAAATCCCCTCCGAGGATCAAATGTCCTTTGGTATAAAGAAGTAATTTAGTTTGTATTTTGTTCCAAAATTCTATGTCAAAGGTGTTAGGGCCATATATATTACATAAGGTATAAATTACCTTGGCAATTCTTACTTTTAGTAGAACATATCTTCCTCCCGGATCAGGTTCACAGTGCACAACTTCAAGCTGGATGTTTTTCCCTATCAGAATAGCTACACCTCTTTTTTTTCCAAGGCTAGGTGAAAAAAATACTTCTCTGACCCAGGACGCTTTAAGTTTGCGAGATTCTTCAGCGCTAAGATGTGTTTCTTGAATAAATCCTCTATCTGTTTGAAATTTTCTCATTTGGGTTAATATAGCTTTGCGTTTAATAGGTGTAGAGATCCCTCCCACATTCCACGAGATTATCTTAAATTTTTCCACTTTCTAATATTTTTGTTAAATGATTCATAGAGGGGGAGGGTGGGAGAGAGAGAGAGAGAGAAAGAGAAAAAACAAAACAACAAACAAACAAACAAAAAAAAAAAAAAAAAAAAAAAAAAAGGGGGGGGGGGGGGGGGGGAAAGGGGGGAAGGAAAAAAAATAAAATAAAACAACAAGAGTTTGTGGGCAGCCCAATATTTCCATAGCCCCCTGCCCTGGGGATATCTCCAGTTACTAAATTGTAGCTAATTAGGGGAGGACTGACCTTTCTGGTGTTGGAGGATTCAGGGATGCAAAGAGCTTCTCCGCTGCACCCGCCTCCGAGAGAAAATGTACTTTGTCATTTACTGTGACTTTAAGTTTGGCAGGGTATATTATGGTGGCATCAAATCCATTAATTATGAATTTGGTACATATAGGTGCTAGATCTCTCCTCTTAGAGGCTGTCTCAGCCGAAAAATCCTGAAACATAAGGATCTTAACACTGTTAATAATGAGTGGTTGAGATTTTCGAAAATTTTGTAAAAGAGCAACTTTATCCTGATAGTTGAGTAACTTTGCAATGACGGGTCTGGGTCTAGTGACATTTTTGTTTGGTGTGCGGGGTGATCCCACCCTATGTGCCCTCTCAACCACTATACAGTGATTTGAAGGAGGAAAATTAAGGGCTGCAGTTAAGGTATCTGAGATAAAAAAAGATAAATTCTCATATTGTTTCTCTTCTGGGAGACCAATTATTCTAATATTATTCCTTCTGCTGCGGTTTTCTAAATCTTCTAATCTAGAAAGAATTTTTTGAATACTACTACTCGTTGTTTCTATCTTAGAACTGTGTGAGACAGTGAGGTCTTCCAGATCAGACACTCTCTGCTCGGCCTCCTGCAGCCTAGTAGAGAATTGTCTAAATTCATGCGTTAAGGAGGATATATCTTGTTTGATTTCCATCCTCAGGGCCTCAAACTTAGGAGAGAGGGCTTCAGAAATACTGACCACCAAACTCTGAATATTTAGTACCTCGGGCATAGCTATATTTCCTAAAGCTGATTGGGACTCAGCTCCTAACTCCTGTGTACCTGTGTGCTTTCTATCCCTTTGCCTGGCTGTCATAGCTGGAGAAAGTGCTTTAGCTGAGGTACCAAGGAATTTATCCATGTACCAATTGTGGTGGAGTGAAAGTGATTTTAAAAAAAACAAAAAAAACAAAAAAAAAACAAAAATGCACTTGGGTGTGGGGTGTGAGAAGTGACAGTTGTTTAATCTAGTGAGTGGAGGAATGTGATGTGAGACCTGCTCACGGTTTAAGTGTGTGAAGGAAGGACAAACTAGTGTGAAAAAAAAAAGAAAAGATAATTTCTGTGAATTCTGCTTGTTAAGTTGTGTGCTTAGTGTTAATAAAAAAAAAAAAAAGAAAGAAACCGGCTATGTTAGCTTGCTTCAGAAACAGTTAAGGAGTTTTACAGAGCCGGATCGGCCTACTGATGTCAATTTACCCTTGAGTACTAAAAAATATGGTGAAAACTGTAAGGCCGCCCCTACGTCACAATGTTTATCAGACATACGCGGCTGTACGCCACAGTAAAACTTAGCTTTTGCTATAAGATATAATAATTGGCTTCAGCCAAGATAGATTATATATTCCTTTGCTTGGAGGCAAGATAGGGAGCCTAAAAAGTGTTACACTATAGACAGGTGTAAAAATACAACTTAGCTTTTAGCCCTGAATTATAGAAGTTAGATTCAACCGAAATTAGTTGTACAGTCCAATGTTTAAGGGCAGAGTATAAGGGTAGAAAAAAAACATTCTACTAGTATTACAAGGATAGAAAAAGATAGAAGGGGTAGTAACCCCAGTTATGACAGATACCCCTAGAGTACCTCTCAATACTTTTCTTGGTGAATATATTATTCTGAGAAAGAGGCGGTCAGCCTTTGAGCATATCCTCTTATTGGGCCTATAATATAGATATACCCTTATAATTCATCTTTCTTATACAGATATAGGATAGTTTATACTTTTACCAGAAAACCAATAAAAGAGGGAAAAAAAGGAAAAAAAAAAAAATTCCCTTTCTCCCCCTTTTCCTTCCAATTTCCCTATTGAGGAAAGTAGGGAGGGGTACATTTAATTTTGGAGAAGAAGGATCTCCCAAAATGGCCCACAAAGTTTAACCCCAACAACTGATATCAAACTACAGAAGTGGGTTCAAAACACAATTTGGCAATTACTGATACAGTATATTCACAGTAAAAGTAAGATATATTTTTTTTCTCTTTTTTCTTTCCTTTTTCCCCTAGAGAGTAAATTATACTAACCTAAGCTAGGCGCTGTAAGTCAGAATATATATCAAATATTACCTCTAGAATATGAACCTTAAGAGCTTGTTAAATGTAGCAGTTAATTATTTGTGCCTAAGATAGCTCAGAAGACTAAAAATCTGCTTTGCATATTCCAGAGGATTATAAATTTGATTTCAGTAGGAAAAAGTAGCATTATGGCAGGCAAAATACAATGTAACCTTTTAAACTTAGTTCCTCTAAGACTCTTATAACAAGAGGACACACGTTTAGGTAAAACATGCAGGGTACAGGATTGTGAGGAAGGAGTATAGTAACCAAAAAAGTCTTGTTCTTCAGGTATAATTAACCCTTAAAGTGCGTTTAACTTTTACAAATACTGCAGGAGTGAGGATTAGGAAACTTTGTATAATGTCCCCTTTATGTAGCGGTCGAGCGCAATGTTCATCCACTGCAATAAAGCATTCCCCTCAATGGCCTGTTAAACCGATCAATTGCAGCCCTTTGTATCTCGATATTTCTTTCTCCTTGCTTTGCTTTTTTATTCCTCCCCCCCCCCCCCTCCTTGGTGTCTACTTCAGATCTTCCTCAGGGTTCTACCCTTTTTATCGGTATCAGAAAGTGTGGGGGGTGAAGCAGTTAGGGAAAAAAACCTCACTCTCTCTCCTGCAGCCTGACCGCCCGCCGGGTTCGTCCTCGTCGATGTGAGCTCCAGCCGAACAACTCAATACAGAGAATTTTTAGTGCTTTCTGTGAAATTCTGAATCCATACTGTCCTGCATGCTGGATAGCAATTGTGTAATGTCCCTAATTGGCCATAACAGAGGAGAAAAGATAAATAGCACTTAATAGACTTTCCATAGGGTGTGTAGCTGGACTGCAAAATAATGTAGTTTTTTTGTAATTTACAGCTATAAAGCTTTAAAAAAAAAATATTTTTGATGTAGATCTTTTTCAAAACAGAAGTATACTTCTGATGGATATTAAAATATCTTTAATGGATCTTTAAATTCACTTCCCCTAAATAAATACATTAATAATTAACATTTCCTTATTGAGACAATGCAGTCAGTATTCAAGTTAAACTTCAATACAGTGTCTTAAGGTGAGTGCATAGTTTATTTTAAGATAGGGCAGAGAAAGGGCAAATTTTCTTTTGACCAGATGTGACATAATGAGAAATTATAGCCTGAACTGTGGCTTGGATTGTCACACAATTTGTCAGGGTGATAAATGACAGTGACCTTTATAGCATTTTTGAAAGTACAGAAAAGCAAACAGTATTTAGGAAGATCTTTTACTCCATATTGGGCAAATATTGATTTCTATATGCATGCAATACTTTGTTTCTTTCATGATTCAGATTCAGTAATTTTAAACAACTTTCTAATTAATTGATTTCTATATGCATGCAATACTTTGTTTCTTTCATGATTCAGATTCAGTAATTTTAAACAACTTTCTAATTTGTTGAAAAGCAGGGTGTTAAGCTCAGGAGCAGACATGTCTGCAGAACAATATGGCAGCAGTTTAGCGAGAATGTACACATTAGCAAGAGAACTAGATGGCAGCATTTTTTCCCATCATGTAGTGCTCCGGAAATGTGCATGCTACCTATCTAGATATTGCTTCAACAAAGAACAACATGAAGAACAAAGCTTTTTTTTATTATTAATTATATGCTCTGTCTAAATCATTTTGAAAAATGTTGGGTTTCATGTCCCTTTAAAAACAGAGAAAATTTTAAAATATGATAACATTTTTTCAGGATAGGTCAGTGCAAGTCTAATTGCCATATTAAAAGGAACCTGAAAACCAAATTTATTTTTTTATGATTCAGATAGAGAAAACAATTTAAAACAAATTTCCACTTTACTCCTATTGTCTGATTTGCTTCATTTTCTTGGTATCCTTTTGTTGCAGAAATAGCCATGCACATGTGTGAGCCAATAATTTGAGGCATATATGTGCAACCACCAATCAGCAGCTTCTGGAGCTACCTAGCTATGCTTTTCAAGAAGGATGGAAAGAGAAAGAAACAAATTAGAAAAAACAAATTATAAAGTTGTTATAATTGCATGCTCTCTCTAAATCATGAAAGAAAAAAACATTGGCCTAGATTACGAGTTGTGCGTTAGGGTTAAAAAGCAGCGTTAAGAGGTCCAGACTCGGAAATACCGCAAATCCACTTACGTCAATTGCGTATCCTATATTTTCAATGGGACTTGCATAGCACCAGTATTACGAGTCTGACCAAAAGTGAGCGGTAGACCCTCTCCTGTCAAGACTGGTACCGCATTTAAAAGTCAGTAGTTAAGAGTTTTACACTACAACGCTGTAGCATAAAACTCATAAAGGGACACTGTACCCATATTTTTTCTTTTGTAATTCAGAAAGAGCATGCCATTTTAAGCAACTTTCTAATTTACTCCTATTATCAATTTTTCTTCGTTCTCTTGCTATCATTGTTTGAAAAAGAAGGCAGCTAAGCTTTTTTTTTTGGTTTCAGTACTCTGGACAGCACTTTTTTATTGGTGGATGAATTTATCCACCAATCAGCAAGGACAACCCAGGTTGTTCACCAAAAATGGGCCTGCATCTAAACTTACATTCTTGAATTTCAAATAAAGATACCAAGAGAATAAAGAAAATTTGATAATAAGAGTAAATTAGAAAGTTGCTTAAAATTTCATGCTCAATCTGAATCACGAAAGAAAAATTTTGGGTACAGTGTCCCTTTAACTAAAGTGCTAAAAAGTACACTAACACCCATAAACTACCTATTAACCCCTAAACCGAGGCCCCTCCCATATCGCAAACACTAAAATAAATATTTTAACCCCTAATCTGCCGAACCGGACATCGCCGCCACTATAAAAAAAATATTAACCCCTAAACCGCATCAGATGTCTTGAAGATGGACCCCTCCGTGCCGGATGGATGAAGATAGAAGATGCCGTCTGGATGAAGACTTCTGCCCGTCTGGAGGACCACTTCTGCCCGGTTGGATGAAGACTTCTGCCCGGTTGGGTGAAGACGTCTCCCGGTAAGGTGATCTTCAGGGGGTTAGTGTTAGGTTTTTTTAAAGGGGGATTGGGTGGGTTTTAGAGTAGGGTTGGTTGTGTGGGTGGTGGGTTTTAATGTTGGGGAGGGAATTGTAATTTTTTTTACAGGTAAAAGAGCTGATTACTTTGGGGCAATGCCCCACAATAGGCCCTTTTAAGGGCTATTTGAAATTTAGCGTAGGGTAGGGCTTTTTTATTTTGGGGGGCTTTTTTATTTTGTTAGGGGGATTAGATTAGGTGTAATTAGTTTAAAAATATTGTAATTTGTTTATTATTTTCTGTAATTTAGTGGGGGTTTTTCTTCGTACTTTAGATATTTTTTTTTTAATTGTAATTAATTGTATTTAATTTAGGTAATTAATTTAATTGTAGTGTAGTGTTAGGTGTAATTGTAACTTAGGTTAGGTTTTATTTTACAGATATATTTGTCTTTATTTTAACTAGGTAGTTATTAAATAGTTAATAACTATTTAATAACTATTGTACCTAGTTAAAATAAATACAATGTTGCCTGTAAAATAAAAATAAACCCTAAGCTAGCTACTATGTAACTATTAGTTATATTGTAGCTATCTTAGGGTTTATGTTATAGGTAAGTATTTAGTTTTAAATATGAATAATTTAGTTAATTGTAGTAATTTTATTTAGATTTATTTAAATTATATTTAAGTTAGGGGGGTGTTAGGGTTAGGGTTACACTTAGGTTTAGGGGTTAATAAATGTAGGTAGGTTGCGGCAACATTGGGGGTGGCAGATTAGGGGTTAATAAATAAAATGTAGGTGTTGGTGATGTTGGGAGCAGCAGATTAGGGGTCATAACTATAATGTAGGTGGCGGCGGTGTCCGGAGCAGCAGAATAGGGGTTAATAATATAATGTAGGTGTCGGCGATGTCGGGGGCGGCAGATTAGGGGTTAATAAGTGTAAGAATAGGGGTGTTTAGACTCGGGGTTCATGTTATTGTGTTAGGTGTAGACATAACTTTTATTTCCCCATAGGAATCAATGGGGCTTAGTTAGGAGCGTTACGCTGCTTTTTTGCAGGTGTTAGGTTTTTTTTCATCCGGCTCTCCCCCATTGATTCCTATGGGGAAATCGTGCACGAGCATGTTTTACCAGCTCACCGCTAACGTAAGCAGCGCTGGTATTGAGGTGAGATGTGGAGCAAAATTTTGCTCTCCGCTCACTTTTTAGCGGCTAACGCCGGGTTTGTAGAAGCCCATAATACCAGCGCTGTCTGTAAGTGAGCGGTGAGCATAAACTGCTCGTTAGCACCGCATAGCCTCTAACGCATAACTCTAATCTAGGCGATTGTGTTTAATGTCACTTTAATGTTTTTACACTTTCCTTGCAGTTCCAGATTGAAGTGTAACGTTCATGTATTGTGCACCTCACGCAACTATAAAAGATAATTAAAGCAATGCTCAATGAATTACCACGAGGTCCTTCACCAACCTCATAAATGTCTTTGAAAGTAGACCAAAGTCTAATGGTATAAAACCAGGGATTCAATTACATTATTAGTCCCTTTAAAATATTTAAAGGGACATGAAGAAAAAAAATAAGTTTCCTGATTCAGAACAAGTATGCAATTAAAAAAATGTTTCATTTTAATTCTATTATCAAATTCACTTTGTTCCCTTAGTATCCTTTATTGAAACTTTCCTTGAGAGCATACATAAAGGCTTAGAAAAGTGCACATGTCTCGAGCAGTATATGCAAGCAATGCTATACATTGTTGCAAGCACTATTGTCATATAGTGCTCAAGAAGCCTGCATGCATCTGAGCCTAGGGTTGCAAAAATAAACTTTGTTTAAAGGGATGTTAAACCCAAATTGTTACTTTCATGATTCAGATAGAGAATGCAACTTTAAGCAATTTTCCTATTATAAATTTTTATTGGTTCTCTTGGTATCTTTTTTTTTTTTTTATAAAGCAGGAATGTAAGCTTAGGATAGTGCTTTCTGATTGATACCCAGGGGCTAAACCAAAAATGGCCTGGCTCCTAAGCTTACATTCCTGCTTTTTTAAATAAAGATTCCAAAAGAACAAAGGAATTTTGATAATAGGAGTAAATTAGGAGTAAATTAGAAAGTTACTTAATATTAAAATGAAAGAAAAAAAAATGGTTTAATATCTCTTTAAACAAAAGACAATCAAGTAAATTTGATAAAAGAAAATTAATTGGAGATTTTTTTTTCTTTTTTTAAATGTAATACTCTGTCCACATCATGAAAGTTAAACCTATTTCACACCTGTCTGCTGAGCTGTTTTAGGGCCTTTTAGATGCTGATGACATTTAAGCACTACTGAAAGTAATTTATCATCAAGAAACACACACAAACTGTATATATTATACAAAGACATTTTTAGTGCTACATTTATCACTTTAAGTGTTCTTTTACTGCAAATTTGAAATGGAAACTCTGCAATAAATTTATGATGGGGGCTCTGTGGCAGGAATCCCTTTTCATAATGTCTGGCCATTAAGTGAGCCTACCAGGCTTTTGTACCACTTCACTGAATGGTGTTACTTTTGAGAGATTTCCAATCTGGTTGACAATGAGCATGCGCAATGTTTTTAGTGAGGTAAACATAGGGTGACCGGGGCGGAGCTTGGCCACGCAGGCGAATGGCTGTGCACTGAATAAGCTCCTGAATCCTTTGGCAATATAATCAAATAAAAATGGCACTTTCCTAACTTATTTTCCCTAAAAATTGTGGGATAACTTGGACTAACATCCTGCCTGACAGGTCTCTATAATTTCTAGCCTGTTTATCTTTCTTTGTATGCAAAAAAAAGATCCGGAGCGGTAGGGGCCTGTGTTGGCGCGAAGCCTGGGGCCTGAAATCTTGAAGGCACACTGACTACGGAGGATTACCGTACATCTGACCGGAGCCTACAATAAACCAGCGACCGCAAGTAAGGAGCGTGAGGAGGTCTACCTACACTAATGGCAGTCGGGTAAGATATCTGTCTGAAAGCCTGCATAACGAAGACGCACGTAATACCCACAGAATACACACTCCGCCATAAGCACACGCACGCCTCAGCACGTCTTAGCACTGCAGCAGTGAAACGACGACACAGTCTCATACACCCCATCACACGGCATAAATGCTGATTTAGAGCCGGTCTCACCTGCTCCCTTACAATCGCAGTATCCTGAGTAGCAATAAAACACAGCTCTCCATTTAACTAGCTAGTTGCAGCTATAAATAAATAAAAAGTTTATTTTCTTACTGACAGAGGGAGAGTAAGAGGAATGGGGTGAGTGGCCCTGGATAACACTATTGCACATTAAAAGATTCAAGCTGTCATTAACAGGTCAGCAAATATATAAGGTGCATGGGGGCTGAAAATAGAAAATAAAAAGTTAAAACATCGCTCTCAAGACCAAATAAAAACTGATGAGTCCCCCATTTGTTGTAACATTTGAGCAGACAGGCAGATTAATTTAATAACACAGAAAGACAGAAAAGGAAAAAAGGAGAGCATCTTCAGGCAGGAGACCACTCAGATATGCCTTGCAAGAAGCATCTAAATAAACCAGATAAAGGCACTCCACTTCGTACCTTAAGTGGATATCTAAAGCAGGTTGAACAGACCATCCCAGCACAAGCAGGTGACATGGAACCTGAACTTACACAGCCATCCCAGCAAACAACAGACATGCAGACTGCACCCCATATAACAAGAGAGGATCTACAGCATTTATCCTCAAAAGAGGACATTAGAAATGCAGTTAAAGAAATGCGTGACATGTTTAATGATCTCAAAAAGGACATTAATTCACTTGACACTAGACTGTCGCAATCTGAGACAAAACAAGCTGAAACCAACACTTCTGTAACACAGATGCAATTAGAGATCCAGCAACAATCTGAGACTATACAATTTTTATCTGAAAAAATGGAGGACCTGGACAACAGGGGGCGCCGCAATAATTTAAGAATCAGGGGAGTGTCGGAAACAGTCCATCCCCCAGCTATTGAAGGGTACCTGCAGAGTTTGTTCCGTACACTTAAAAACACACCAACATCCCCTGAACTACCATTAGAACATGCTCACAGGGCCTTGCGGGCAAAACCACCTCTCAAAGAACCCCCTAGAGACATAACAGTCCTCTTCTTAAATTTCAAAGATAAAGAAGAGATACTTCAATGTGCACGCACCATGCAACAGGTTCAACATGCAGGGGAGAACCTACAGATTTTCTCTGACCTTTCACCAGCTACCCTAATGAAGAGAAGGGAACTGACCCCCATAACAGCAAAGTTGAGAGCTAACAAGATTCCATATAGATGGGGCTTTCCTGTGTCTATCATCGCCACACAAAACAACAAAACAACAATCTTTCGTCCTGGAACTGATGCCCAGGCCTTTCTAGACAACCTGCTAGTGGACAGCAACAGAATTCCAGGGGCAGTAGACTCGGACAGCTCAATATCGACACCATAACAAAGTGAAAAATCTGCATATACAATCTGCAGGAATAGTTTGATGAACTGATGATATGATGCAGTCCTGTATCCTTTTTCTTTTTCTGATTTAGTGATTTGGGGGGTGATAGTACCCCTTTTCATTATGTAGGTCACGATGAGTGTAAAGACCCATGTTCAGACTAACTCCTAATGTTTCATTGTTTATGGTTGCATCCCCGATGCTTAAAGGTTATATATGTTTCTGTCTCATGTCACTGACACAGAAAAATCTATGCAACAAGGCTATTGTTTAAAAATGTTTATGTTTTACTCAGTTAGGTATTATCTCAGTACATAAGTTATGATATATTGCCAAGTTCCCACTGTTTTCCCTCCCCCCCTCCCCCCCCCCCCTCCAGCTTCCTTGTCCCTCTTTCCTTCCTTCCTCGCCCTACCTCCTTTTTCTCCTCCTTTTCCCCTTCTACCTATCCAATCCACCCCCCTCCCATGCCCCCCCCTTCTTTTCCACCACCCCTTTGCCATTCCCTCTTTCCCTTTCCCCCCCATCCTAACTCACAATGTAGAAAACATTAACACATATAGTCCTCCGGAACAGTTTGCTAAGCCATTAGCATGACCCAACTCAGTATCTTCTTCTGGAGAAAATGATTTGAAGGATGATGTTATCCCTTCCCTATGGGTCAGGCAGAGTATACTGATTCATGGTTTAGAGTGCATTCTAATACCTCATTGTTCATTGGAGTATTTCTGTTGATCAAAGTTTACATATGTTTCTGAATCGTGTTACTGATACGGACAAATCTATGCAATAATCTCAATGTTTAAATATGTTTTTGTTTCGCTCAATTAAGCACTGTTTCAGAATATGATTTTTGACAGATTACTGAGTTTCCCCTGCTCATTCCTCCCCCCCTCCTCTCACCTGCATTTCTTGCCTCCCCATCTCCTCCTCGCTTTTTACCTCTTTTTCCCCTCCCTATTTCCTCCTTTATCTATATCCCTCCCTTCCTCCTACACCCCCCTTCCCCGCACCCCTCTACTTCTCTCCCCCTTCCACATCTCCTCGTCACTACACCCCCTCCCTATGCCTCACTATCTTTCCCCTTCTCTCCTTTGTCTTCCCTATCCCCTTTCCCTCGCTCCCACTACCCCCTTCTCCCTCACTTTTCCTCCCCCTTTATTCTCCCACTTTCTTCCTCCCTTCTTCCTCCTCTCCTTTTTCCCCTCTCCTCCCCCATCCTCCCACACAGCCTCTCCCTCTTTCGCTTACCCCTCCCACTTTCATCCAACTTCTCCTATCAATCCCCTTATCTAAGCCCTTTCCCCCTCCTTTAACCCCTGGTGCCATATTCAAAACGCTCCCACGACTTGGGAACTCCTAGGTCTGGGAAAATTTCTAATAATATAATAAAGATTGTATTTGCCAAAGGATTACTTTCCCTATCTTACCTCTCCAACTGAAAGAGCGGTTTATCTTAACGGCTCGAGCAGTTGTTGTTTCCTTCTTTCGGAGGTTCTTATTTTCCTGATCTTAAAGTCTATTCTTCACTTTCTTTCACTATTTAAATACTCTTAAGTAATAACTTTCTTCATTTTTGCTTTAACCGACTCTCTCTTCCTAACCCCCCCTCCTTTTTTTTTTTTTTTCCCCCTTCCCACCCTTACACTCCTCCCTATTCCCCTGCATAAAGATGGCCCCCTCGCAAAGCAGATTTACTCTTCATAGTCTAAATCTTACCACGATCAATGCGAAGGGTCTTAATGATCCAGGCAAGAGATCGATAGCTATGAGAGAACTCAGTAAGTTACACAGTCACATAATTTTCCTTCAGGAGACTCATTTTCGGAAGGGCAAAGAGCCAAAATGGAACCCTAGACAATATCCCACGGCAGTATTTGCCTCGGGTAGCACTAAAAGAGGTGGGGTGGGCATTCTGGTTCACCAGTCAGTCCCCCTAAAAAATTACTCATGTTGAGAAAGACCCTGACGGCAGATTCTTACTCCTGACAGGCACACTATATGACCACCCTCTGACGTTAGCCACACTGTACACACCAAACCTAGAACAACACCACTTTATTAAAAAAGTAGCGAAACTCGTTCTGGATCTAGCTAAAGGGCCGGTCTTCCTATCAGGAGACCTCAACACACCACTTGATGCGAATATGAACACTTCTAATGGTTCATCCAGCATACCTAGTAAAACTATTAAATCTATCAAAACAACCATAGCAGACTTACAGCTCCATGACGTTTGGAGAGCAGTACATCTGGCAGATAAAGACTACACTTATTTTTCACCACCTCATAACAAGTATTCTCGTATAGATTACTTTCTGTTTGATTAGGTTGGATTGGATATGGTTAGTAATTCTACAATAGGCCCAATTACATGGTCAGACCATGCCCCTCTCACCTGTAACATACAATGGCCTGACATACCCCCCACAGCTTATATTTGGAGGCTAGATGAATTTCTTCTAGAGAACCCAGAGGTTAAAGCAGATGTACGGAGTTCCCTCTCAGACTATCTATCACATAATGACCCTTCGCACACATCACTAACATCCTTTTGGGAGGCACATAAATGTGTCATCCGTGGCATATTCCTCAAGCACAAGGCACGACTTGTTAGAATGCAAAATCAGAGGCATAAACAGATATTAGATAACATTACACAGCTTGAAACTATACATAAGCGTGACCCTACAAATAAGGAGGTCTACAAGACCTTAGAAGATGCTAAAAAACAACTCCGAAAATATCAGTTGGAGGCATTGCACCGCAAAATGATAACTACTAAACAACACTATTATGAGAGAGGCAAAAAACCAGGCAAATTATTAGCTAGAAGTATACGAAGGCAGCAACTAAAATCATATATTCATTACATACAAGGCACTGATAGCGCAATACTGAAAGGCAGCAAGCAGATAGCACACTCCTTCCATACTTACTACAATAAGTTGTACAATATCTCTCCCATGCAAGAAGACGGACACAGGGCTAATGCTACATTATGTAGGCAGACGGAGATAGATCACTATTTAGCCTCAATAAACCTTTCACAACTAGACGATATGGACAGGGACTCTCTTGATGCCCCTATCTCCATGGAGGAGCTTTCCCAGGCTATAAAAGATTTCCCTAGCGGGAAGAGTCCTGGTCCGGATGGGTTTACCCCCAGGTATTACGGGATTTTCCTGGATGCTTTGGGCCCTCATATGCTGGCGCTGTTCAACTCGCTCATTCATAACCCCACGCTTCCGGGCTCATTATTGGAAGCTCATATTGTGGTCATACCCAAGCCGGGCAAACCCCCTACCTCTCCGGCCAATTTCCGCCCAATCTCGTTACTTAATTCGGACATAAAGGTCTTTGCTAAGATTTTGGCAAGAAGACTTAATAAATTTCTCCCTGCTCTAATTAACTCTGACCAGGTTGGTTTTATACCTGGTCGAGAAGCGCGAGATAACACCAACAAGGTGATACAACTGATCAGCCACGCTCAAAACGTGGGTATTCCAATGGTTCTTTTTTCGACCGACGCGGAGAAGGCTTTTGACCGGGTCGACTGGCTTTTTCTGCGTCGAGTCATGAAAGCAATGAATTTTGGGGACTCGTTCATAAATATGACATTCGCTCTTTACTCAGCCCCAAATGCCCGGGTTCGGGTAAATGGCACATTATGCTTTCAAAATTACGAATGGAACAAGGTAGGGGTGCCCTCTGTCACCACTCCTTTTTGAGTTATCTATTGAGGCGCTGGCGCAAACAATTAGAAGAAACCCAAAGATCACGGGAGTTGGTGTGGGTGACATCGAAATTAAACAGGCGCTTTACGCGGATGATATTCTTTATACCCTCACTAACGCGGAGACTTCGGTACCGGAACTCCTACGTGAACTTGATCTGTACGGAAATCTCTCCAACTTCCACCTAAATGTATCCAAGTCCGAGATGCTAAACATTAATACTCCCAGAGAACATATTCAATCTTTAGTATTAAATCATAATATTTCTTTGGCCTCTACCAGATTAAAATATCTGGGGATTTACCTGACTGCTAACCTGACTGATCTATTTAAAAACAATTATTTAACTTTGAGGCGGGATCTAATTACTGATTTATCATCCTGGAAAAATAAAATGCTATTGTGGTTGGGAAAGATCAGTTTGATTAAAATGAATATCCTGCCGCGCATATTATACATAATGCAAACAGTCCCTATATCACTACCGAGTGACTTTCTTGTACAACTACAATGCTCACTGGAGCAGTTTGTTTGGCACGGCACGAGACCCAGGGTCTCTAGAAAGACTCTATAACTCCCCCGAGAGAGGGGGGGATTGGGGTTCCCTGATCTGTCTAAGTATAGACGAGCCATACTATTGCAAAGACTAGTTGAGTGGTCTCGAAACATGCCAAATAAACAATGGGTTAGGCTCGACGGTCAAATCTTCAAACAACTTAATGTCGGCGCTTTGGCGTGGATCCCCGCACAGAACCGCCCCAAAATAATCCACAAATACCACTCAACTATCACAACCTTTCAGGAATGGGATAGGGTGATTGCCACTAGCACCCATATCTCTTCGACCTACTCCCCGATGGTCCCAATCATAGAGAACCCTGAGCTTCCATATCATGCCTTGGGTTCTCGTCTGGGCACTAGCTACAGTCTCCGCGATGGCATATTGCATTTCGCATTAGAGGCGGGAAAACTACGGACGTTGAATGAGTTATCTAGACGCCACGGGGAGCTTTTCCAATCCTGGCTCAGATATCATCAGCTCTCGCACTATCTGAGACACCACAAATGCAGGGGGAGTTTTGGCAGAGAGCTCACTCCGTTTGAGACCCTCTGTGTGGAACACACCCCGCCTAGGCGGTTGATATCTAAGGTATATAAACTCCTGCTCTTGCCTCCAGGATTACAGTTACCTACATACACGTCGATGTGGGGCAATGACCTTAACAATACAATAGATGAGGATGAATGGTTTAAAGCGTTTACTTTGACTAAACGATCCTCAGTTTCGGCGGTTGTACGAGAGATCCACCTCAAATTCTTGACTAGGTGGTACTATACTCCGGCAAAATTACATAGACTCTTCCCGGCAGTGAGCTCCCTATGTTGGAGGGGCTGTGGTTGCCCTGGCATGCTCCTTCACGTTTGGTGGGCATGCCCCTGGATACAGGACTACTGGACGGCTGTGTTCAGGGACATGTCAAGTAAGCTACAGATTTCTATCCCTAATACACCTGAAACTTTGCTACTTCTACGCTTGCCCAAGGTCAGAGATGACCCTACTAGGGCACTTATGCTGATTATGCTGACTGGAGCCAAAAGGCTTAACCCTCGAGGGTGGAAGTCTTCACGGGTTCCAACCCTCGATGATTGGAAAGCCGCGGTGGAAGACCAGTTGAATTTGGAGAAACTACATTACATGAAAATTAAAAAGCCTGCAACACATGAGATGATAATAGCCATTTGGAATGGCACAGCACCTTAATGGCCATCAATAGGCAGGTCAACACTCACTTCACACAGGCCTTCCCTCTTTGAAACTGAATAGTAAATTAACTCCCCTCTCCCTTTTTCCCTGGATGACTCCCCCCCCCCTTTTTTTCCCTCCCTTTTTTTTTTCTCTCTTCTCTTTTTTCTCCGTTTTTACTTTCTGACCTCTTCTGAGCTTATAACTCACTTTATAAGCTCATTTCCAACTTGACTATCACAAAACTGATTTATATTTTAAATCTATTAAAAATTTAAAATTATCAAGCTTTGTCAAAACGTTTGGATCTAAGGACTAATACAGACATTTATTATTTCGGAATGAGAACATTCAACATACTTGTCAGGTGGAAATTTATTCTGCCCCTAATTTTTGTTTATCTATTGACTTATGATACTAACGGGCTGACAGAGTCTGTTTGCTTCTGTATGTTTCAATCCTCCACTTGTTCAAAGAATTACATTGTACAATAATGTTTTTTTCTACTGTATTGGTGACAAAATATTACTAATAAAGCTTGTTTGAAAAAAAACAAAAAAACATAGGGTGACCATATTTAAAAAGTGATGCATATGAAAAATACATATGTCAGGGCTTTTTTCATTACTGTTTAAATAATTTTTTTTTTGTATAAGAACCCTGACATGTATTTTTCATGTGTCCCTTCTTAAAGTGGCAATATGGTCAGCCTAGGTAAACACTGTAGGAAAGGTTGCCACATCTTTAATAAAGATCATAGTGACCTTCACAAGATAACTGCTGCCATCTTGGAAAGATTGCTTACATATTTAAATTAGTCTATGCTTTTACTGTTCAGTAAAATAAAAGGAGCTCAAAAGGAATTGAACTCAAAATTTAGTTAATACAATCAGATCCTCGTTAAATTATCTGACATTTGGTTTTCTGAAGTTTTAGGAAAGCTCAGTATGATCCCCATCCCTTCCTCTCCCTGATTGATTTTTCTGCAATTTTAGGGCTCATCCCATTCCCCCACCTCTCTCCTCCCTTCTCACTCCGCTGCTGGACTGCCCACACGCCTCCCGCCAGCACCAGCAGATGATCGTTATAGATGGTGACATACACAGTGTCACCACCTGTAACGATCAGGTAATCTGCCTTCATATCGAACCTGGATCGTGCTCCAGTTCCATATGCAGGCAGACGCCTGGAGCTCAGGAACTCCAGCTCTAGGCTGTAACTTTACAGTCGAGACTGCTGGAGCTTCCTGTAGCTCAGACGTATATATATGTCATGCGGTACGTTAAGCAAAGTACTGCATGACATATATATATATATAAAGTTTTCCTTTGTGAAAAGCACACTGCTTCCAGGTGGTAAATCGCCATAGAACTAGCTCATGAGCTGTTTGTTCCTGGTAGAGCGCTTCTCTCTTTATATGCAAATTAATATGACCCTGGGGAAGTCTCCCTATGGGTGATGGGGGAAACCAGACGTGGACTCCTTGCCCAGTGTGCTTAGAGGAATGTGGCTGCACCTCACTGACGAGGCCCATAGGAGGCCGAAACATTCATCTGCGGTTGTCATGTTCCTTGTTCAGAGGAGAATTGCCTGGTATTTTGGGGCTGGACTGACCTTAATTGGCGGGATCAGACTGATATACTTCAGGAAAGTTTTCCTTTGTGAAAAGCACACTGGTCTAAAAGATGCTGCTTCCGGGTGGTAAATCGCCATAGAACTAGCTGATGAGCTGTTGTTCGTTCCTGGTAGAGAGCTTCTCTCTTTGTATGCAAAATATATATATGTCCTTTTGGGTTAAGGAATTCGAGGAAAATTAGATTCAACATTGTACAATGAATTATAAAAGTTTAAAATAAATTAGTTTTGCAGTATACATTCATTATATATTTTGCATGATTTTGCTGTCACAAACCTTTGCTTGCTCCACATCCTCCCAGAGATACTGGAGAGTCTCTGTCATAGAGATTGAAGTGCCTTCAACTTATTTTAGTACGGGGAAATTTCACTGAACTTGAAATATTCTGCACAATGATTGGTTAGTTCATATCACAAGGTCATTTACATCAGTCCCTAAGTAGGCACAGCATAGGATTCCAGAAACATGGATTCCACCAGTGACAGTGCATTTTTTTTTGTTTTCTTTCAAAACAGAGCTTCAAGGGACATGAAACCCAATATTTTCTTTCATGATTCAAACAGAGCATACAATTTGAAACAACTTTCCAATGTACTTCTTTATCTAATGTGCTTTATTCTATTGGCATCCTTTGTTAAAAAGCATATGTAGAGGAGTAGGAATGCACTACTGGAAGATAGCTGCTGATTGGCAGCTGCACATATATACATCTTCTAATTGGCTCAAATGATGTGTTCCGCTAGCTCCCAGTAGTGCATTGCTGCTCTTCCAACAAAGTATGCCAAGAGAACAAAGCATATGTGATAGTAGAAGTAAATTGGAAAGTTGTTTAAAAATGTATACTGTATTTGAATCATGAAAGAAAAAGTTTAGGTTTCATCAGGGCTGGCTAAAATATATGTTGCTACCTGGGTTTGAGAATTAAATTATGCTCCCCCCCCTTAAGAATTAACAATACTGATTAGCATATCAACTGACTAGCCTGGCTGCTGACCTTACTAAGCCTGCCTACCTGCATGCAACCAATGCTTATGCACAAAAAGTGGGATGGCAGTTAGGCACTTGTCCAACCTTGAATGTTGCCCCAGACTGGTTCTGTGACTTTGTGTATGATGAGGTTATGCTGCTAGGAAGCTGCAACTTCCCCCATGGAGACAGAGGTTATTAGTGGTCTGTGCTTGACAGAGACTGACCCTGTCACTGAAGTGCTGCCCCCTTGTCAAGTGCTGCCTGGGTCCACTTGGTCCCATGGTTGAGCCAAGAGTTTTTGTAATTTCTGATATATGCTGCAAGTATACTGTTCCTTAAATATTATTGGAATTATTATTGGAATTACAAAACCAATTCCATTACCACCCAAACCTGCTTGCTTTATAAAATTGTAGTTTCTTCTCTGGGTACCAGTTTCTCCCGATCCTCTATTGTTCAAGGTATATTTCTTTCAATTTTAATAACTGAATGAATTAAATCCAAAACATTTGCCAAATGAGTTGCAGGTACCAGGAACGATAAGCATTTGGACTATGACCCCACATTCCTAAGTCATTCATTCCAACCAACCCCCAATGAAGACAAAACCAACAGATTGGGAGAGAAAAGCCAGCAGCTTATTTATTAAACCAAACCATTAACAGTTTAACATTTTAACTTCTCAACACTTAACCTCTCAGTGCTTGCTTTACATCCCTACCAGCCCCCACACCTTTTCAAGGTGGGGCGTCCACCATCAATCTTCCTTTCTGCTACACCACCAGGAAGTACCAGCCATTATCCATCAGGCGTAAGCCTCAACAGACCATAGCAAGCACCCCGCCAATGCTGCGACAACCAAATTTTTTCCTTAGCGAATCCTTAGGGAGGGAGGGCAGGAAACTGTTTCTGCCGTGCTGCTCTTGGGTCACTTGTGACCTCACTTCCTGGCAGGGGTTTATAAACTCCTTCTCTAACACCCACCCCTTGTCCTCCCGTTCACCTATTGCCCTCCTATGAAGTGGTGTCAAATGTGCGAGATCCAGGCTTTTCTTTATATCTACTGTATCATATAAGATTTAACCTAAGCAGTTGCATTATCACATTACTGTATAAACTGTATTAAAATGTCATATTGAAACACATCTATTTTTTTTCTCTTAAACAGCAGCAATTTTAGAGGTCTTTCAAATATAGATCCTGTTGTGCAGAAGTATCTGAAAGTATTACACAGAAACGTAAAAAAGGGATAATTTGACTGTAAGGATTCATCCCGTTTCAGAGAAGTAATGAAATGTTTTCTATCTTAGAACATTAAATCTTTTATATGAATTGGATCACAGTTGTTTGAAGGATGACCTTTTCAACATCATAAAAGAACTGGAGGTGGTGATGCATTCAGAATGAAAATGTTTTATGCCGGCTCTAATAATTTGATGAACACTGCCATCATTTTTTTTTCATATAGCAGTAGATTAAATCACATCATTTTAACAATCTTTCAGAAAAAATAAATCTTGTGAAACTTTTTTTTGTAATGCGTTGTAACCTTTTAATTTCACAATAAAACACGTTATTTAAAGGAACATTAAATACAGGGGAATTGCATAATCAACAAATGCATAATAACAAGAAAATGCAAAAGAACTGTGGGGCATATTTATCAAGCTCCGTATGAAGCTTGATGCCCCGTGTTTCTGGCGAGCCTTCAGGCTAAAGACAGCTCCTCCATAACCTGTCCACCTGCTCTGAGGCGGCGGACAGACATCGCTAGAAATCAACCCGATCGATTATGATCAAGTTGATTGACACCCCCTGCTAGCGGCCGATTGGTCGCAAATCTGCAGGGGGCGGCATTGCACCAGCAGTTCAACAGAACTGATGGTGCAATGATAAATGCCAACAGCGTATGCTGTCGGCATTTATCGATGTGCAGCGGACATGATCCGATATTGCGGCTCATGTCCGCTGCACATCGATAAATGTCAGCTTACACAATGATAATTCGGCCCCTTAGTCTGAATTTCAAATGTGCATTAGATTTTTTTTCTGACAAATTTCAAAGTTAGATCAATTTTCCTTCCTCTTCAACATGTGACAGCCAATGTGACATCCACCAGCCAATCACAGAATGGATAGATGTATATTCTCTGAATCATTGCACATGTTCAGCAGTAGCTGGTGCCTCAGTGTGCATATAAAAATTCTGTGCACATTTTGATACAGGATGGGAATTGGAAACTTGTTTACAATTGCATGTTCTAGCAGAATCATAAAATCTTAAAGAGACACTAAAGTAAAAAATAAACTTTCATGATTTTATCAGTTTTTCTTCCTTCTCTTGGTATCTTTATTTTAAAATGAGGAATGTATGCTTAAGAGTCGGCTTATTTTTGGTTCAGAACCTTGGTTACCTAAACTTAGTCACCAATCAACAAGCGCTAGCCAGGGTGCTGAATCAAAAATGGGTCAGCTCCTTAGCTTACATTCATACTCTTTCAAAAAAAGATATCAAGAGAATGAAGAAAAATTGATAATAGGAGTAAATTAGAAAGTTGCTTAAAATTACATGCTCTATCTGAATCATGAAAGAAAAAAATGTGGGTTTACTATCCCTTTAACTTCAGTGTTCTTTTAATACAGAAACATCTGATTTGTTCAGTAGGTGCTCAATAAAGTAACATATGATAAATTATAAGGTGATGTGGAGACATTGGAGGCCTATCTATCAAGCTCTGTACAGAGCTTGAGGGCCCGTGTTTCTGGTGAGCCTGCAGGCTCGCAAGAAACACCAGTTATGAAGCAGCGGTCTAAAGACCGCTGCTCCATAACCTGTCCGCCTGCTCTGATGAGGCGGACAGGAATCGCCGGAATTCAACCCGATCGAGTATGATCGGGTTGATTGAAACCTCCCTGCTGGCGGCCCATTGGCCGTGAGTCTGCAGGGGGCGGTGTTGCACCAGCAGCTCTTGTGAGCTGATGGTGCAATGCTGAATACGGAGAGCGTATTGCTCTCCACATTCAGCAAGGTCTGTCGGACCTGATCCGCACTGTCGGATTAGGTACAACAGACATATGATAAATAGGCCTTGTAGAGAATGCTATGAAATTCTGTGAACTTTGAAAAGCTTTTCTGTCCTGAAGATAAAACCTTTATCTTATCAGTAAGAACCCATCTTTGCAGGTATACACTTATGAATATTGTATTTTAAAATAAATAAATAAAACAATACTAAAGATCATTTACAAAGCACTCAAGGATTTAGCCCTTTTGTTGAAAACAACCACATTTGTGCACAGGAATTCCCAAGCATTTAACAAATGAGAAAATGGTGGTTAGTTTTGTTGTGCTATAGGTATTAGGAAACCTGCTTCCTCCAACTTCCTAACCCATCAATGTTATATTTGTCTCATATTTCCCAAAGCAGGAAACCAAAGACACATGCAGGAATCAAACAACCCCACTAGACCACCAGGGAGTATTGCTTTGTAATAGAATTATTAAATAAAACATTTGTAGAGTATATTAGTATGAATACATCATGCCATATAAATATCCCTCAAAATCTGGCACATCCTACTAAATTCTATAGTCATAGGCACAATCTTATTTGGCATAGGCCAACATGTTTTAACATAAACAGCAACTCTGAGAGAAATGAATTATGACACATACATTACACTATTTATCTGACAAAATAATACTTAGAGGCTTTTGTTTACTCGGGCAAAAGTGCTTTAGTATACGTTTACTGACTTTATCCCTCATTAATGGCTCTTGGCTATGTAAGGTCATAAGTGTTTCTTCTCCATAATGTTATAAACATTGTCCTTCTGAGTGTTAAATAAAGTAAAGTTTACTATATCACACCTCTGATCACTGCATCAGACATGTCATCAGGAGCCGATGCCAGGTGGGTTGCCAGACATGGCCGATACCTTGTCCACTGCAAGTGTCAGTCTGCCTGATAGCACTTTTCCCATTACAAAGTGCCATCTCCAAATGTGAGTGCAATTATATATATTTCACTAATCCTCTTTGAGTTAAAGATTTGGCTACGCTATGAGGCCCCCCTTTCTTCTTTGCCTTTTATATTCAGAATAGACCCTTTACCTGCGGGATCAAGTGGAGCAGCCTCACATAGAAAGCCATATCTCCTCCTAACAGCCTTTGGAAACACATTGTTGACGAAGACTTTGAAATAGATATTGCCCAAGGAATAGACATTATGTATGTTTTGCCATTTGGTATACATGCTAGTGTCTCTTTTGCATTCAATAAATATATTTTTTCATTATAGTTTTTGCATTATATTTCTATTGTTCACATTTCTAACTTAGTATTATACATACAGAGTTAGTGCACCCCCACCTAAGCAACTCTTGTTGTTAATTGTATTTGTTTTCCATTACTAACACATTATTTGATGTTTTAATTTGTGATTTTCATGTATTTTTGAAAATATACACTCTTTTCAAATCTGATGCAACACACTCCCAAAAAGTTGGGACAGTCGACTTTTTACCACTGTGTAACATCACCTTTTCTTTTAATAACACCTATTAAGCGTTTAAGGACTGAAGACACCAGTTGGTTAAGTTTACCAAGTGGAATGTTCCCCCATTCATCCATTATGCATGTCTTTAGCTGCGCAACTGAATGGGGCCTACGTTGCCTTATTTTGTGCTTCATAGTGCGCCACACATTCTCAAGCAGAGACAGGTCAGGACTGCAGGAAGGCCATGCTAGCACCCGCACTCTCTGCTTATGCAACCATGTGCTTGTAATCGGGGCAGAATGTGGTTTGGTGTTGTCCTGCTGGAAAATGCAGGCATGTCCCTAGAAAAGACAACGTCTGGATGGCAGCATATGTTGCTCCAAAATGTACACATATCTTTCTACACTAATGGTGCCCTTACAGATGTGCAAGTTACTCATGTCATGGGCACTGACACACTCCCATACCATGACAGACGCTGGCTTTTGGACCTGATGCTAAAAATAGCTTTTATGATCCTTTTCTATGAAATATTGACTTGTCGGACCACAAAACGCGATTCCACTGTGCTACTGTCCACCTCAGATGAGACGAGCCCAGAGAAGTCAGCTGCGCTTCTGGACAGTGTTGATGTATGCATAGTAAAGAATTAACTTGCATCTGTGGATGCAGCGGCGAATGGTGTTGACTGACCAAAGTGTTCCTGAGCCTATGTCAGGATATCCGCTAAAGACTCATGACGGTTTTTTAAACAGTGACGTCTGAGGGATCGGAAATAACACACGTTCAAAAGTGTAAAGTACCACTATATGGTTATACCACCTCTAAAAAAATAACAAATGTCCAAGATCCAAGATCATATAAAATAATTTATAATTAAACCACACACATTTTAAAAAATGTATCTTCAATTTCAATATTTTTTTGTAAGCAAACTAAAATACTAAAGATTGCAAAAGAGGTTCCAATACTTGCAGGAGTCTCTCAAAAATCAAGTTTTTTGGCAAATCAATAGAAAGAATATTCACATTAGTTATGAACCTTTGGAACACAGGAGGAAATTAAAAATGACAAGTGAATTAATATATGCATATTATCTCAAATTTCAATAAAATACATTGTAGCATTTAAAATTCAGTCAAAACTAATGTTATGATTTTAAATTGATCATACGAGATTGCGACCACATTTCTTTCTGTTCAATATGATTACCTCATTCAAAAAAGTAAAAGGATAATATTGTGATATTTTAAAGCCATCTGCTTGTTATTACTATTATTTACTGGTTAATTAGCTTTAAACAAATTTATATGTCTATGGGGGGTAGTTATAAGCGCGTCTACTTTACCTGCCTTCGCCGGCCCAATATGCCCGCCTACCATCGCCGCCGCCGCCGACCTGCAAAATTTCGGCTAAGTTATCAAAAAAGCTGTCAAAAAGCCATGCACCAAGTACGGGGCAATAAGCAGCTGACTGTGAGAGTTATCACTCATCCGATCTCGCTGCTCTTCGGCTTTTTACCAGCTTTATTGCTAGCCTGTCACTAAACACCCACACTAAACTACACTGTTCTTCCCCCTATACCGGCACCCCCGGAGCCCCCCGCAACTTAATAAAGTTATTAACCCCTAAACCGCCGTTCCTAGACCCCGCCGCAACTCTTATAAATGTATTAACCCCTAAACCACCACTCCCGGACACCGTCGCCACCTACATTATACCTAGTAACCCCTATCCTGCCCCCCCTATGCCGCCGCCCTCTATAATAAAGTTATTAACCCCTATCCTGCTGATCCCGGACCTCGCCGCAACTAAATAGTTTAACCCCTAAACCGCCGCTCCCGGACCCCGCCGCAACCTATATTAAACTTATTAACCCCTAATCTGCCCCCCCTACACCGTCGCCACCTATAATAAATTTATTAACCCCTATCCTGCCCCCCCTACACCGCCGCCACTGTAATAAAATTATTAACCCCTAAACCTAAGTCTAACACTAACCCTAACACCCCCTAACTTAAATATTAATTAAATAAATCTAAATAATATTTCTATTATTAACTAAATTAATCCTATTTAAAACTAAATACTTACCTATAAAATAAACCCTAATATAGCTAAAATATAAATTATAATTATATTGTAGCTATTTTAGGATTTATTTTTATTTTACAGGTAACTTTCAATTTATTTTAACTAGGTACAATAGCTATTAAATAGTTAATAACTATTTAATAGCTACCTAGCTAAAATAAAGAGAAATTTACCTGTAAAATAAAAACTAACCTAAGTTACAATTACACCTAACACTACACTATACTTTAATAAATGATTCCTATTTAAAACTAAATACTTAACTGTAAAATAAACCCTAAGATAGCTACAATATAATGAATAATTACATTGTAGCTATTTTAGGATTTATATTTATTTTACAGGTAACTTTGTATTTATTTTAGCTAGTTAGAATAGTTATTAAATAGTTATTAACTATTTAATAACTGCCTAGCTAAAAGAAATACAAAATTACCTGTAAAATAAATTCTAACCTAAGTTACAATTGAACCTAACAATACACTATCATTAAATTAATTAAATAAATTACCTACAAATAACTACAATTAAATACAATTCCGATTGGCTGATAGGATTCTATCAGCCAATCGGAATTAAGGTAGGAAAAATCTGATTGGCTGATTGGATCAGCCAATCGGATTGAACTTCAATCTGATTGGCTGATTCAATCAGCCAATCAGATTTTTCCTACCTTAATTCCGATTGGCTGATAGAATCCTATCAGCCAATCGGAATTGAAGGGATGCCATCTTGGATGACGTCCCTTAAAGGAGCCTTCATTCGTCGTTAGTCCGTCGGGGAAGAAGGATGTTCCGCGTCGGCGGGATGAAGATGGATCCTGAAGAAAGAAGATTGAAGACCCCGCTTGGAAGATGACATCGCCCGGATGAAGACTTCTTCAGCGCCACCTGGATGATGACTTCATCGGATGGAAGACTTCTTCAGCGCCCCTTGGAGGATCACTTCTGCCGCTCCGGATCTCCTCTTCGGTTCCATCGGTGGGTCGGCTGGCTGAAGACGACTAAAGGTAGGATGATCTTCAGGGGGGTAGTGTTAGGTTTATTTAAGGGGGGTTTGGGTTAGATTAGGGGTATGTGGGTGGTGGGTTTTAATGTTGGGGGGGTTGTATTTTTCTTTTACAGGCAAAAGGAATAGCGCTGCGGAATCTGTTGGCGCTCTACAAATAACCAATAATAATAATAATAATAATAAAGAGCTGTTTTCTTTGGGGCATGCCCCGCAAAAGGCCCTTTTAAGGGCTGGTAAGGTAAAAGAGCTTTGAACTTTTTAATTTAGAATAGGGTAGGGCATTTTTTTATTTTGGGGGGCTTTGTTATTTTATTAGGGGGCTTAGATTAGGTGTAATTAGCTTAAAATTGTTGTAATATTTTTTAAATGTTTGTAACTTTTTTTGTAACTTAGCTGTTTTTATTTTTTGTAATTTAGTTAGTTTATGTAATTGTATTTAATTGTATTTATTTGTAGTTAGTTTATTTAATTAATGTAATGATAGTGTAGTGTTAGGTTTAATTGTAACTTAGGCTAGGATTTATTTTACAGGTAATTTTGTTTTTCTTTTAGCTAGGTAGTTATTAAATAGTTAATAACTATTTAATAACTATTCTAACTAGCTAAAATAAATACAAATTTACATGTAAAATAAATATAAATCCTAAAATAGCTACAATGTAATTATTAATTATATTGTAGCTATCTTAGGGTTTATTTTACAGGTAAGTATTTAGTTTTAAATAGGAATAATTTATTAAAGTATAGTGTAGTGTTAGGTGTAATTGTAACTTAGGATAGGATTTATTTTACGGGTAAATTTCTCTTTATTTTAGCTAGGTAAGCTATTAAATAGTTAATAACTATTTAATAGCTATTGTACCTAGTTAAAATAAATTGAAATTTGCCTGTAAAATAAAAATAAATCCTAAAATAGCTACAATATAATTATTATTTATATTGTAGCTATACTAGGGTTTATTTTAAAGGTAATTATTTAGTTTTCAATAGGATTAATTTATTTAATAAGAGAAATATTATTTAGATTTATTTAATTAATATTTAAGTTAGGGGGGTGTTAGGGTTGGGGTTAATAATTTTATTACAGTGGCGGCGGTGTACGGGGGGCAGGATAAGGGGTTAATAAATGTATTAAAGGTGTAGGGAGGCGGTTTAGAGGTTAAACTATTTATTTAGTTGCGGCGAGGCCCGGAATCGGCAGGATAGGGGTTAATAACTTTATGATAGGTGGCGACGGTATAGGGGGGCAGGATAGGGGTTAATAGCTAACATGTAGGTGGCGGCGGGGTCTGGGAGCGGCGGTTTAGGGGTTAATACATATATTATAGTTGCGGCGGGGTCAGGGAGCGGCGGTTTATGGGTTAACATATTTATTATAGTGGCGGTGGCCTCCGGGAGCGGCGGTTTAGGGGGTAATAAATGTATTAGTTGTGGCGGTGTAGGGGGGGGCAGATTAGGGGTGTTTAGACTCGGGGTACATGTTAGGGTGTTAGGTTTAGAAATCTCCCATAGGAATCAATGGGATGTCGGGCAGCAGCGAACATGAACTTTCGCTATGGTCAGACTCCCATTGATTCCTATGGGATCCGCCACCTCCTGGGCGGCGGTTTGAAAACCAGGTACGCTGGGCCGGAAAAGTGCCGAGCGTACCTGCTAGCTTTTTAATAACTAGCAAATGAAGTCAGATTGTGCCGAACTTGTGTTCGGAACATCTGGAGTGACGTAAGAATCGATCTGTGTCAGACTTTGCCCGGCGGATCGAAGCTTACGTCACAAAATTCTACTTTTGCTGGTCTCTAGCCTTTGATAACTAAGGCGAATCAGCCTCGCCACAAATACGCTGCGGAATTCCAGCGTATTTGAGGTTGACGGCTTGATAACTACCCCCCTATAGCCTCTTCTTTTCTCAATCTACAGTTGCAAGAAAAAGTATGTGAACCCTTTGGAATGATATGGATTTCTACACAAATTGGTCATAAAATGTGACTGATCATCATCTAAGTCACAACAATAGACAATAACAGTCTGCTTAAACTAATAACACACAAAGAATGAAATGTTGCCATATTTTTATTGAACACACCACCATGTAAACATTCACAGTGCAGGTGGAAAAAGTATGTGAACCCTTGGATTTAATAACTGGTTGTACCTCCTTTGGCAGCAATAACTTCAACCAAACGTTTCCTGTAGTTGCAGATCAGACGTGCATAACGGTCAGGAGTAATTCTTGACCATTCCTCTTTACAGAACTGTTTCAGTTCAGCAATATTCTTGGGATGTCTGGTGTGAATCGCTTTCTTGAGGTCATGCCACAGCATCTCAATCGGGTTGAGGTCAGGACTCTGACTGGGCCACTTCAGAAGGCGTATTTTCTTCTGTTTAAGCCATTCTGTTGTTGATTTACTTCTATGCTTTGGGTCATTGTCCTGTTGCAACACCCATCTTCTGTTGAGCTTCAGCTGGTAGACAGATGGCCTTAAGTTCTCCTGCAAAATGTCTTGATAAACTTGGGAATTCATTTTTCCTTCGATGATAGCAATCCATCCAGGCCCTGACGCAGCAAAGCAGCCCCAAACCATGATGCCCCCACCACCATACTTCACAGTTGGGATGAGGTTTTGATGTTGGTGTGCTGTGCCTCTTTTTCACCACACATAGTGTTGTGTGTTTCTTCCAAACAACTCAACTTTGGTTTCATCTGTCCACAGAATATTTTGCCAGTACTGCTGTGGAACATCCAGGTGCTCTTCTGCAAACTGTAAACGTGCAACAATGTTTTGTTTGGACAGCAGTGGCTTCCTCTGTGGTATCCTCCCATGAAATCCATTCTTGTTTAGTGTTTTATGTATGTTAGCATTTGCCAGTGACTTTTGTAAGTCTTTAGCTGACACTCTAGGATTCTTCTTCACCTCATTGAGCAGTCTGCGCTGTGCTCTTGCAGTCATCTTTACAGGATGGCCACTTCTAGGGAGAGTAGTAGCAGTGCTGAACTTTTTCCATTTATAGACAATTTGTCTTACCATGGACTGATGAACAGCAAGGCTTTTGGAGATATTTTTATAACCCTTTCCAGCTTTATGCAAGTCAACAATTCTTAATCGTAGGTCTTCTGAGAGCTCTTTTGTGCGAGGCATCATTCACATCAGGCAATGCTTCTTGTGAAAAGCAAACCCAGAACTGGTGTGTGTTTTTTATAGGGCAGGGCAGCTGTAACCAACACCTCCAATCTCATCTCATTGATTGGACTCCAGTTGCCTGACATCTCACTCCAATTAGCTCTTGGAGATGTCATTAGTCTATGGGTTCACATACTTTTTCCACCTGCACTGTGAATGATGTTTACATGGTGTGTTCAATAAAAACATGGCAACATTTCATTCTTTGTGTGTTATTAGTTTAAGCAGACTGTGATTGTCTATTGTTGTGACTTAGATGATGATCAGATCACATTTTATGACCAATTTGTGCAGAAATCTATATCATTCCAAAGGGTTCACATACTTTTTCTTGCAACTGTATATATCATCTCCTGGCTCTTTTATCACGTCCTGTGGGTTTCTGTGCCATCTTTATGCTGATGACACACAAATCTAATTTTCCACACAAGACATTTCCTTTTCCATTCTGAAGCGTGTCACTTGCTGCCTAGCCAATATCTCATCCTGGATGGCTTTTCACTACCTGAAGCTGAACCTTTACAAAAACTGAACTATTTTCTACCTCAACCGATTTCCCCTTTCCCCAAATCTCACTTACTGTGGCATACTCCGTCATCACCACTACCTCAGGTCTGCTGCCCTGGGCTTCTTATCTAATCCTTGCCACTTCCACCTTAAAAATATCTCTAAAATGTGTCACTTCCTCACTCAATACACAGCTAAGGTTCTTATCTGCTCATTTATCATTTCACCGCCTTTACTATTGTAATTCTTCTCTGGTCTCCCAAGCTACTGCCTGTTTTCCACTATCCATTAAGAATACCTCTGCCAGGCTCATCTGCTGTGCCTCTTTTCCAATACCTCCCCTGGCTTCCTTTAGTCTCCAGAATAAAACTCAAAATTTTGACCCTAGTATACAAAGCTCTCACCAACACTGCACCCTCCATTTCTGCCCTTGTCTGCAATTACTCTCCAAATCACCCCCACAAACTACTCTCTCCTTAACTTTCATTAATTCCATACTCTCATGTTTTTTGGTTGACTTTTCTAGAACTGCACCTATCATATGGAACTCCTTGCCTCGTTCAGTCAGACAAATCTCACTTACTGTGGACAACTCTGTCATCACCACTACCTCAGGGCCTGCTGCCCTGGGCTCCTTATCTAATCCCTGCAGCTTCACACCTTAAAATATCTCTAAAATGTGTTACTGCCTCACTCAATACACAGCTAAGGTTCTTATCTACTCCTTTATCATTTCCCGCCTTGACTATTGTAATTCTACCTTCTCTGGTCTCCGAAGCTGCTGCCTGTTTCCACTATCCATTAAGAATGCCTCTGTCAGGCTCATCTGCTGTGCCTCTTTGCCAACACCTCCACTGGCTTCCTTTAGTCTCCAGAATAAAACTCAAAATCTCGACCCTAGCATACAAAGCCCTCAACAACACTGCACCCTCCTATATTTCTGCCCTTGTCTGCAATTACTCTCCAAATCACCCCCACACACCTTTCTCTCCTCGCCTTTCATTAATTCCATACTCTCTTATTTTTTGTTCGACTTTTCTAGAACTGCACCTATCATATGGAACTTCTTGCCTCGTTCAGACTTGCATCTCATCTCGAAAACATATCTGATTAAAAGATGTGTAGAACTTACGTTAAGATGGCTCTACTACTTATGTTTTCCTCTCCCTCAAATTTCCCATGTACTTCCTTTAGAATGTAAGCTCATAAGTCTGCATGCTTTGCTGATCATTTTATGTAAAGATAGTTTACAGAATACAGTGGCTCAAGGGTGGGGTCTTGTACCCTTACAATTTTTGCAAATGTCTTCTGATTATTGTACTCCATAACTGTACACTTAATGTTATGATGCTGGATAAATATGCTGGCACTTTATAAATAAACAATAATAATAATACAACTATGGTACAGCTTACGTTAATAATAATACATTAATTTCATATAACCAAGAATGATAACAGTGATATGATGATGTAGTGGAATTAACATTTAAGTCTGTTGGAGATAAATTCCAAATAAACAAACGGAAAATAATCCTTTAGACATGCATACACCTGAACCATGTTAATGCAATCTCACAATACCTATTGCGTTTCTAAAATCTCACTGTACCAACCGTGTTTATGCAATTTCACTGTACGAACTGCGTTTATGCAATCTCACTGTCCCAACTGCGTTTATGCAATTTCACTGTACCAACTGCGTTTATGCAATCTCACTGTCCCAACTGCGTTTATGCAATTTCACTGTCCCAACTGCGTTTATGCAATTTCACTGTACCAACTGCGCTTATGCAATCTCACTATCCCAACTGCGTTTATGAAATCTTACTGTACCAACTGCGTTTATGAAATTGTACTGTACCAACTGCGTTTATGAAATCTTACTGTACCAACTGCGTTTATGAAATCTCACTGTACCAACCATGTCTATGCAATCTTACTGTACCAACTGCGTTTATGAAATCTCACTGTACCAACCATGTTTATGCAATCTAATGCTATTTAATGCATTTATGAAATCTCACTGTACCTACTGCATTTATGCAATCTCACTGTAACAACAGTGTTTATGCAATCTTCCCTGTACCAACTGCGTTTATGAAATCTCACTGTACTGACTGCATTTATACAATCTCACTGTACCAACCGTGTTTATGTAATCTCACACTACCAACTGAGATTGAGGGCAGGAAACGCAGTTGATAGTTTGAGATTGCATAAACGCAGTTAGTAGTGTGAGATTGCATAGACATGGTCAGTACAGTGAGATTACATAAACATGGTATGTACAGTGAGATTGCATGAACACAATTAGTACAGTGAGATTGCATAAACACAATTGGTACAGTGAGATTGCATAAACGCAGCAGGTAGTGTGAGGTAGCATAACACAGTTGATACAGTAAGATTGGATAAAATCAGTTGGTAGAGTGAGATTGCATAAACACAGTTCGCGCAGTGAGATTGCATAAACACAGTTGGTGCAGTGAGATTGCATAAACACAGTTGGTACAGTGAGATTGTATAAACACAGTTGGTGCAGTGAGATTGCATAAACACAGTTGGTGCAGTGAGATTGCATAAACACAGTTGGTACAGTGAGATTGTATGAACACGTTTGGTACAGTGAAATTACATAAACATGGTTGGTACAGTGAGGTTGCATAAACAAGGTCAGTACCGTGAGATTCCATTTACACAGTTAGTAGTGTGAGATTGCATAGACATGGTCAGTACAGTGAGATTACATAAACATGGTATGTACAGTGATATTGCATAAACACAGTTGGTACAGTGAGATTGCATAAACACAGTTGGTGCAGTGAGCTTGCATAAACACAATTGGTACAGTGAGATTGCATAAACACAGTTGGTGCAGTGAGATTGCATAAACACGTTCAGTACAGTGAGATTGCATAAACACGTTCGGTACAGTGAGATTGCATAAACACAGTTGGTGCAGTGAGATTGCATAAACACAGTTGGTGCAGTGAGATTGCATAAACACGTTCAGTACAGTGAGATTGCATAAACACGTTAGGTACAGTGAAATTACATAAACATGGTTGATACCGTGAGGTTGCATAAACAAGGTCAGTACCGTGAGATTCCATATACACAGTTAGTAGTGTGAGATTGCATAGACATGGTCAGTACAGTGAGAATACATAAACATGGTATGTACAGTGAAATTGCATAAACACAATTGGTACAGTGAGATTGCATAAACACAGTTGATAGTGTGTGATTGCATAAACACAGTTGGTGAAGTGAGATTGCATAAATGCAGTTGGCAGAGTGAGATTGCATAGACACGGTTAGTACAGTGAGATTACATAAACATGGTTGGTACAGTGAGATTGCAAAAACACGTTCAGTACAGAGAAATTACATAAACATGGTTGGTACAGTGAGGTTGCATAAACACGGTCAGTACCGTGAGATTCCATATACACATTTAATAGTGTGAAATTGCATAAAAGTGGTTGGTACAGTGAGATTGCATAAACACAGTTGGTACAGTGAGATTGCATAAATGCAGTTGGCAGAGTGAGATTGCATAGACACGGTTAGTACAGTGAGATTACATAAACATGGTTGGTACAGTGAGATTGCAAAAACACGTTCAGTACAGAGAAATTACATAAACATGGTTGGTACAGTGAGGTTGCATAAACACGGTCAGTACCGTGAGATTCGATATACACATTTAATAGTGTGAAATTGCATAAAAGTGGTTGGTACATTGGTAGTGCATAAACGCGGTCGATACGGTGACATTGCACAAAAGTAGTTTGTACAGTGAGATACAGTTTTGCACGAAAGAAGCAAATTTTTAAATTTATTTCTTTGCTTTAAATTTTCCTTAAAAACGTATAAGATAAACAAGTTAAAATTTAATGAAATTCAACACACTTTAAATACCCCAAACTAAAGCAATGATTACAGAACAGAGATTAAAGACAGCTAGTAAAAAATTATTTTTACTTGAGGAATTTTTCCTCTTTGTAATTTAGGCTAAATATTTAAGACCAGATTAAAGGTGGAGCGTTAAATATCCCTTTCATGAAAGTGATATTTGCGCTCCACTGTGTGATACCAGTGCATGCTAATGTGCAATGTGAAATGCAAATCAGATCTCTGGTTAATTTTCTAAATGCTAATTGCTACCTGGAGCTTGCAATAGCAATAATCAGCCACTTGTAATGGCTGGTTAATTATTGCGCTCCCGCAAATGGGCAAATTTGCCCATTTGCGGGTGCGCGTTAATTTAGCGCTCCACTTGTAATCTAGCCCTTAATCTTTCCCATGCAACATTAGATATCCATTATAGGGAATTTCAGCAATTTAACAAAAAACAAGTAATTTCAAAGAATACATATATAACATATTCATATTCTGTGCAAGCCTTTACTTTCAAATACACTCTTTGACATAAAATAAAAATGTTTGTTCACCAGTACTAACTGTTCAAAAAGCTTTTTAAAAACAATACTCGTCAAAAAATTTATAAAAGTAAAGAAATAATTTTACATTTTGTAGTTAAGATGCATTCAAAACTAAAAGTAACTGAATTCATTTGAAATCACAGCACATAAAAATAGCATTATTAAGTACCCACACAGCAATTACTAGTTACACAACCTTTTGTGATTAATAAAAATTGTCATGCAAAATGTTTGTGATAAGTGTTGGGGAAGCTAAATTTATTCTTAAAGATATTTGCATAGTTATGCTATTTGCATCTGAATCTAACAAGATGTTATGCTTAAATTTAGTTAACCTGCCTTTTCTATATACATTTGTGACACCATTAAACAATTATGTCAAAAATAAATTATTTGCCATTGCAAAAACAAGACAAAAAAAAAAAACCAAAAAACCTGCTTGTTTGTTTTCAGTCAATCTCAATTCAATTTTTTTTGTCTAAAAGACTTTAAAAATAGCAACCTGTTCACAGAGATTTACTAATTTTACACCAAATATGCTGTTTTTATAGTGATTGACACCTCACTCCTGTGGTGGGTAATGGTAGCGAATAGGTGAGTCAGTGACATATGTTCAGTAATGTGTTTTTCTATTGTAGGCAATGTCTTTTAATCACTGCAAGCTGCATTCCTACTTACTCAAAGACTTCAACTAGGTGATTAAGAGGAAGTACTTTTATGTGATCTACTGGCTGTCACTATGAACTAACGTCTCAATAGTGGTGTTAAAATAATCATTAAGAATACCTCCTGCTCATTCACATTTAGACAAGTAGCTAAGAGTCTTGTTCCAATTATAATTGGTATTTGTGTGCTATATATAGCAAATACATATTTCTAAAGTAGCATTGCTGTATTTCCTTTGAATTGAACAGTACAGAACCTATAGTTGAACAAAGATGTTTATTTTTGGGATCTCATTCAATCAAACTCACTTGTTCTTTAGTGAATAGACAGCATAGAATACCATAGATATGTATTATGTCCACTGTTTCCCTTTAGATGCTATGTGTAGTGCTGTTCACGACTGATTTAGAATGGTCTTGAAGTGAAAATGAAATAAAGTAAATGAAAGGTAAATGAAAGGTACTCATAGACCTTATCCAGCAGCTATACATTGCACTCAATGAAGCCACATGTGATATATAGAGAGATAGATGCTAGATAGATAGAGAAATTATAGATAGATGGATAAATTGAGAGATTAGCTAGGCTGAGAGATAGATGGATTAAATAGGCAGACAGATAAATAAAGAGATGGATTAGATAGACAGAGAGCTAGAGAGATTATACAGTAAATAGATGGATAAATAGATAGATTAGCTAGGCTGAGAGATAGATTGATTAGATAGACAGAGAGATAAATAAAGAGATGGATTAGATAGATAGATAGAACATGGGTTTTCTTTTGTATTGGATTTGCCTCAAGTGGAAAAAAAAATGTTAAAAAGCTACACAAAGAACAACTCTCTCTTATAATTGATATCAATAGGCGCCACTGATTTTTCATGTAGTTTCTGCTTTTATGGGGTAATATAAAGATTACTTGTTTCTCCATTTGGAGAATTTGTTGCAGGTTTTAGCCAGTGCAGAAAAGCGGGTGAGCTGTAAACAACTCAGAGGGGAAAACCAGAAAAACAGTCCGAAACCAGGTGTCAAAAAAGAGGGACAAGGCAGGTACGGAGGTCAGGGTACAGTTCCAAAGTTCATAAGTCAGTAAATCAGTTCTCAGGTAGAGAATCTTAGCAGAAGGTAGCATAATCCAGAAACTTTGCCAAGGTCAAGATAAGGGTAACAGGCCTAGAACAACAGCATAAATGTGCACAGCAGGGCAATAGTGCAGCTCCCGACTCCAGCTCCAACAGCAGCTTGTGTCCAGCCGTGCACACGGCACTCGGCTCACGGTATGCCTGACAGCATAACAAATTATGCAGATATTATTATTAGTTTTATGCTAAATTTATAAATCAACAACATGTTTCAGTACAATAGAGGGGTAACATATTCACATAAGACTGTGTCCATACATCTTGAGCAGCAATCTAAGTATTTGCAAAGGACAAGGGGCCCAATGGCACCACTGAATGGTAACAGGGAATATAATTTATTAATAAAGGTAATTGCTAATAATTACTGGGAGGAAATTATCTTGTGTATGCCTCCTGAATTAATAACTGAAGTATAAATATTCGGTGCTGTGTACTGATACTGATCAACAATTGAGAGACAAAAGGAGACTCTGATACTAACACCAATGTGGAGGAGACTATTGACATGTTTGACATGTATAATAGGGAGGATTTTTTTAATAAAATTTTCTCTAAAGCTGAAAGTGATATTGAGGATTCTAGCCTAAAAGCTAATTTCAAAGCCTTACAAAACATCTTAATCTCTGATTTACGCCTGATGTGGGATATTGTAGCATTTAACAAATATGTGGAAGCGGAGAGAATCCCAAGGGGACTTAGAATTAAAAAATATCCATCTTTTGATTTTGAAGATCCTCTGGATATGGAGGATTGGAATTTAGCTCTCACAGAGTGCTCATTTAAACTCATCAAGGTATTGATAAGAGTTAAAGAGAAGAAAAGATCGAAGCTCAAAATTGAAGTGGAAAATATTAAAGAGGACCTTAAACCTTTAGAAGTAAGCTCTAAATATTTAGAGCATAAGAAGAAGATGGTTGAGACTCTTAAGAGATGTGATCAGGAGCAAGCTTCTAGAAAGGGAACTAAATTTGTACGTGACAAAGATGACTACGATCAGGATAAAGTTTACAATTGGGCAGAGGTGCGCCAACAGCAACGTGAACGAAAAAACAAGTTGTGGAAAATCAAACAACAGATGAAAAATACGCACAAAGAAAAAGAAAAAGATAAGGATTCAACTAAGCAAACTCCTAAATCCATTCTTAAAAACAAAAATAAGAAAGCCAGAAAAGTGGCATTCAGTGCTTCAGAGGGAGAGTCCACGGACTCAGAAGCTAACATCTCAGCAGTTTCCTCTATCTCTTCTTTCTGCTCCTCTACTGCTTCGTCTTCTTCTCCTGCTTCTTCTCCTCCTTCTTCTCCTACCCCTCTACCCTCATGTGCTTTTTTACAGGTGCAGTTGGGGGAAGAATTGGAAGAACAACCGGCGACACGTTTGAAAACAAAGAAAAGTTCAGAAAAAGGAAAAAATACAGGAGAAGATGGCGCAAAGGAAGAAAAAAGAAAGATCAAGATGAAAAGGGGGCAGAAGCAATAACCCCAGTATGATTATATACGGAAGAAGGACTTAATGTCATTAACATTTCAAAATATGAGTTGAAAGATAGTGAAATTTCTGTGTTATCAAAAGGTTTGGGCTTTGCCCCAACTAATAGGCTTTCATGCTTCAATACACTTTTGGATGTGAACAAATTTATACGAAAGCTGTCTTTAAAAAGGTTTTTTGCTTTGTCTAATACTAATGGTACACAGGAAAATACAGAATTGCCTATACCTAATACTAATGCAGTTTCTCCTCATTTACCGTTTATAGATGCGTGCTCTGTAGCAACACTTAACGAGTTGTACAATGTGGGGGGCACTGACCAGGAGAGCCCAACAGAAAAACTAGAGAGACCAAATAAACATAGGTCCAAGTTTTATCCTATCAATTCTAGGGGCCCTATGGTCAATGCCTACCACAAATTAGTTCAAGAGGATATACTCAAATTGGAAGCTGCAGTCACTACAGGCAGCGATGCTGCCACCCAGAATCTGAAATTTAAAGAGCGTTTAGCTATCAATTCTCTGAAAAATAATGATGACATTGTCATTAGAAATTCGGATAAGGGTGGCAGCATCGTAGTCATGGATAAATCATACTATTTTGAAGAAGCTCAGAGGCAGCTTTCAGATAATAGTGTCTATAGGTTATTGCCATACAACCCAGTACACACCTTCAAAAAAGAAATGGCTAAGCTTGTTGCTGATGGAGTTATCTTGGGCATTTTTAAAGAAGAGGATGTAGATTTATTAATCCCGGAACATCCAATTACTCCCCTGTTCCATCATGTACCCAAAATAGACAAAAATACAGAACACGCACCGGGCAGGCCTATTATTGCGGGCATAGGGTCCCTGTTGGAACCTTTTGGGGAATGGATAGACACTATACTACAGCCCATTGCACAAAGACAACTCAGCTATTTAAGAGATACATCCCATCTGTTAACGACATTGGATACCATCCAATGGCAGTCCAATTGTAGTTGGATAACTGCTGACATAGTCTCTTTATATACCAGCATACCCCAGCACTCAGGTATAAGTGCTGTGGATTATTTTTTGAAGAGAGAAACAAACTTGAGTGACCAGGAAAGGAACTATATTTGTGAAATTTTACAATTTTTGCTCTCTCATAATTATTTTATGTTCAACAAAGAGTACTACTTGCAAATAAGGGGGACCGCCATGGGGGCAAAATTTGCCCTGGCTTTTGCCAATATTTATGTTTCATGGTGGGAACTAACATATGTTTTTTCAAGCAATAACCCTTGGATGGACGAAATAGTTCTTTTTGTTCGTTACATAGACGATTTGCTTATGATAGTTAATAATGAGAAGAAATCTGTTATTTTGGATGATTTACTGTTCTATCTAAGTGATAACTTGATGGGTTTGCAATTTACAGGTGAATTAAATGGGTTGCAAATCAACTATTTAGATTTAACATTGAAAATCATAGATAATCAAATTGTGACTCAAACATACAGGAAACCAGTAGCAGGAAACACCATACTGCATGCGGCATCACAGCACCCAGAACATGTAAAAAAAGCCATACCAAGAGGGCAGTTTATCAGGCTACGTAGGAATACGAAGAGTGATCTTATCTATGAAACACAGTCTTTAGAATTGAAAGAGAGGTTAATTAAGAGAGGCTATAACCCAAGAAAACTTGAACAATCTAGACTAGCAGTAAAAAAGTATAAGAACAAACCCATTAACAACAAAAAGAAGCCTGAACTGGGTACTAATGAGAGCATAATTTTTACTACAGAGTACTCAATGCATTACAATGCCGTGGTTAAAATCTTAAAGAAACATTCCCATTTATTATTGGGAGATGACATTCTTAAACCTTTGGTCAAAAACTTCAGGTATGTTCCAAAAAAACCTAAGACATTAGGGAAGGTACTTTCGCCTAGTTTGGTCTTGGATACTAAAGGTATCCCTTCAGGGGATTGGTTATCTAAAAAGGGAGTTTACAAATGTGGAAGTAGGGATTGCAATACTTGCCCTAACCTTATTAAAGGTACCCAATTCTCTTCTAGTGTAGATCATAAACGATATCTTATAGATTTCTATGCTAACTGCAAAACTAAATTCGCTATTTACCTTCTGACTTGTAATATTTGTAAATGTCAATACGTGGGAAAAACCTCACGTGAAGTCAGAACAAGGTTTGGAGAACATATGAGAGATGTTAAAAATTATTGTAAGGACTCTGCAGTAGCAGGTCATTTTAATGGTTTACATGTCACACATTTCGCAGATATGTCTGTTCAGATCATAGACATAGCTAGAATTCCAATTAGAGGAGGCAACAGGCAACAGATATTAGATAAAAAGGAAATATTTTGGATAATAAAATTAAACACACGCCAACCCCTTGGAATGAACAAAGAATGTGATGTAAATTACCTAATAGACAATTAAGTTCCACTGTATAGACATATAGTTCATTATCTATACATAATATTTTTCTCTCTGTTTTCTGAAATTAAGCTATCCGGTTTAATCAGCTTATATGCTTTCAGAGACCAACTTAGATTAAAATCCCTTCGGTACATTTAGATTTATATCATCATCTTTTTGATTTAAAAACAGGACATATATTTTTTGTATATATTTTTTATAAATAATTAGAGAAAAAAATTTCTTTCAGGCAGTCTTAGTTCTAACCTTGTTGGATGTTGGTGTTATAGTGCTTGTATATAACTTCTGTATATTGATCCCATTGTAAGTGTGTCAATGTTTTTAACAATTTACTGTGTTTTTTAAAATCCTTCTGCACATTTAGGGTTAATGGTTTTCCCTTTAAATAGGTATCTCTTACCTAGTGCTTTAGCCTATGATTAAGCACCACTAGGGGTCGCGAAACGCGTCAGGCCTTTCTTGTCACACTTTTTCTTCCCCCCCTGTACTTGTGTCTTGTCATGCATGTATATTTTTGAGATTACTTTCATTAAAGTTTTTTCAGTTTTTCAACTTTAATGTGAGCCCGCCTGGTTTTTGCAGTGCCTGCCGCTCTCTCTCCTTAATCTCCAAGGGTTGTACACATGGGTAGCACTCAAATTCCCAGATAGGTGGAATAATCGACTAAGTTACAAGATGGCGGATATATTGGATAATTTAAAATATAACTTTTATTGGACTTTAAAAATAATAATGGAGGAACAATACATTTAAAAACACAGGAATGTATCAACTTGAATCAGAGTTGCAGGTAGACATCCAATAACTGGATTTCTGATGAATAAACACTCTGAACTCTTGATTATTAGTTAGTCTTATGAGAGTCAGATCTAGGATGTACTGTTAATCCATAATCTTAAGACTAATTCTAATTAATTTGTCACATAAAGTTATCAGGGTGAATAAAAATTAGATAATAATATTAGGCAACAGTTTTGTGGATAATTATAGTATAATGTAATGTACCACATGTAATTTATAGATGATTATGGTATATTGTGATATACCATATACATTCTTATTGTGCAGTATCACAATCGGAATTAATTAACATTATTCATATACATAAATCAGAGAGAGGCTTTTAATACACCTATTTGTAGCGAGTAAAATTATTCCTCTAAAGATCCAATATGAATATCTAATTCTAGATGTGAAACCTCCCTTCCTGAGATGGCAAATATTATATGCGATAACTAACTGAGGGTTCAATTCCTATTAGTAATGATCATAGTATTCTCTAGCAAATGGATTACCTATAGTATATAGTTATTAGATATATGTATATTATTCTATTGGATATCAACAGTCCGCTATTACTATGATTATAGATGCTTGTCAAAAAACTTCAGCTTATGATTAAATTAATCACACTGCATTGCCCAGAATGGGGTATAATATAACTAGGTACAGAGAGTAATGTACCCCATAATATCATTAAAAAAATATTATGTTCGTTTTTACTTTTTCCACAGTCTGATAAAAATTAAATGTATATGTTAAAGTTTAAATAACGGATCTTTCTGTCTTTAGTAACACCCACATATCAGTGAGATGACATTATTCACTTAATCTTAGGCTTAGGTAGCACATGTGTGACTCAGTAATAAACCGGAAATATTCATATATCATTTGTGCTGCTTCAATTCCTATATTGCAGCGTCAAGTTAAAGTACCAACTGCCAGATTCTTAAATTAACCACTACTATTGCCTCTTATGCTCAGATGCATCCGATTAGCACCACATTGTGCCGATTAAATATATACGAGTCTCCTGTCTATCACTCCATATCATGGATATACATAGCACTTAGCTGCTAGAAATACTCGGTTTTTATCTAAGCCACTGATGTGACAAAATATTTTTAAGCAAACTAGGTAGAACGTATAAAAAATATTTAAAGTATCTAAGTTGGTTCCTGCTATATTAAAACAACAACGATTATAAGGAGCCCATTATCTCCCAACCTCCCCTGACATGTTTCGCCGAGTAACTCGGCTTTCTCAAAGGGTTTACGAAGGTTAAAGATTGGCGGGTATTTAATCCTAATAACTCCGCCTACTTCAAGGTATGTCATAACATTTCAGCAAATCAGAGAGAAGGTGTGTTTTTTTTGACATTTAAACGTCACAGCATAGATTGGATTGGTTATCTCGATCAGGTACACCACGTGATCAAATCCCTGATCGTGGTTAATATGTATACAAACCAGATATATAGATAATGTATATGAGATGTTTATATTCAATAACCCGGTCTATGTAAGTGTGCTTATAAAATGTTGAATATTTAACTCTTACTAATGTGTCAAATATCTGAATCGCTGATGATAAAGAGAAACATTGTTAATAACTTTGCACACATATACGTACTATTTGAGCAGAGTTTGATACATAGAACTGAATGCAAGAACTGATCTCTAAAACATTGGATGGGAGCTTATTTATATTAATGTATATATATATATATATATATATACAAAAAATAGCATCACTTTGACACATGATTATGAATGTATACTAGCACACAAGAAGACAAATATTAAGAGCTGCTTAAACTTGAAATGCAATTGGGAGTGGTTAAATATGTCAAAATTAAAGACAATTTGTTACTAGTGGATTGTACAATTTTAGCAGTATTAGCAACATGTAATATATTTGATTGTGATAACACTTGTATAAGCAGGTGAAAAATATAATTTCTATTATAAGGTGTATCCAGTCCACGGATCATCCATTACTTGTGGGCTATTCTCCTTCCCAACAGGAAGTTGCAAGAGGACACCCACAGCAGAGCTGCTATATAGCTCCTCCCCTAACTGCCATATCCAGTCATTCTCTTGCAACTCTCAACAATGATGGAGGTAGTAAGAGGAGAGTGGTAAAATATAGTTAGTTTTTTCTTCAATCAAAAGTTTGTTATTTTCAAATAGTACCGGAGTTGTACTATTTTATCTCAGGCAGTATTTAGAAGAAGAATCTGCTTGCGTTTTCTATGATCTTAGCAGCTTGTAACTAAGATCCACTGCTGTTCTCACATATGTCTGAGGAGTGAGGTAACTTCAGAGGGAGAATGGCGTGCAGGTTATCCTGCTATGAGGTATGTGCAGTTTTTTTTTTTAACTTTCTTTTTATTGAGCAAAGTTAGCGATACATATAGACCCATTCCTTTGGGTTTTGCTACATTCAAAGTGATAAACAGTTTTATTTATTTTCCCCCTCTATTTCGTCCCCCCTCCCCCCAAGCCCTCTCAGATTTGTATTGCTAATTGGTTAGGTTGTTTCTTTTTTCTTACATTGGACTATCCTGTCCAATAGTGTTTCTGTTGTCGGGAAGAGAAGAAAAAAAAAAAAAAAAAGAAGGAAAGAAAGAAAGAAAAAAAAACAAACAAAAAAAAAAAACAGATTTTCCTCTCCCCAGACCCCCCCCCCCCACCGATCTAGTCTATACAAAAACTATCCCATTCAATCCTGATCTCTATACACTGAGGACCATTCACCTCTCAGATGAGCATTTAGCAAGTATTCTGTTTGTAAAAAGGGGAGCAGTATCTGTTTTTGCTTTTGTATGTCTAGAGTTTTTATGTAGCATTCCCATTTTTTAAGAAACGTCGATGTACGTTGAGTTGTGTTGAATTGAGCATCATATTGCTCAATGAGTAGATGTATCCACAATTTATGAATAAGATGTTTTACCATAGGGCATTTCCTCTCTATCCATAGGGACAGAACACAGCTTCTGGCTAATAGGAAGATTAGAGGTAAAATAGGACAGAGTCTATTAAGACTACTATCCCAATTTAAGAAACAAGTCATCTCTAATCCAATAGTGAGTTTGAGCTTAAAGGTTGTTAATAGCCAGTATTGTAATCTGCCCCAGAAATTCTTGATGCGAGGACAGTCATGAAAATAATGGTATAAATCTGGGGCATGAGTTAGGCATTTAATACAATGGTTATCAATCGACGAGTTCCAATGTGAGATACGTTTAGGAGTAAGATAGTCTTGGTTCAGCATGCGAACCTGAGATTCTCTCAGTTGCGAGGATAGGGTAGCTTTTTTAGTCTTTTCTAGACTCATTTTAAGAATTGGAGTAGTTATATTTCCAATCCTTAGCTTCCACTTGTCTAAAAGAGATTCTTGTCGTTCTGATACGGTTTTACGTAATAAAATTTGATAAATTAATGTAATTGAGTACCGTCCATTTTTAAATGCGGCATGTATGGGCGCAAAAGGTGAGAGAGACCAAAATTTTTTATTTTTGTCTTTAAGGTTATTAATATAGTGCCTTGTCTGTAGGTAGGCAAAAAAGTGGGTATGGGGTATATTAAATTGTTTATTTAATTTCTGGAAAGATTTCACTGTGTGAGTGGACTGGTCCAGAAGGCAACCAACCACGTTTATCCCCTTGGTCTCCCATACTCGAAAAGGCAAGGATTCTGTGCCTGTAGGGAAATCAAGATTTCCTATTAAGGGTATGTATTTAGGATCAGGTTGGAAAATACCTAGGTGATTAAGAGATAGCTTCCAGACTCGCAATGAGTCATTATATAAAATATTGTTTTTAACCACTAGGGGTAATTTACTCTTATCTGTGTAGGGGAGAAAAGATATGTTAATATCCCCCAAAGCAGCTTGTTCTAAGTCTTTATGATAAAAATGTGCAGTGTCGAGCTGCCAGTCAAGTACCAATCTTAAAAGAAGTGCCCAGTTATAGAATCTAAAGTCTGGTAGTGCCAGTCCTCCATCGGAGTATGGGAGACAAAGTTTTCCCACTGCTATACGTGGTTTTTTATTTTTCCAGAGAAAGCGTTTAATAGCTTGATTAAGTAATGTGAGATCTTCTCTGTTCAATAAAAAGGGTAACATGGATAAGGTGTATAAGATTTGTGGTAATATAACCATTTTAATTAGATTGATGCGACCTGATAGAGATAAAGGTAGCAGAAACCAGCTATCAAGCTGCTGGGAACTTTGTATGCATTGTCTAGTAATGTTAAGCTGGTAAATAAGATTAGGATTCTGATGGAGGAGAATACCTAAGTAAGTTAGAGATGAGGTGGCCTCTTTAAAGGGATATATTGTTCTACTGTATGACCACTTTCTTAACCACAATATTTCAGATTTTGATATGTTTATTTTATAACCTGAAAAAGTACCAAACTCTTCTATAATATTAAGAATTTTCGGAATAGAATTTGCGGGGTCATTTACGAAAAGTAGCATATCGTCTGCGTATAGTGCTAGGTGGTGATAAGAGTCTTTAATATTGATTCCCTCATATGTTTGGCGTAGTTTATGAGCCAGAGGCTCCAATGCTAGATCAAAAAGGAGGGGCGAAAGTGGACAGCCTTGTCTGGTTCCTCTTTGTAGGGGAATATCACCAGAGAAAAAACCGTTAGCCATTATTCGTGCCTTTGGTGCAGTGTACATATTAGAAATTGCCTGTAAGAAAGAGCCCTGTATATTGAAAAGCCTCACAGTCTTCAGAAGATGCTGCCATTCAACGCGATCGAAGGCCTTCTCTGCATCCAAGGATAGCAGGAAGGCCTCCTTTCCCTGCGTATTTGAATCATTTCTACTAGCCCAGTAATGATTAATTATGTGTAGAACTCTACGTAGATTCACGACCGAGGATCTACCTGTGACAAAACCCGTCTGATCTGCGTGTAGGATATCTGGCAGGAGTGATTGTAATCTAGAGGCTAATATTTTCGTGTATATTTTATAGTCTGAGTTGAGAAGTGATATCGGTCGATACGCTTCAGTCAGTGTATGATCCTTGTTTTTTTTTGGAATTAAAGTGATATTTGCTAGTGAGAAAAATACCGATGGGGTAGCCTTTTCTATGAAGTATGTGTTGAACAAATTCAGTAAGGTTACGGATAGCTGTGATTGTAAGATCTTATAAAATTCGATTGGAAGGCCGTCAGGCCCAGGAGTTTTCCCCAATGCGAGAGACGATATTGTATTATTTAATTCTTCTGTAGTGATGGGAGCATTTAAGTTAGATAGTTGTTCTTGAGATAGTTGAGGTAATTTAATATTTTCCCAGAAAGATGCATTGCTGGAATGCTCAATGTCTACCTGTCTAGTATATAATTGCTTATAATAATCTTCGAAGCAGGTAAGAATATCCTGGGTTTTTGTAAAGGTTTTCCCTCTATAGGAGATAAGAGCAATATTTTTTTTATGGATCTTTTATTTACTAGAGAGGCCATGAGCTTACCTGCCTTGTTTCCATAGCGTAGATATATGGAGTTTCTCTTGAGGAGTCCCTGAGCTGCCTGACGTTTCACAAAAGTATCTAGGGATGTTTTAGCTTCTATATAGAGATTAAAGTGAGGTCTAGATTTAGTTTCGCAAAACTTCTGATATGTGTGCGTTACCTCTTTGCTCAGGTCGATAAATCTTTTTTGTGCTTTCCGGCGGACGTGTGCTACATAGGAAACAATGTTACCTGTTAACACCGCTTTGGCAGTCTCCCAGAAAAGCTCTGGGGATGCGCTATGTTCTTTATTATCGGTGGTAAAATCCGTCCAGGCATGTAATAGGAATTCACAAAACAAATCTGATCTGTATAAGTGTACGGGAAATCTTAATGTGTTTCTGTTCGAGATTGGGCCATCGTAGGCAAGAGCAAATTCAACCGGCGCATGATCTGATAAAAAAACATTATGTATTTTATCTGAGTGTACATTAGGAATCAGAGCGTCAGATATTAAAAATAAATCTATGCGTGAGCTTGAGGTCTTCGCCTTTGATACACACGTAAAATCCCTATCAGTGGGATGTCTTAGTCTCCAAATATCACTGACCAATAGATCGGAAAAGAGCCTGGAAAAAACAGATTTTTCAAATTTACCTGTAAAAGTACTGCCCTTTTTTTTGGAGCCTTCAGGGCCTGACATCCTATCACACAGTGGGTTCGGAGTTAGATTAAAATCACCCCCAATGATCATGTATGAGCCTAGAAATGGCATCATTCTTTGAGTGAGATTCTGCCAAAAACGTTTATTTTTTTTATTTGGGGCGTATATATTGCACAAGGTATATATGTGTGTCTCTATCTTAGCTTGCACGATTAGGTATCTACCCTCTGGGTCCTTTAGTGTCTGTAAAATTTCAACTGATTTTCTTTTCCCAAACAGGATTGCTAAACCTCTACTGGCCTTAGTATAAGATACATATTGGAGCTCACTTACCCAGTCCTTCCTCAATTTGTCATGTTCTTTATCATCAAGGTGCGTTTCTTGAAGCATAGCAACATCCACATTAAGTCTGCGCATATGTGTCAAGATTGCTTTTCTTTTTATTGGAGAGTTAATTCCAGCAACATTCCATGAGCAAAATTTAAATATCATACTTCTTTAATAATGGAGAGGGAAGATTGATCCACGAGTGGGGGGGGGGGGGGCAGGCAGAGGAGGGGACAGAAACGAAGGAGAGAAGAAAAGACCAAAGGGGAGAAAAAAGAGGAGGAGAGAGAGAGGAAAAGAGAGAAAAAGAAAAAAAAAAAAACAAAAAAAAAAAACACATAAGTCTACTGACTTCTAAGTGATGTCCGTGCTCTTTACAATGACATTTCAAAACACATTTTTTAAAATTTACGCTTAAGTTCCAAGCAATCAAACATAGCAATAAATCCAAAATTATAATTAACAATTCTCTTATAACCATTTCAATCTATACAACAAGTCTTGTTTAAAATCCTCTCTAACGAGGGTTTTGCACATGCTATATAATTCCAACTAGTGTACCCTATTGAACTAATTTGTTCTATACAGCCTGGTTAGGTGAGTGTCTAGGAGTCGTTACAGTGGATTTAAGATACTCTGTCACCTCTCCAGGAGAGTCAAAAAATGTAGGGCCTGATGTGGTAAGTAATTTCAATTTTGCTGGGTAGAGCAAGTAGACCTTATGTCCCTCTTTGTTAAGAGCCGTACATATTGGTGAAAATTCCCTACGGCGTTTTGATAGTTCTACCGAGTAATCTTGAAACAAGGAAATTTTAACATTATTATACATTACAGCGGGAGTAAGACGGTATGCTCTCAGGATGGCTATTTTTGACTGGAAGTGTAAGAATCTCACCATTACTTGACGAGGGTAGCTACCCCTCTCCAAGGACCTCTCTGGTCTGATTCTATGCGCTCTTTCAACACTTTGCTTAAAAGAGGCGGGCTCCAAACCTAGTAAGGTTGGAAGAGTGGTTTGCACGAAGGCGAGAAGCTCATTATTTTTCACAGCCTCTGGTATGCCTACCAAACGCAGATTATTGCGTCTGGATCTATTTTCAAGATCTTCTAGGCGCTGATGTAATATAGTGTTTTGAAGATTCAAATCTTCCAGTTTTTTAGAATTTGTATTAAATGTATCCTCTAGCTCAGAGACTCTCTCTTCTACTTCAAGCATTCTCGCTGAGAACTGTTTAAGTTCCTCAGAGATGTTATCTACGCCTTTCTGAAGACTTTCTATTTTTGGTAGAAACAGTGAAGAGATTTGTTGAACTATGATATGGGTTTCACTCATATTTACATTCATACCTGGAGAGACTGGTTGGACAGTAATTTGCATTTCAGGGTTTTGTTTGGCCCTTCTATCGCTTGTTTTACTTTTTGAGGTCATTTTAAATGACTCCAAGTATTTATCCATACGATTCGTTGTGACAATAGTTTAGAATGCCTAAAGAGAAAAAAAAAAAAAAAAAAAAGGAGAAAAAAAAAAAAAGTGTCCGCGCCTTTATCAAGCGCCTCAAAAAAAGAAATTCTATTATATATTTTTTTTTTCCTTTTTCCTTTTATGGTTTTTACTTTTTATCCCCTTGCGTAGTCATCATGACTGAGGATGTGATGGAAGTGAGAAAAAAAAAAAAAAAGACAAAGTGAATTATTACCAATATTCGTGAGGAGTGGTGGTGAAGGAAGGGGATAGGGGTGATTGTGAAGGAAGTGGGAGAGGGAAGGTCAATATGTAAAGGGGTGAGGTGTTGTGAAAAAAAAAAAAAAAAAAACACACAGGTGAAATCAGTGACAGAAGACAGTCATGATGAAGACAGAGAGAATAATATTAATTGATGAATAGATCAATTTTTATAGGGATTTAGATTTTGATAGATCAAAACACTATCCTCTCTTCCCTTACGTATTTGTGTTCTTATCTTAACCTTTAAAGGGGGTTAACACCCTTTGAGCTTGGTTGTATACCCTATATGTCGCAGATTACTTATGTAGGAGAGCGGGGATAGATTTGTTGAGACCCTCAAGCAAGTGAGCAAATAGATAAGAGTTCAAAGAGGAGGTAAAAGAATCTGTCCTTTTTTCCCCCTTTTGAACCACGCTGTCTATTGTATATAGTTAGAGCTAAACTTGGCAGAAATTATGTTATCATGTAGTTAACAGATTGAGGATTAGCAATAATTTATATCAATTGACTAACTTTAGTTACAAATGCTAGATAGAACAAAATATATATATATTTTTTTTTTTGTTCCTTTCTCTCCCCTTCCCCCTCTCTTCCTTTTTTATCAAGCCGTTAACATAGTATGTGTCTGCTTTTCATGTGGAAGATTGAGCCTTCTGTCTTGGTTTCCTTAGAGCCAGTTATGCTTATATTTGTTAGACTCTACACAATAAACAGCCAAAAGTTAATTGCAACAACCATAAGTATGGAGAATGTTCTTGCTAAGTCCTTTCTCTTCTCCTTCCCCCAGAAGTGTTGAAGAGCTACAGTAAAGACTGAGCAACGAGGCAAGCAAAGAGTTGACAATGTTCAAAGAAATTGTTAGAGCAAGCAGAGAATATAAAAAAATGCAGCTTTCTCTTTTTTCCTACTATCTTTACCCCGAGCAAGAGTTTAAGCTCAGAATGTCTCTTCCCTTGAGGAGTGACCTATAAGTTCTTCACTCTTTGTATTATGTATATAAAAAAAAGGAACTGTCCTGTAGAAACTCTTTGAGTTTAAGTCCTGTTATGTAGATGATCACATACAGCACAGATTTTCTTTACTAAGAGCCTTTTCCAGTATTCTGTATTTTCTCCCCCTTTTCCTTCTTCCCCTTCTCCTTCCCTTTTTTCTGTATTAATATGTACCTGTAGCCACGCAGCTCTGTGCAATGGTTATCAGCATAGTACGGCTTCCACACTCCTGCTTTACCTGTTTAGACCATTCTTTCCGATGTGTATCAGGTATAAGCGGGGTTTCTCTTGGGAGCCTCACCATCTGCCTCTTTACGGCAAACAAGCCGCTCCTTCTCCCAATCTATGATCCGCCTTTCTCTGTTGGGCCAGCTGAGCGCCGTCTCCCCTGTATCGCCACACAATACTAGTGGAAGAGATGGGAGCCAGCGACCAGGCGCGGGCAAAGTTATCCTGGCTGCAAATGAGTATACCTCCGCTTACATGCTCATCATATCCCAAGGGCCTCGATCTCCGGTGTTCGCGTTTCCTCTACCACCTCTCGCAGCACCGGTGGGAGGGGTTAGAGTTCGCGTCAGATTCAGTCTACAATCAACGGCAGTGTGATTTTCAGGTAAGGCAACCAGGTGCCTACTGTAGCGAAGTTACCGTGCCAGGAGTTGCGGGTGGATTGTTTTTAGAGTCTGGTGATTATCTCCAGGTACTTGTGAGGTCCACTTTAATAGCTGTTAGGGTTTACTACGGTCAGTCTTTAATGCTGGCGTCCCCTCTACCACCTCACGCAGCACCGGTGGGAGGGGTAGGGGTAGGCGCCAGACCTCTGTGTCTCCTTGTAACAAGGGCCAGCAAAACCCAGGAGTGAAAGGAGCGGCTTGTGGGGGCAGAAAAAAGTATGGTGCGATTTTATTTGCACCGCTATGGGACCGGTATCCAGATCTTTCCCAGATAGTTAGTCACCCCGGACAAGGGTTTTTGTGCGAGTTACCGCCAGTGACTCAAACGGGAGTTAGCAGAGAGATTGCACAGCACCTGTCCTGTGTGCAGTCTCCTCCCCCGGCCTCTCAAAATGTTAATGTAAAGTTTTTTAGTTTCAGGTATGTGCAGTTTTAAGTTTTTCTAGGGACCAGAAAATGCTGCTGATACCGGATTAATGTAAGTTAAGCCTAAATACAGTGATTTAATAGTGACTTGTATCAGGCTTACTATCAGAGATATATACTCTTATAAAATGGCAATATAAAACGTTTGCTGGCATGTTTAATCGTTTTTATATATGCTTTGGTGATAAAACTTTATTGGGGCCTAGTTTTTTCCACATGGCTGGCTTGATTTTTGCCTATAGGACATCTCTGAAGGGCTCTAAAGGCTTCAAAAGTCGTTTATTGAGGAAGGTAGGGCCACAGTAGAGCTGTGGCAGTTGTGACTGTTTAAAAAACGTTTATTTTGTTTTTTTGATCCGTTTTTTTTGCATTAAGGGGTTAATCATCCATTTGCAAGTGGGTGCAATGCTCTGCTAACCTATTACATACACTGTAAAAATTTTGTTTGATTTACTGCCTTTTTTCACTGTTTTTCAAATTTTGACAAAATTTGTTTCTCTTAAAGGCACAGTACTGTTTTTTATATATGCTTGTTAACTTGATTTAAAGTGTTTTCCAAGCTTGCTAGTCTCGATGCTAGTCTGTACAAACATGTCTGACATAGAGGAAACTCCTTGTTCATTATGTTTAAAAGCCATAGTGGAACCCCATATGAGAATGTGTACTAAATGTATTGATTTCACTTTAAACAATAAAGATCAGCTTTTGTCTTTAAAAAAATTATCACCAGAGGATTCTGACGAGGGGGAAGTTATGCAGGTATTAGCCAGGCTGCCTGAATTTAGAGGAAAGCGAGATAGCTCTGGTGTTAGGCGTAATACAGAGCATACAGACGCTTTAAGGTCCATGTCTGATACTGCCTCACAATATGCAGAAGCTGAGGAAGGAGAGCTTCAGTCTGTGGGTGATATCTCTGACTCAAGGAAACCTGATTCTGATATTTCTACTTTTAAATTTAAGCTTGAGAACCTCTGTGTACTGCTTAGGGAGGTTTTAGCTGCTCTGAATGACTGTGACACAATTGTAGTGCCAGAGAAACTGTGTAGACTGGATAAATACGTTGCAGTGCCGGTGTGTACTGAGGTTTTTCCAATACCTAAAAGGTTTACAGAAATTATTAATAAAGAGTGGGATAGACCCGGTGTGCCATTTCCCCCCCCCTCCTATTTTTAGAAAAATGTTTCCCATAGACGCCACCACAGGGGACTTATGGCAGACGGTCCCTAAGGTGGAGGGAGCAGTTTCTACTTTAGCAAAGCGTACTACTATCCCTGTCGAGGACAGTTGTGCTTTTTCAGATCCTATGGATAAAAAATTAGAGGGTTACCTTAAGAAAATGTTTATTCAACAAGGTTTTATCCTGCAGCCCCTTGCATGCATTGCTCCTGTCACTGCTGCTGCAGCGTTCTGGTTTGAGTCTCTGGAAGAGCCTTTACAGGCAACGACTCCATTGGATGACATACTTAACAAGCTTAGAGCACTTAAGCTAGCTAATTCTTTTGTTTCTGATGCCATTGTTCATTTGACTAAACTAACGGCTAAGAATTCTGGATTTGCCATCCAGGCGCTCAGGGTGCTATGGCTTAAATCTTGGTCAGCTGACATGACTTCAAAGTCTAAACTACTTAACATTCCCTTCAAGGGACAGACCCTATTCGGGCCTGGTTTCAAGGAAATTATTGCTGACATTACTGGAGGTAAAGGTCATGCCCTTCCTCAGGACAGGTCCAAATAAAGGGCCAAACAGTCTAATTTTCGTGCCTTTCGAAACTTCAAGGCAAGTGCAGCATCAACTTCCTCTGCTACAAAACAAGAGGGAACTTTTGCTCAGTCCAAGACGGCCTGGAAACCTAACCAGTCCTGGAACAAAGGCAAGCAGGCCAAAAAGCCTGCTGCTGCCTCTAAGACAGCATGAAGGAACAACCCCCTATCCGGTAACGGATCTAGTAGGGGGCAGACTTTCTCTCTTCGCCCAGGCATGGGCAAGAGATGTTCAGGATCCCTGGGGGTTGGAGATTATATCTCAGGGGTATCTTCTGGACTTCAAGGCTTTCCCTCCACAAGGGTGATTTCACCATTCATGATTATCTGTGAACCAGAAAAAGAAAGAGGCATTCTTACACTGTGTGCAAGACCTTCTAGTTATGGGAGTGATCCATCCAGTTCCAAAGGAGGAACAGGGACAGGGATTTTACTCAAATCTGTTTGTGGTTCCCAAAAAAGGGGGAACCTTCAGACCAATCTTGGATCTAAAGATCTCAAACAAATTCCTCAGAGTTCCATCATTCAAAATGGAAACTATTCGGACCATCCTACCTATGATCCAGGAGGGTCAATACATGACTACTGTGGATTTAAAGGATGCTTACCTTCACATTCCGATACACAAAGATCATCATCGGTTCCTAAGGTTTGCCTTTCTGGACAGGCATTAACAGTTTGTGGCTCTTCCCTTCGGGTTAGATACAGCCCCAAGAATTTTTACAAAGGTTCTGGGGTCGCTTCTGGCAATCCTAAGGCTGCGGGGCATAGCAGTGGCCCCTTATATAGACGACATCCTGATACAGGCGTCAAACTTCCAAATTGCCAAGTCCCATATGGACATAGTTCTGGCATTTCTGAGGTCGCAAGGGTGGAAAGTGAACGAGGAAAAGAGTTCTCTGTCCCCACTCACAAGAGTCTCCTTCCTAGGGACTCTGATAGATTCTGTAGAAATGAAAATTTTACCTGACGGAGTCCAGGTTATCAAAACTTCTAAATTCTTGCCGTGTTCTCCATTTTATTCCGCTTGGCCTCAGTTAACAACCCTGAGGTTCATCAGATTTCAGTCGGACAACATCATGACTGTGGCTTACATCAACCATCAAGGGGGAACAAGGAGTTCCCTAGCGATGTTAGAAGTCTCCAAAATAATTCGCTGGGCAGAGAGACACTCTTGCCACCTATCAGCGATCCATATCCCAGGTGTAGAGAACTGGGAGGCGGATTTTCTAAGTCGTCAGACTTTTCATCCGGGGGAGTGGGAACTCCATCCGGAGGTGTTTGCTCAATTGATTCATCATTGGGGCAAACCAGAACTGGACCCGGAAGCGACACTGATAGATGCTCTAGCAGTGCCTTGGTCTTTCAACCTGGCTTACGTGTTTCCACCGTTTCCTCTGCTCCCTCGACTGATTGCCAAGATCAAGCAGGAGAGAGCATCGGTGATCTTGATAGCGCCTTCGTGGCCATGCAGGACCTGGTATGCAGACCTAGTGGACATGTCATCCTTTCCACCTTGGACTCTGCTTTTGAGACGAGACCTTCTACTACAAGGTCCTTTCAATCATCCAAATCTAATTTCTCTGAGACTGACTGCCTGGAGATTGAACGCTTGATTTTATCAAAGCGTGGCTTCTCCGAGTCAGTCATTGATACCTTAATACAGGCACGAAAGCCTGTCACCAGGAAAATCTACCATAAGATATGGCATAAATATCTTTATTGGTGTGAATCCAAAAGTTACTCATGGAGTAAGGTTAGGATTCCCAGGATATTATCTTTTCTCCAAGAGGGTTTGGAAAAAGGATTATCAGCTAGTTCTTTGAAGGGACAGATTTCTGCTCTGTCTATTCTTTTGCACAAGCGTCTGGTGGATGTTCCAGACGTTCAGGCGTTTTGTCAGGCGTTGGTTAGAATCAAGCCTGTGTTTAAATCTGTTGCTCCCCCATGGAGCTTAAATTTGGTTCTTAAAGTTCTTCAAGGGGTTCCGTTTGAACCTCTTCATTCCATAGATATCAAACTTTTATCTTGGAAAGTTCTTTTTTTGATGGCTATTTCCTCGGCTCGTAGAGTCTCTGAGTTATCTGCTTTACAATGTGATTCTCCTTATCTGATCTTCCATACAGATAAGGTAGTTCTGCGTACAAAACCTGGGTTTTTGCCTAAGGTGGTATCTACTAAGAATATCAATCAAGAGATTGTTGTTCCAACATTGTGTCCTAATCCTTCTTCAAAGAAGGAACGTCTTTTAAATAATCTGGACGTGGTTCGTGCTTTAAAGTTTTACTTACAAGCTACTAAAGATTTTCGTCAAACATCTGCTTTGTTTGTGGTTTACTCTGGACAGAGGAGAGGTCAAAAGGCTTTGGCAACCTCTCTTTCCTTTTGGCTAAGAAGCATAATCCGCTTAGCCTATGAGACTGCTGGACAGCAGCCTCCTGAAAGGATTACAGCTCATTCTACTAGAGCTGTGGCTTCCACTTGGGCCTTTAAAAATTAGGCTTTTGTTGAACAGATTTGCAAGGCGGCGACTTGGTCTTCGCTTCATACTTTTTCCAAATTCTACAAATTTGATACTTTTGCTTCTTCGGAGGCTATTTTTGGGAGAAAGGTTTTACAGGCAGTGGCACCTTCCGTTTAAGTAAATGCCTTGTCCCTCCCTTCATCCGTGTACTTTAGCTTTGATATTGGTATCCCACAAGTAATGGATGATCCGTGGACTGGATACACCTTACAAGAGAAAACACAATTTATGCTTACCTGATAAATTTATTTCTCTTGTGGTGTATCCAGTCCACGGCCCGCCCTGTCATTTTAAGGCAGGTCAAAATTTTAGATTAAACTACAGTCACCACTGCACCCTATGGTTTCTCCTTTCTCTGCTTGTTTCGGTCGAATGACTGGATATGGCAGTTAGGAGAGGAGCTATATAGCAGCTCTGCTGTGGGTGTCCTCTTGCAACTTCCTGTTGGGAAGGAGAATATCCCACAAGTAATGGATGATCTGTGGACTGGATACACCACAAGAGAAATAAATTTATCAGGTAAGCATAAATTGTGTTTTATCAAAAGTTTAATTGATATAGCTGGAATAAGCTCAAAGTATTGACAGTGGGAAATAAATAATTCATAATTTATAAAAATACTGATCATGTTAAATTAATCCCTGATGAACAATAAATAAAAAGTATATTTAATGAAAGAAATTTATGATATATAGAAGAAAGTTTTTATTATGTTACATATTCATTAGTGCTATTGAGTGACCATAATTCTATATTAGTGAATGTGACTTAAATGTGATGTGACGTGTAAGAAACAATACTAAACCTAAATCAAGTTATGTCAGATGTTGAAGTTGAATAAGCTGAGACAACCTAAGAATAGAAAGATAATTGGAAGTGTGACTGTAAATGACCGTGATTAATGTTCCCATTAAATATATCCACTAAGTTATGAAAATATATATTGAGTGACAAAATTAATATTAAGAGGAATGCTAAGCATTTTTTTGAAAAATTACATAATCTTTATAGATGAGAGATGTGATTAAGGGGGCACAAAGAACGTGAATTAAAGTAAGAATGGGGTATACCAGAGTGATCAAAGTGAAAAACATAATGAGTATCTGGGATTATTTATTGGATGAAATTATACCTGAATTGAGTAAAAATACGATAAATATCATATTTGTAAAATAAATGAAAATACTATAAACTTAATATTCATTGAAACGTTTATGTGATTTAAATCAAAATTTATATTTATTCCTTAGACTAAAGATATTCTCATTTTGACTACTATTTAATAACAGTGGTGTCCACTATCATGTTAGTCTTGATGGAATCTTACACTCATCCCTAATTTATTAAATATTTTTATATGTATATTTATATGTTGTGCGTATTATTCATGATGCTGAATTAATGTACTATTATAAATATGTAAAATAATTATTATGTTCATTTAGTCCCACTGGTCAGACTGAATTCATTAGAAAAATCCATCTACTTTCTTGTTGTAGAAGGCTTTTAAATAAATCACCTCCTCTTATTCCCAAGTTGATTTTTTGGATCCCTGCACAAGTATGTGTGCCACTTTTGCATTGATGGTATTTAAAAAATGATAGGCAACAGAAGTTATATTTTTCTTGTCTTGTAGATCTTTAGCAGCGTTTTTAATGTTTCAAAGGTGTTCTTGTAAACGTGTACGGAGCTTGCGAGTCATCATTCCGATATAGATCTTCGGACACCCACATTTAATCATGTATATGACTCCTGATGAGTTACAACTGATGTAGGTTTTAAATGTCATGAGATTTGCCAAATCTATCCTGTATTTTGGAAATCTTAACCATATGTTTGCAACTGCAGCATGTGCCACATGGATAAGAGCCACGTACACTTTTTGTATTCTTTCTTCTGTTTTCTTCAAAGTGACTGGAACTAACCAGATCTTTTAAGTTTTGACTTCTTCTGTAGCTCACATCCACTTTGTTGCCAAGAAGTTGATTCAATACAGTGTCAGATTGCAGTATTTTCCAATGTTTATTGATCACCTCAATGATTTGTTTGCTATTGGAATTGTATGTCATGATAAGTCTGGTTTTACCATCAGTTTTTTTGCTTTTTGGTTGTAGCAATTCTTTTCTTGTGGTTGTGCGGGCTCATTTTTTAGCTTTCTTAATTGAGGTTTTGCTATAACCACGTTTTTGTAGTCTTTCTTCCAGTTCTTGTGCTCTTTTATTAAATAGAATATCTTCAGAGCAGTTGCGTTTGGTTCTCAAGAATTCATTAGTAAAATATATGTCTTGCAGCGCCACTGAACATAACCATACAAGCTGGACCTGAAGTGCGGAATCTCCCAACCAGATTCCAAATAGTGATATAGAGTAAGAAGCCAGAGGGTACAGCGCTGCAACACCTTGGAGTAGGGGTTAGCAGCTTAAGATGGTGTCCACGATTGGTTATGTGTACGTGTGGAGATAATTATTAAAATCGGTCTAAAAACAATCTAAAATCAATCAGTGCTTTTATGAATTTCATAAAAGCACTGATTGATTTTAGATTGTTTTTAGACCGATTTTAATAATTATTATCTCCACACGTACACATAACCAATCGTGGACACCATCTTAAGCTGCTAACCCCTACTCCAAGGTGTTGCAGTGCTGTACCCTCTGGCTTCTTACTCGTTCTCAAGAATTCCCCAATTGGAAGAGATTTGATGGTACTTGGTGCATGGGTACTGGTGCTAAAAAGCAATGTATTTGTCGTTGTAGATTTTCTATATAAATCAGTCCCAATCTGACCGCTGGATTTTTTAAAAATTAACAAATCTGGAAACAGCACTTCTTTTTGGCTTGTATGGTATTTTAATTTTATATTAAATTCGTTGTTGTTCAATTCAGCCAAAAATTCATCAAGCTTGTCTTTGAAGCCTTCCCAGATGAATATGATGTCATCTATATATCTCAGCCACATTGGGATGAATTGTGAAAATTCATCATATTTATCAGAAAATACAGTAGTTTGCTCCCACCAACCTAGGAATAAATTTGCATAGGTTGGTGCGCAAGCTGTGCCCATTGCTGTCCCACAAATTTGCAGGTAGTATCGATTGTTGAACACAAAGAAGTTTTTTGTCAATACAAATTCCAGTAGTTTCAGTATAAACTCATTGTGATTTGAATCTTCTTCAGTGGACATGTCCAAATTATATTTGACTGCCTGTATGTCTAATTTATGGCTTATACTGGTATACAGAGCCTCGATATCGGCATCGGCATCTTCTTGTGTGCTAGTATACATTCATAATCATGTGTCAAAGTGATGCTATTTTTTGTATATATATATATATATATATATATATATATATATATACATTCATATAAATAAGCTCCCATCCAATGTTTCAGAGATCAGTTCTGGCATTCAGTTCTATGTATCAAACTCTGCTCAAATAGTACGTATATTTGTGCAAAGTTATTAACAATGTTTCTCTTTATCATCAGCGATTCAGATATGTGACACATTATTAAGAGTTAAATATTCGACATTTTATAAGCACACTTACATAAACCGGGTTATTGAATATAAACATCTCATATACATTATCTATATATCTGGTTTGTATACATATTAACCACGATCAGGGATTTGATCATGTGGTGTACCTGATCGAGATAACCAATCCAATCTATGCTGTGACGTTTAAATGTAAAAAAAACACACCTTCTCTCTGATTTGCTGAAATGTTATGACATACCTTGAAGTAGGCGGAGTTATTAGGATTAAATACCCGCCAATCTTTAACCTCCGTAAACCCTTTGAGAAAGCTGAGTTACTCAGCGAAACATGTCAGGGGAGTTTGGGAGATAATGGGCTCCTTATAATTGTTGTTGTTTTAATATAGCAGGAACCAACGTAGATACTTTAAATATTTTTTATACGTTCTACCTAGTCTGTTTAAAAAATATTTTGTCACATCAGTGGCTTAGATAAAAACCGAGTATTTCTAGAAGCTACGTGCTACGTATATCCATGATACGGAGTGATAGACAGGAGCCCAGAGACAGAACTTTTTTTTCACTTTCTGCGATGAGAGTTTTTTTAGTGAAAATTTTTCTGCAGGTCATTTTTAAATAAAATAAAATTGTAAATTTGTCAGTTACACTAAAGCACCAGATCAATTGCAATGTGTTGGTTAACTGGAGAATAAAGCAATATTTAAAGTTATATAATCTAGTGCACTAGTTGAAAATTGCATTGCAAATTAGCTGCAGACAAAAAAAGTAATTGTAAAATGTCTCTTGAATTAATTTGTTTCCTTTTTTCTTAGTCTAACATAGAAATGTAGTAATAAAAAGGTGCATTGCTCATACAAACATCTTACATTCAGAGAAAAACAGATTTGCAGACTGTGAAAAGCTAGGGAACGAGCTTGCAAAAATCTCAGAGCCAGACAACAATCAATGCACTGCTGCTTTGCAGCACTACTGCATATTTGATTGTCTTCAAACAGCACTTTGCTCTGGATGCACTGTTAAGGAAAACTTATACAATGCAGCCAGAGAACAGCACTAGTTAAAAAGAACAGCCTAATCTGGAGCAGTACTGAAAAGTTAAAGCGTGATCATCGAACAATCAAGCGTTTCATTCAAAATAGTCAACAGGGTCGCAAGAACCGTGTGGAAAAAAGAAGGCGCAAAATAACTGCCCATGAACTGAGAAAAGTCAAGCGTGCAGCTGCCAAGATGCCACTTGCCACCAGTTTGGCCTTATTTCAGAGCTGCAACATCACTGGAGTGCCCAAAAGCACAAGGTGTGCAATACTCAGAGACATGGCCAAGGTAAGAAAGGCTGAAAGACAACCACCACTGAACAAGACACACAAGCTGAAACGTCAAGACTGGGCCAAGAAATATCTCAAGACTGATTTTTCTAAGGTTTTATGGACTGATGAAATGAGAGTGAGTCTTGATGGGCCAGATGGATGGGCCCGTGGCTGGATTGGTAAAGGGCAGAGAGCTCCAGTCCGACTCAGATGCCAGCAAGGTGGAGGTGGAGTACTGGTTTGGGCTGGTATCATCAAAGATGAGCTTGTGGGGCCTTTTCGGGTTGAGGATGGAGTCAAGCTCAACTCCCAGTCCTACTGCCAGTTTCTGGAAGACACCTTCTTCAAGCAGTGGTACAGGAAGAAGTCTGCATCCTTCAAGAAAAACATGATTTTCATGCAGGACAATGCTCCATCACACGCGTCCAAGTACTCCACAGCGTGGCTGGCAAGAAAGGGTATAAAAGAAGAAAATCTAATGACATGGCCTCCTTGTTCACCTGATCTGAACCCCATTGAGAACCTGTGGTCCATCATCAAATGTGAGATTTACAAGGAGGGAAAACAGTACACCTCTCTGAACAGTGTCTGCGAGGCTGTGGTTGCTGCTGCACGCAATGTTGATGGGGAACAGATCAAAACACTGACAGAATCCATGGATGGCAGGCTTTTGAGTGTCCTTGCAAAGAAAGGTGGCTATATTGGTCACTGATTTGTTTTTGTTTTGTTTTCGAATGTCAGAAATGTATATTTGTGAATGTTGAGATGTTATATTGGTTTCACTGGTAAAAATAAATAATTGAAATGGGTATATATTTGTTTTTTGTTAAGTTGCCTAATAATTATGCACAGTAATAGTCACCTGCACACACAGATATCCCCCTAAAATAGCTATAACTAAAAACAAACTAAAAACTACTTCCAAAACTATTCAGCTTTGATATTAATGAGTTTTTTGGGTTCATTGAGAACATGGTTGTTGTTCAATAATAAAATTAATCCTCAAAAATACAACTTGCCTAATAATTCTACACTCCCTGTATGTGGTACATTACATTATACCATAATTATCCACAAAACTGTTGCCTAATATTATTATCTGATTTTTATTCACCCTGATAACTTTATGTGATAAATTAATTAGAATTAGTCTTAAGATTATAGATTAACAGTACATCCTAGATCTGACTCTCATAAGACTAACTAATAATCAAGAGTTCAGAGTGTTTATTCATCAGAAATCCGGTTATTGGATGTCTACCTGCAACTCTGATTCAAGTTGATACATTCCTGTGTTTTTAAATGTATTGTTCCTCCATTATTTTAAAGTCCAATAAAAGTTATATTTTAAATTATCCAATATATCCGCCATCTTGTAACTAAGTTGATTATTCCACTTTTCTGGGAATTTGAGTGCTATCCATGTGTACAAACCTTGGAGATTCCATTCTCCTTTTGTCTCTCAATTGTTGATCAGTATCAGTACACAGCACCGAATATTTATACTTCAGTAATTAATTCAGGAGGAATACACGAGATAATTTCCTCCCAGTAATTATTAGCAATTACCAGTATTAATAAATTATATTCCCTGTTACCACTCAGTAGTGCCATTGGGCCCCTTGTCCTTTGCTATATAGACTACAGCCTATTCATTAGGTTTTTCCAATAGAGCACGCTGAACTGGAAATTGATCCAGCATAATGTCTAATAAATTGGAATTAGACAGAGTTACAAGACAGAAGAAAAGATTAACAGACCTAGAAGAAGTATTCAGTGAATCACCACTTGAAATACATGAAGTAAACTCTGACACATTAGATAAAACTTTGAGAGAGTTACATAAAAACTTATATAAGCGGAGGCGGGGCGAGCAGCCGACCAAGATGGCCGCAGCACACTGAAGCTCTGTGAAGGAGCTGGATATGAGAGAGACTAAGGACTGCTAAAAATGAGATAAAGGGTTGCAGGGGAGATATTTTCTATCCAGAGCACAAGCGGAACATTTTCATATGCCTGTTTCCAGACTGCCTTAACTCTAAGCACAATTTTGAGGCCATGCAGACGAACTCCGAACTCTCGGTAACTGCGCCACGCAAACCACGTGGCTAGTACGGGACAAATCTTGGCTGCAACAAACTACATGCTCAGCGTTAATAGAAGGATACAGAAGGGGCATTATACAGCAGCACAAGCCGTAAAAACACAGCGGCTCGCCTCCACGCGGCATCACTAGCCGTATTGAGGATCGGCTACTCCTAGGACTGCACAAACTATGGCGGCGACCGGCATACTGTAACAGAACCGCAGGGACTTATGTGAGTACTCCGTTAATAAATATAAGCGGTTTTCCTGGGCATATTCTACATCTCTTAGCCCCATACGTGCCGAGCTATGGCCAATACAAAGTCTAAGGCAAGCAGAACACGATAATTGGTTACGTCACCCACAACACTTCAGATACTGACAATCAGGTCTCTCCTCACCTATTTTGGCTTTAAACTTACAACTAGACCGCTGCAACACTCCTAGAGCAGAGGGGAATAGAACTTTGACACATACTCTCTACAGCTAACTGCTTTAACAGCAAATACCAACTGCAGCTTCAAGGCAAAATACACACTCCCCCCCCCCTTTCCCACTGCCCTTGGTGGTAGTGGGTCATATCCAACCTCCTTTTACCGATATCGCTCTGTGAGAGCAAAAGACCCTGGGGAGTGTTGTATACATCATACCTACGGCTACTTCTCACACATTGGTAAAGCTTCCTAACCTCTAAATATGTCGCAAAGGAAGTTAACAAGAAATGAGAAGTCACTGAAAATCTCCCCAATGAATCAGGGGGCTGTAAATTCCTTTTTTAAACATGCTGGGAAACACAAACCTAGCACAGAATCTGAGTTCACTCAAGTCTCACAAGATGATAGCTCATGTGATGCAGCAGACACCGTATTACACACACAAACAGCATCATTAGAAGCAGGCAAAGAAGACCCTATCACATATGGCGCAATAGAGGCTCTTATTGAACAAGTTAAATCATGTATTAAAGATGAGTGTGCAGACATCAAAAAAGACATCTCAGAGCTATGCCATAGGGTAGATTCCCTGGAGGAACACGAGTATGTGATATCACAAAAATTAGCCAGTCTATCCGCCAAAACCTCCCAGCACCAGCAAAGCCTAACAGCCCTAGAAGACAAGTTAGACGACTTGGAGAATCGCTCAAGAAGGAGCAATTTAAGGTTTAGGGGGATCCCCGAGTCGGTCCTTAACAATGAGATACAGGATTACCTGCAGGCTTTATTCACAGAGCTGACAAAGAATAACTCTTTAGACCCCCAGGATATAATCCTGGATAGAGCACACAGATCCCTACGACCCAAACCTGCTGAAGGCTCACCACCCAGGGATATTATAGTTCACTTCCAGTGCTTCAAGCATAGAGAGGAAATATATAATTACTCCAGGAAACAACAAGCAATTACTTTCCAGGGCCAAAGAATACAAGTGTTCCAAGACCTATCAGCACGGACCCTCCAGAAGCGCAGAGAACTTTCTATGCTAACCTCTCATCTCCGTGAGCTGAGGATCCCATATCGATGGGGTTTTCCAACATCTGTTATAGCAATTAGAAATGGCAAGAAAATTGAATGCACATCTCCCTTGGACATTGTACACTTTTGTCAGTCTATGGACATTCCAACACCTGATACACAGGTCATTCCATCTCAATCTTCACCCTCAGCAAGGCAAGACATCCCCAAGCCCCAAAGGAGGCCATGGCTGGAATCAACGACGAATCAAAGCAAGAGAAGACAAATCACTCAGACCAACGAAGATATCAACCCACCTTGACCAGGGACACGTAAATATATTAGTTTTGTTTGTAGTTTTATCATGCACGGCTACTGTGATAATTATAGCTGTGGTCATTACAATATGTTCCTCAACCTGGGTTGAAGGCCCATAGTTCGTCAATTTTCACTGAACTGTTGAAGAGACTCTTGACCTTTAAGTGATGCACACTTTTGATAAAACGTTTATTAGTTATGTACTCTAGACTTGTTTTTTTTTTTCTTTTTGTGTTTTTTTTCTCTTTTTTTGAATTGCTTTGATGTCTCAGTTTAGCTCTTTATACATTAAGTGAATATAAGTCAATTGTTTTGAATCTAGACCATAGCCTTTAATTAATCTGTATAGGGCACAACTCAGTTGATAAGCAGGTCCGCTTTAAGTTATTTTACAGCGCAGGTTTTCTATGCTTACTTTTAGCTGCTTAGATAGCATGTGATTATTGATGTCAAAACTACTGCCTTACTGTTACATGCTCTTTGATATCTACACTGTATGTTTATTGGCACGGTCTACCCCGCTCGACTATAGTCCCATACACATCTGCCGAGTTGTTGGCATTATGTTGATACCTGGTTTATACCAACCTGCTTTACTTAATGGACCGGTCGAACGGGTTGGACTTCTCCCAAAACCGTTGAAAATCCATGTTACGCCCTGTTAGTTAAATTGCCCTGTTTGCCAGTTCTCACTCTCTTACTAAATGTTCTTTCTTCTCCATCCTTTCACACACTTTCTTCAATGCAATAGATAATACCACACTACCTTTTATCGCTTTACCACAACTTTTCATTGCCACAGTAAATCATCCACTTAGAAGTTCCTGCACCCTTTTCTCTCTCTCCCCAAGTACCCCATAATACATAGTCAATTTGTTGTCAACCTCGTATCCGGCTACTATAACAGCCTCACATATTACATTACTTTCACATCTCTATCTTTAGGTAAAAAACATATTCTGACTCCTTCTTTTTTCTGTTATTTATCCCTCTCTTTCCCTTTTTCTTTTTTTTTTTTCTTTCTCTCTCTGGTTAAATCTATTCAGGAGCCCTTTCCCGTCTCTTACCCCTCCAATTTCCCTCTGCCCTAACCCTTACCGTTAACCACTCCGTATTTTACCTCTTAATCTCACACCGACCACACACCCACTTGTTGCTGTGGATATGGCACCCCCACCGCAAGTAGGCACTATACAGATTGCAACACAAAATGTAAAGGGATTCTTGTCAGCAGAAAAACGGTCTATCGCTCTACACGACTTTTACAAACAAAAACTGGACATTGTAATGCTCCAAGAGACCCATTTTAGGAAAACCCACGAACCAAAACTTCCCTTTAGATATTATGATCAGCATTATTTGAACTCAGGCCCCACTAGACATAATGGAGTTTGCACGTTAATCAGACGCAACACACCATTTGACCTGTTACAACAATTTAGTGACTCCGAAGGCAGGATCCTCATACTAGTAGGACTCTATTATGGCAGACCCATTACCCTGGCAAATATCTATGCACCGATCAAACCTACCCATAATTTCTTTCGCAAAGTTATTAATAAACTTCTTGATATTGCCAAAGGCCCAATCGTAGTTGGAGGAGATTTCAACTTCCCATCAAACCCAGCCCTTGACACTTCGACGGGCAAGTCATATCTAAGACATACCCAGATTAAGAGTAATGTTGAGTTGTTGCAATCACTTACACTGATGGATACATGGAGAATTGTCCACCCCACCCTTAGAGATTATACCTTTTTCTCTTATCCACAACACACCTATTCTAGGTTGGATTACATACTATGCGACCAGGCATTCCTCACCAGCCTAGTGGATTCCAAAATCTCACATACACCATGGTCAGACCATAGCCTAGTCAAAACTACCTTCAGTTGGTCTGCCAAACCTAGTCACAGACTAAACTGGAGAATCAACGAGCGGATACTTACAGATACTGACACTCTAGAGCAAATAGCCAAATATACTGACGAATACTTTTCCTTTAACAACTCAAAAGACACCACAACCATGAATAATTGGGAATCATATAAGTGCTATATAAGAGGAATCATTATTCAACTCTCAGCGAAGTTGAATAAACAAAGATCAACACTATATAATTCTTTAACTACCACTCTCTCCAATACAGAACGCTCTCATAAACAAAATCCACAATCCACCCAATTACTCAACGAATTAAAAGAAGCCAGAGAACACCTTAAAAAAATTCTTAATAGAAAATGCTAACTTACGAGCTATGACCTCTAGAACCAAATTTTTTGCTGATTCTAATAAAGCTGGTCGCATGTTAGCCAGATCTTTAAAAAAACAGAGGCTTAGCTCTTATACTCACTCTATTAAGCTTCCATCGGGGGTAATTCACACCAAAAATGAAGATATAGCTAATGATTTCGCTTTATACTACTCCTCATTATATAATCTTAATACTGTTAATGATCAAGAGAAACACGCTAAAATGACGGCTTATCTAGACTCCATAGAAGTCCCCAAAATTCAAGAGGAAGATCTGAAAATATTAGATTCCCCGATAACGCCACAGGAGATAATAAACACCATCAAGTCTCTCCCCTCTGGCAAGTCACCCGGCCCAGATGGTCTCACAACAAAATTTTACCAACTACTTATAGGAAACATCTGCCCACATTTGTTAGAACTATACCAGAATATAGACCAGGGACAATCTTATTCCCAACCTCTACTAGATGCCACGATCACAGTGTTGCCCAAACCTGACAAGCCCACAGACATAGTCAGTAATTACAGACCCATATCATTGCTAAATGTAGATATTAAAATGTATGCTAAAATATTAGCTAATCGTTTAAATCCCATACTCCCAAAAATTATTCACCCGGACCAAATCGGGTTTGTAAAGGGGCGTGAAGCCAAAGATAATACTACCAGAGTGCTTCATACACTATATACTTCACACAATAATCAAAAACCCTTAATTCTCCTTTCCACAGACGCTGAGAAGGCATTCGACAGGGTCGACTGGCACTTCATGTGGTCGACTCTGTCGAAATTTGGACTTTCGGACAAGTTTATTAATAGAGTACAGGCCCTCTACAATAACCCACTAGCTAAAGTTAAAGTGAATAATACACTTTCACAACCCTTTCAGATTTCAAACATTACTCTCCAGGGATGTCCCCTTTCCCCTCTGTTATTCGCCATTACTGTAGAGATTTTAGCAATTAAGATAAGGGTAAACGAGAGGATTATGGGTATTCAGTTTGGGAACATCACACAAAAATGCCTCCTATTCGCGGATGACATTATCTTCTCATTACAATCACCTTCAACCTCCATACCGACACTCTTACAGGAACTAGAAGCATATAAACAATTTTCCAATTACTCCATAAACATGAATAAGCCGAGTATAGTGCACACACACCTTGTTAAAGAGGACGCGGAATACCTTATTTGTAATACTCCTTTCCAAATTTCAAATTCCCTCAGGTATCTGGGACTGACCATCCCTAAGAACCCCCGAGATCTATTTCACGAAAACTATGTAAAACTCCAAACTAATATATTTACTTTATTACATAACTGGCATAAACAAGGTCATCTATCCTGGTTGGGCAGAATTAATACGATAAAAATGATGGCGATCCCCAAATATCTGTATCTGTTCCAAGCACTGCCTATCTCAGTCCTGAAAACTTATTTGTATACCCAACAACGTATGCTAGAATCATTCATTTGGGCTTACAAGAAACCGAGAGTCTCCCGTAAATCTCTGTACTTAGATAAAGATGAAGGAGGGTTGAATATGCCAAACCTACTTCTATACCATCAGGCGGTGCACCTTACCCGAATAATAGCTTGGAACCACGGCTCACCATTTAAGCTATGGATCCAAATGGAAGCCACCCTGATTCAACAACAAACTATGAGAGATGTTTGCTGGATACCTAGGCCACACAGAACCCCTTTAACCATTGAAAATGAATGCATCAAAACAACATTGATGATTTGGGATAAACTTATTCAACGACCTAATAAACTTTCTACTCCAGTATCACCCATGACCCCTCTAATAGACAACACATTGTTCTTTGAACAACACCAATTTCAATATAACTCAGATAATATACAGCACAAAAATTTACCCATATACTTGCTGACCGATTCTTCTCAAATAAAAGACAGGATAACCCTAAGGGATGCCCTAGGCCCTCCATTCCACAGCTGGTTCTCTTACCTACAAATAAGACATGCTATAGTGGAATGCGCACATAAAGATGACTGCCTACGCAGGCTTTTTCCCTTTGAACAATTATGTACAAATATAGATATAGGAAGAGCGCACCTTTCCATCTCATATAGAATACTAAAAAAATCTACCCTACACGAACTACCCACATTTACCCAGCTATGGGAACGTGAACTTCAAACCCAATTCCCAAGAGAGGCTTGGATGAGAGCCTTTCGCTTAACCCACACAGCCTCTATCTCCTTAACTATGGCAGAATCGAATTATAAAATTCTCTCACGGTGGTACTTGACTCCACATAGACTAAACGAAATATTTCCAGGGGCAAACTCTAGTTGCTGGAGACGCTGTGGCGAAATTGGCACCCCATCCCACATATGGTGGTCTTGTCCAGTGCTCTCACACTTTTGGTCTTCACTTGAAAGAAGCATTAATTGCACACTAAACACACAAATAACCCTCTCGGCCCCTATGATTATACTTAATCATATTCCCAACGTGGGATGTGCATTTCGTAAAAAATTACTACAAATTCAGCTTACATGTGCCAAACGCATTATCCCCAGATTATGGAAACAACAGCAACCACCCACTCTCCAGCAATGGGAAACCGAAGTGGACCATGTCTTGTCTTTGGAAAAAAGATATGCATGCTATGTAGGCAAAAAAGACTTCATACTTAATGTTTTGTTTCTTTGGGAACAAAGGATAAAACAATAAATGCCCACTTGATGACGCTAAACCTAATAACAAACGACCAGACTTCACACAGAGAGGTTTTCCCCCCACCCTTCCCTACCCCTCCCCTCAGGACTCCTCTATACTTCTATCTTTATTTCTATTTCTACACATCTTAACTCTATACAACATATTTTTGGTAAATTGATGGCTAATTAAAGAGTAAACAGCTGACTTTATCTCTAACCATTTCCTTTTTAACCAACTCTCCAAGTGATGACAAATAAAGGGAAATTGCAATGCAAGTTGATACATGACAGGTCATGCTTATTCACATGCCTTTGTTATTTAAAAAATTATATGTTTGTTTAATTTGTTACTGAATATGTAAAAAATTTCAATAAAAATTATTTAAACAAAAAAAAAAAACTTATATAAGCAAGATAAGGTGTGGTGGAATCATCATTTTTTCGAGAAATATTTAGAGAAAAAATTGATTCCACGTGGTCTCAGAATTCAATTATTCCCGGCATTTGAATTCAGAAATCCAGATCACAATGTAGAGTGGGAAGAGGCCCTGTCAAAATGTTCAAATAAACTAAAGAACATTTTGATAAGGCATGATAAATCCGAATATGACAGACTAGAGGAAATTATAACTACCCAAAATGAGCAGTTGAAACAGTTTGAGAGCTTGAAAGACTTTGAATCTTCATATAAAAAATACCAATATGAATTAGACAAATATGAGTCTGATATCAAACAAACCAAGACAGGGAAATTTAAGAGAGATCTAGAAGATTATCAAAGTAAAAAAGTATACAAATGGAAGAAGAGATTCAATACCAATAATTCAAAAAATATTCCAAGCAGAGTACATATTATAGAGAGTGACACCCTGACACCGACATTGAAGACACTGATTCAGCTAGTGAAGAACCTTCTTGCTCCTCAAAACCAACTAAAAGTTGTAGTTCTATGAATATACACGCAAGAGAAAGGATTTTTTAGAAGGGGGCAGTTTAAACTCAGACCCACCAAAAGAGGCGGGAGGGGCAAACAAAAGGGTAGCTCGAGTAAGAAACAACAAAGACAAACAACAAATGGCGAAACCTTACAAACGAGCACCCAGCCCTTTCTCCAAAATGAGGATGAAAACTTAAAAATCATAAATATATCCACTAAAATTCTATCTCAAGACCACGTAAAATTATTATCTAAGGGTCTCTCATTCTGCCCAAGTGTGAACCTTGATAAATTTGAAATTATAAAAGATATTTATTTATTTTTGAGGAAATTGCTCCTCAAAAAACAATACAATGTAATAGTCAATTCTGCATCTAATTCAAGTTTATCTAACTTATCCACAGAAGATAAAAATAGTTTACAAGATTTAGAGGACTTACTATCTGAAAATGAACCTACAAATACTGCAAATTGGCGTAAGAACCTAAGCCATAAATCTAATTGCCTAACAAAACTTTCCAATGCCCCTTGCATTCAAATTTTTAATGAAGTGGTGTGCACTGAAATTGCTCAGTTAAAGCTATATTCACCAGCTACAAATCTTTCAAACGGGGAAAGACAGGCTCTTGCAGAATTCAAAGAATGAGATGATGTAGCAATACGCCAGGCAGATAAATGCGGCAACATAGTCATCTGGCCGAACAATATGTATATAAGAATAAGTATATGCAAGAAGCCAAAAGGCAACTGAAAGATGTTACTTGCTATAAAAAACTGTGGTCATGTCCCCTTGAAGATTTTCAGGGTAAATATTTATTATTATTTATTTATTATCAGGTATTTATAGAGAGCCAACAGATTCCGCAGTGCTGTAAACATAGTCGGTGTACAGGATAGCTTTTGAAGGGGGTCAAGTGGGTAGAGGGCCCTGCTGAGGGTTTCACTGTTGTAGTCGGCTCTTATGAAGCGATCTGTAAACAGCTGGGTCCATAGGCTTACATTCTAAGGGGTTCGAGGGGAAAGCAATGGAGTTAGGAAAGGTTAGTGTTGGTTGTATGCATCCCTGAATAGTAGAGTTTTTAGGGTGTGCTTGAAGCTGTTAAAACTAGGGGAGAGTCTTATGGAGCAAGGCAGGGAATTCCACAAGATAGGGGCCAGTCTGGAGAAGTCCTGTAAACGGGAATGTGAGGAAGTAACAAGAGAGGAGGAGATCCTGAGCTGATCGAAGGGGACGAGAGGGCCCTGCCGAGGGTTTCACTGTTGTAGTCGGCTCTTATGAAGCGATCTGTAAACAGCTGGGTCCATAGGCTTACATTCTAAGGGGTTTGAGGGGAAAGCAATGGAGTTAGGAAAGGTTAGTGTTGGTTGTATGCATCCCTGAATAGTAGAGTTTTTAGGGAGTGCTTGAAGCTGTTAAAACTAGGGGAGAGTCTTATGGAGCAAGGCAGGGAATTCCACAAGATGGGGGCCAGTCTGGAAAAGTCCTGTAAATGGGAATGTGAGGAAGTAACAAGAGAGGAGGAGATCCTGAGCTGATTGAAGGGGACAGGAGGGAGAGTATCTAGAGACAAGTTCTGAGATGTAGGGGGGAGCAGTGCAGTTGAAAGCTTTATATGTCAGGGTGAGGATTTTATGTTTAATCCTACAGGCAAGAGGAAGCCAGTGAAGGGATTGGCAGAGAGGTGCAGCAGATGAAGAGTGATGAGTAAGGAAGATGAGCCTGGTAGAGGCATTCATAATGGATTGTAAAGGAGCTATGCGGCAGCTAGGTAGACCAGAGAGGACGGAGTTGCAGTAGTCGAGGCGGGAAAGGATGAGAAAGTTGATTCAAATTTTGGTTGTATCTTGTGTAAGGAAATGTCTAATTTTAGCAATGTTTTTAAGGTGGAAGCGGCAGGCTTTAGCCAAGGGCTGAATGTGAGGAGTGAAGGAAAGATCTGAGTCAAGTGTGACCCCAAGACATCGGGGATGGAATTATCAACAGTTATAGAAATTTTGGGGGTGGAGACAATGGAAGAAGGGGGAAAAATAAGGAGTTCAGTTTTGGAGAGATTTAGCTTAAGGTAGTGAGAGGACATCCAAGATAAGATGTGAGAAAGACAGTTAGTGACACAGGTTAGTAAGGAAGGAGGTAGGTCTGGTGCAGAGAGGTAGATTTGGGTGTCATTGGCATACAAATGGTATTGAAACCCATGGGACTTTATTAAGGAACCTAGTGACGACTTGTAGATTGAAAAGAGAAGGGGACCAAGGACAGAGCCTTGAGGTACCCCAACAGAAAGTGGTAACGGGGCAGATGATGCTCCGGAGAAGGCTACACTAAATGTATGGTTAGTCAGATAGGAAGAGAACCACAAGAGAGCTGTGTCACAGATGCCGAAGGATTGGAGGGTTTGCAGCAGAAGAGGGTGGTCAACAGTGTCAAAGGCTGCAGACAGGTCAAGGAGGATAAGCAGAGAGAAGTGGCCTTTGGATTTTGCTGTAAGTAGGTCATTGGTAACCTTGACAATTGCTGTCTCTGTAGAGTGATGGGAATGAAATCCAGATTGCAGTGGGTCAAGAAGAGAGTTTAGTGTAAGGAAATGGGATAGACGTGCGTAAACTAGCTTTTCAAGGAGCTTTGAGGCAAGAGGGAGTAGGGAAATAGGGTGGTAATTGGAAGGGGAGGTTGGATCAAGGGAAGGCTTTTGGAGGATAGGTGTGACCAGTGCATGTTTTAGAGATGAGGGGAATATACCAGTGCTGAGGGAGAGGTTAAAAATGTGTGTGAGTATGGGGGAGAGGGTAGAAAAGAGGGAGGGGAGTAGCTGAGAGGGGATGGGGTCAAGGGGACAGGTAGTGAGGTGGGAGGACAGTATAAGGGCAGAAACTTCATCCTCGTTAACAGGGGCAAAAGAGCTGTATTTATGGATATTTGGGTTTTGGGTGATAGTGAGCTTTTGAGGTGGTGGGATATTGGAAGTATATTGAGAGCTGATTTCACTTCTGATGGAGTCAATTTTGTTGTTAAAGCGGCTGGCAAAATCTTGAGCTGAGAGAGAGGTTGTGTTAGGAGGTGGGGGTGGGCGTAGAAGAATATTGAACGTGGAGAACAGACGTTTAGGGTTAGAGTAAAGAGTAGAGATGAGATTAGAAAAATATTGTTGCTTATAAAGATTAAGGGCAGAATAGTAGGAGTTCAGGATGAACTTGTAGTGAAGAAAGTCAGCTGAACTCTGAGATTTCCTCCAATGTCGCTCAGCCGTATGGGAGCATCGTGTCAGAGGAGTATGCCAGGGCTGAGGATGAGAGTGTGGTTTCTGAGCTAAGGTTGGAGGGGCCAGAGTGTCAATGACTGATGTAAGGGTGGAATTATACTGGCAGATAGATTGGTCAGGGCAGGAAAAAGGCGATGGATGAGAGGAGAGGTTTGAGAGAGCTAGCGAGCTGATGCAGATCAAGTGACTTAGTGCTTCTGTGAAGTTTGGTGTGAGGGGTAAAGGGAGAAGGAGTTAAAGGTAGGGAAGTGATGTTGCAAGTTAGGAGATGATGGTCAGAGAGAGGAAAAGGGGAGTTTGTTAAATTTGAAAGAGTGCATCGATAGGTGAAAGTCAGATCAAGGGAATGACCATCTTTGTGAGTGGGAGAGTCAATTTATTGTGACAGGCCGAAAGAGGAAGTGAATTGAAGAAGTTGTTTTGCAGAGGAATGAATGCAAGATTAAATGGTGTCATTACAGCTAAAGAGAAGAAATTGCTCATGGTTACTAAGCCCAAAATTTCTACTTTCTACTGTATACCTAAAGTTCATAAAAACAAAGAACATCTGCCTGGACGTCCAATTGTGTCTGGAATAGATAACCTAACGGAAAAAGCAAGCAAATACGTAGATAGCAGACTACGACAACTTTTCACACAAATTCCATCATACATTAAAGACACCATGGAAGCACTTCAACATCTGGAAGATATTTGGTTAAAAGACGATACCTGGCTAGTCACTGCCGATGTCGAGGCTCTGTATACCAGTATAAGCCATAAATTTGGCATACAGGCAGTCAAATATTATTTAGACATGTCCTTTGAAGATGATTCAAATCACAATGAGTTTATACTGAAACTACTGGAATTTGTATTGACAAAAAACTTCTTTGTGTTCAACAATCAATACTACCTGCAAATTTGTGCGACAGCAATGGGCACAGTTTGTGCACCAACCTATGCGAATTTATTCCTAGATTGGTGGGAGCAAACCACTGTATTTTCTGATAAATATGATGAATATTTACAATTCATCCCAATGTGGCTGAGATATATAGATGACATCATATTCATCTGGGAAGGCACCAAAGACAAGCTTGATGAATTTTTGGCTGAATTAAACAACAACGATTTTAATATAAAATTAACATACCATACAAGCCAAAAAGAAGTGCCGTTTCCAGATTTGTTAATTTTTAAAAAATCCAGCGGTCAGATTGGGACTGATTTATATAGAAAATCTACAGCGACAAATACATTGCTTTTTAGCACCAGTGCCCATGCACCAAGTACGATCAGATCTCTTCCGATTGGGGAATTCTTGAGAACCAAACGCAACTGCTCAGAAGATATTCTATTTAATAAAAGAGCACAAGAACTGGAAGAAAGACTACAAAAAAGTGGTTATAGCAAAACCTCAATTAAGAAAACTAAAAAACGACCCCGCAAAACCACAAGAAAAGAATTACTACAACCAAAAAGCAAAAAAACTAATGGTAAAACCAGACTTATCATGACAAACAATTCCAATAGCAAACAAATCATTGAGGTGATCAATAAACATTGGAAAATACTGCAATCTGACACTGTATTGAATCAACTTCTTGGCAACAAAGTAGATGTGAGCTGCAGAAGAAGTCAAAACTTAAAAGATCTGGTTAGTTCCAGTCACTTTGAAGAAAAAAGAAGAAAGAACAATACAAAAAGTGTACGTGGCTCTTATCCATGTGGCACATGTTGCACTTGCAAACATATGGTTAAGATTTCCAAAATACAGGATAGATTTGGCAAATTTCATGACATTAAAACCTACATCAGTTGTAACTCATCAGGAGTCATATACATGATTAAATGTTGCTGTCCGAAGATCTATATCGGAATGACGACTCGCAAGCTCCGTACACGTTTACAAGAACACCTTTGAAACATTAAAAATGCTGAAAAAGATCTACAAGACAAGAAAAATATAACTTCTGTTGCCTATCATTTTTTTAAATACCATCAATGCAAAAGTGGCACACTTACTTGTGCAGGGATCCAAAAAATCAACTTGGGAATAAGAGGAGGTGATTTATCTAAAAGCCTTCTACAACAAGAAAGTAGATGGATTTTTCTAATGAATTCAGTCCAACCAGTGGGACTAAATGAACATAATAATTATTTTACATATTTATAATAGTACATTAATTCAGCATCATGAATAATACGCACAACATATAAATATACATATAAAAATATTTAGGCCTAGATTTGGAGTTTGGCGTTAGCCGTGAAAACCAGCGTTAGAGGCTCCTAACGCTGGTTTTAGGCTAACTCTGGTATTTGGAGTCACTCAAATGAGGGTCTAACGCTCACTTTTCAGCCGCGATTTTTCCATACCGCAGATCCCCTTACGTAAATTGCGTATCCTATCTTTTCAATGGGATTTTTCTAACTCCGGTATTTAGAGTCGTGTCTGAAGTGAGCGTTAGAATTCTAACGACAAAACTCCAGCCGCAGGAAAAAAGTCAGTAGTTAAGAGCTTTCTGGGCTAACGCCGGTTTATAAAGCTCTTAACTACTGTACTCTAAAGTACACTAACACCCATAAACTACCTATGTACCCCTAAACCGAGGTCCCCCCACATCGCCGCCACTCGTTTAAATTTTTTTAACCCCTAATCTGCCGACCGCCAACTACGTTATACTTATGTACCCTTAATCTGCTGCCCCTAACACCGCCGACCCCTATATTATATTTAGTAACCCCTAACCTGCCTCCCACAACGTCGCCGCCAGCTACCTACACTTATTAACCCCTAATCTGCCGACCGCAAAGCGCCGCCACCTACGTTATCCTTATGTACCCCTAATCTGCTGCCCCTAACACCGCCGACCCCTATATTATATTTATTAACCCCTAATCTGCCCCTCTCAACGTCGCCTCCACCTGCCTACACCAATCTGCCGAGCGGACCGCACCACTACTATAATAAAGTTATTAACCCCTAATCCGCCTCACTAACCCTATAATAAATACTATTAACCCCTAATCTGCCCTCCCTAACATCGCCGACACCTAACTTCAATTATTAACCCCTAATCTGCTGACTGGAGCTCACCGCTATTCTAATAAATGTATTAACCCCTAAAGCTAAGTCTAACCCTAACACTAACACCCCCCTAAATTAAATATAATTTTAATCTAACGAAATTAATTAACTCTTATTAAATAAATTATTCCTATTTAAAACTAAATACTTACCTGTAAAATAAACCCTAATATAGCTACAATATAAATTATAATTATATTGTAGCTATTTTAGGATTAATATTTATTTTACAGGCAACTTTGTAATTATTTTAACCAGGTACAATAGCTATTAAATAGTTAAGAACTATTTAATAGTTACCTAGTTAAAATAATTACAAAATTACCTGTCAAATAAATCATAACCTAAGTTACAATTAAACCTAACACTATACTATCATAACCTAACACTACACTATCAATACATTAATTAAATACAATATCTACAAATAACTACAATGAAATAAACTAACTAAAGTACAAAAAATAAAAAAGAACTAAGTTACAAAAAATAAAAAAATATCTACAAACATAAGAAAAATATTACAACAATTTTAAACTAATTACACCTACTCTAAGCCCCCTAATAAAACAACAAAGCCCCCCAAAATAAAAAATGCCCTACCCTATTCTAAATTACTAAAGTTAAAAGCTCTTTTACCTTACCAGCCCTGAACAGGGCCCTTTGCAGGGCATGCCCCAAGAAGTTCAGCTCTTTTGCCTGTAAAATAAACATACAATACCCCCCCCCAACATTACAACCCACCACCCACATACCCCTAATCTAACCCAAACCCCCCTTAAATAAACCTAACACTAAGCCCCTGAAGATCTTCCTACCTTATCTTCACCATACCAGGTTCACCGATCCGTCCTGAAGAGCTGCTCCGATGTCCTGATCCAAGCCCAAGCGGGGGGCTGAAGATGTCCATGATCCGGTAGAAGTCTTCATCCAAGCGAGGCAGAAGAGGTCTTCCATCCGATTGAAGTGTTCATCCAAGCGGGGCAGAAGAGGTCTTCCATCCAATTGAAGTCTTTTCATCCAGGCGGCATCTTCTATCCAATCAGATTGGTGGGAGCAAACCACTGTATTTTCTGATAAATATGATGAATATTTACAATTCATCCCAATGTGGCTGAGATATATAGATGACATCATATTCATCTGGGAAGGCACCAAAGACAAGCTTGATGAATTTTTGGCTGAATTAAACAACAACGATTTTAATATAAAATTAACATACCATACAAGCCAAAAAGAAGTGCCGTTTCCAGATTTGTTAATTTTTAAAAAATCCAGCGGTCAGATTGGGACTGATTTATATAGAAAATCTACAGCGACAAATACATTGCTTTTTAGCACCAGTGCCCATGCACCAAGTACGATCAGATCTCTTCCGATTGGGGAATTCTTGAGAACCAAACGCAACTGCTCAGAAGATATTCTATTTAATAAAAGAGCACAAGAACTGGAAGAAAGACTACAAAAAAGTGGTTATAGCAAAACCTCAATTAAGAAAACTAAAAAACGACCCCGCAAAACCACAAGAAAAGAATTACTACAACCAAAAAGCAAAAAAACTAATGGTAAAACCAGACTTATCATGACAAACAATTCCAATAGCAAACAAATCATTGAGGTGATCAATAAACATTGGAAAATACTGCAATCTGACACTGTATTGAATCAACTTCTTGGCAACAAAGTAGATGTGAGCTGCAGAAGAAGTCAAAACTTAAAAGATCTGGTTAGTTCCAGTCACTTTGAAGAAAAAAGAAGAAAGAACAATACAAAAAGTGTACGTGGCTCTTATCCATGTGGCACATGTTGCACTTGCAAACATATGGTTAAGATTTCCAAAATACAGGATAGATTTGGCAAATTTCATGACATTAAAACCTACATCAGTTGTAACTCATCAGGAGTCATATACATGATTAAATGTTGCTGTCCGAAGATCTATATCGGAATGACGACTCGCAAGCTCCGTACACGTTTACAAGAACACCTTTGAAACATTAAAAATGCTGAAAAAGATCTACAAGACAAGAAAAATATAACTTCTGTTGCCTATCATTTTTTTAAATACCATCAATGCAAAAGTGGCACACTTACTTGTGCAGGGATCCAAAAAATCAACTTGGGAATAAGAGGAGGTGATTTATCTAAAAGCCTTCTACAACAAGAAAGTAGATGGATTTTTCTAATGAATTCAGTCCAACCAGTGGGACTAAATGAACATAATAATTATTTTACATATTTATAATAGTACATTAATTCAGCATCATGAATAATACGCACAACATATAAATATACATATAAAAATATTTAGGCCTAGATTTGGAGTTTGGCGTTAGCCGTGAAAACCAGCGTTAGAGGCTCCTAACGCTGGTTTTAGGCTAACTCTGGTATTTGGAGTCACTCAAATGAGGGTCTAACGCTCACTTTTCAGCCGCGATTTTTCCATACCGCAGATCCCCTTACGTAAATTGCGTATCCTATCTTTTCAATGGGATTTTTCTAACTCCGGTATTTAGAGTCGTGTCTGAAGTGAGCGTTAGAATTCTAACGACAAAACTCCAGCCGCAGGAAAAAAGTCAGTAGTTAAGAGCTTTCTGGGCTAACGCCGGTTTATAAAGCTCTTAACTACTGTACTCTAAAGTACACTAACACCCATAAACTACCTATGTACCCCTAAACCGAGGTCCCCCCACATCGCCGCCACTCGTTTAAATTTTTTTAACCCCTAATCTGCCGACCGCCAACTACGTTATACTTATGTACCCTTAATCTGCTGCCCCTAACACCGCCGACCCCTATATTATATTTAGTAACCCCTAACCTGCCTCCCACAACGTCGCCGCCAGCTACCTACACTTATTAACCCCTAATCTGCCGACCGCAAAGCGCCGCCACCTACGTTATCCTTATGTACCCCTAATCTGCTGCCCCTAACACCGCCGACCCCTATATTATATTTATTAACCCCTAATCTGCCCCTCTCAACGTCGCCTCCACCTGCCTACACCAATCTGCCGAGCGGACCGCACCACTACTATAATAAAGTTATTAACCCCTAATCCGCCTCACTAACCCTATAATAAATACTATTAACCCCTAATCTGCCCTCCCTAACATCGCCGACACCTAACTTCAATTATTAACCCCTAATCTGCTGACTGGAGCTCACCGCTATTCTAATAAATGTATTAACCCCTAAAGCTAAGTCTAACCCTAACACTAACACCCCCCTAAATTAAATATAATTTTAATCTAACGAAATTAATTAACTCTTATTAAATAAATTATTCCTATTTAAAACTAAATACTTACCTGTAAAATAAACCCTAATATAGCTACAATATAAATTATAATTATATTGTAGCTATTTTAGGATTAATATTTATTTTACAGGCAACTTTGTAATTATTTTAACCAGGTACAATAGCTATTAAATAGTTAAGAACTATTTAATAGTTACCTAGTTAAAATAATTACAAAATTACCTGTCAAATAAATCATAACCTAAGTTACAATTAAACCTAACACTATACTATCATAACCTAACACTACACTATCAATACATTAATTAAATACAATATCTACAAATAACTACAATGAAATAAACTAACTAAAGTACAAAAAATAAAAAAGAACTAAGTTACAAAAAATAAAAAAATATCTACAAACATAAGAAAAATATTACAACAATTTTAAACTAATTACACCTACTCTAAGCCCCCTAATAAAACAACAAAGCCCCCCAAAATAAAAAATGCCCTACCCTATTCTAAATTACTAAAGTTAAAAGCTCTTTTACCTTACCAGCCCTGAACAGGGCCCTTTGCAGGGCATGCCCCAAGAAGTTCAGCTCTTTTGCCTGTAAAATAAACATACAATACCCCCCCCCAACATTACAACCCACCACCCACATACCCCTAATCTAACCCAAACCCCCCTTAAATAAACCTAACACTAAGCCCCTGAAGATCTTCCTACCTTATCTTCACCATACCAGGTTCACCGATCCGTCCTGAAGAGCTGCTCCGATGTCCTGATCCAAGCCCAAGCGGGGGGCTGAAGATGTCCATGATCCGGTAGAAGTCTTCATCCAAGCGAGGCAGAAGAGGTCTTCCATCCGATTGAAGTGTTCATCCAAGCGGGGCAGAAGAGGTCTTCCATCCAATTGAAGTCTTTTCATCCAGGCGGCATCTTCTATCGACATCCATCCGGAGCGGAGCGGCAGCATCCTGAAGACCTCTGACACGGAACATCCATCCTGGCCGACGACTGAACGACAAATGACGGTTCCTTTAAATGACGTCATCCAAGATGGCGTCCCTCTAATTCCGATTGGCTGATAGGATTCTATCAGCCAATCGGAATTAAGGTAGGAATATTCTGATTGGCTGATGAAATCAGCCAATCAGATTTAGCTCGCATTCTATTAGCTGATCCTATCAGCCAATCAGAATTCGAGGGACGCCATCTTGGATGACGTCATTTAAAGGAACCGTCATTCGTCGTTCAGTCGTCGGCCAGGATGGATGTTACGCGTCCGAGGTCTTCAGGATGCTGCCGCTCCGCTCCGGATGGATGTCGATAGAAGATGCCGCCTGGATGAAGACTTCAATCGGATGGAAGACCTCTTCTGCCCCGCTTGGATGAAGACTTCAATCGGATGGAAGACCTCTTCTGCCCCGCTTGGATGAAGACTTCTACCGGATCATGGACATCTTCAGCCCCCCGCTTGGGCTTGGATCAGGACATCGGATGAGCTCTTCAGGACGGATCGGTGAACCTGGTATGGTGAAGATAAGGTAGGAAGATCTTCAGGGGCTTAGTGTTAGCTTTATTTAAGGGGGGTTTGGGTTAGATTAGGGGTATGTGGGTGGTGGGTTGTAATGTTGGGGGGGGTATTGTATGTTTTTTTTACAGGCAAAAGAGCTGAACTTCTTGGGGCATGCCCCGCAAAGGGCCCTGTTCAGGGCTGGTAAGGTAAAAGAGCTTTTAACTTTAGTAATTTAGAATAGGGTAGGGCATTTTTTATTTTGGGGGGCTTTGTTGTTTTATTAGGGGGCTTAGAGTAGGTGTAATTAGTTTAAAATTGTTGTAATATTTTTCTTATGTTTGTAGATTTTTTTATTTTTTGTAACTTAGTTCTTTTTTATTTTTTGTACTTTAGTTAGTTTATTTCATTGTAGTTATTTGTAGATATTGTATTTAATTAATGTATTGATAGTGTAGTGTTAGGTTTAATTGTAGGTATTTTATTTAATTAATTTAATGATAGTATAGTGTTAGGTTTAATTGTAACTTAGGTTAGGATTTATTTTACAGGTAATTTTGTAATTATTTTAACTAGGTAACTATTAAATAGTTCTTAACTATTTAATAGCTATTGTACCTGGTTAAAATAATTACAAAGTTGCCTGTAAAATAAATATTAATCCTAAAATAGCTACAATATAATTATAATTTATATTGTAGCTATATTAGGGTTTATTTTACAGGTAAGTATTTAGCTTTAAATAGGAATAATTTATTTAATAAGAGTTAATTTCGTTAGATTAAAATTATATTTAATTTAGGGGGGTGTTAGGGTTAGATTTAGCTTTAGGGGTTAATACATTTATTAGAATAGCGGTGAGCTCCGGTCGGCAGATTAGGGGTTAAAAATTGAAGTTAGGTGTCGGCGATGTTAGGGAGGGCAGATTAGGGGTTAATAGTATTTATTATAGGGTTAGTGAGGCGGATTAGGGGTTAATAACTTTATTATAGTAGCGCTCAGGTCCGCTCGGCAGATTAGGGGTTAATAAGTGTAGGCAGGTGGAGGCGACATTGTGGGGGGCAGATTAGGGGTTAATAAATATAATATAGGGGTCGGCGATGTTAGGGCAGCAGATTAGGGGTACATAAGGATAATGTAAATAGCGGCGGTTTACGGAGCGGCAGATTAGGGGTTAATAAGAATATGCAGGGGTCAGCGATAGCGGGGGCGGCAGATTAGGGGTTAATAAGTGTAAGGTTAGGGGTGTAGAGTGTTAGGTGCAGACGTAGGAAGTGTTTCCGCATAGCAAACAATGGGGCTGCGTTAGGAGCTGAACGCGGCTTTTTTGCAGGTGTTAGGTTTTTTTTCAGCTCAAACAGCCCCATTGTTTCCTATGGGGGAATCGTGCACGAACACGTTTTTGAGGCTGGCCGCTTGCGTAAGCAACTCTGGTATCGAGAGTTGAAGCTGCGTTAAAAATGCTATACGCTCCTTTTTTGGAGCCTAACGCAGCCTTTATGTGGACTCTCAATACCAGAGTTATTTTTATGGTGCGGCCAGAAAAAAGCCGGCGTTAGCTACGCGTGTCCTTACCGACAAAACTCTAAATCTAGGCGTTAATAAATTAAAGATGAATGTAAGATTCCATCAAGACTAACTTGATAGTGGACACCACTTATTAAATAGTGGTCAAAATGAGAATATCTTTAGTCTAAGGAATAAATATAAATTTTGATTTAAATCACATAAACGTTTTAATGACTCTTAAGTTTATAGTATTTTCATTTATTTTAAACAAATATGATATTTATCGTATTTTACTCAATTCAGGTATAATTTCATCCAATAAATGTTCCCAGATACTCATTATGTTTTTCACTTTGATCACTGTGGTATACCCCATTCTTACTTTAATTCACGTTCTTTGTGCCCCCTTAATCACATCTCTCATCTATAAAGATTATGTAATTTTTCAAAAAAATGCTTAGAATTCCACTTAATATTAATTTTGTCACTCAATATATATTTTCATAACTTAGTGGATATATTTAATGGGAACATTAATCACGGTCATTTACAGTCACACTTCCAATTATCTTTCTATTCTTAGGTTGTCTCAGCTTATTCAACTTCAACATCTGACATAACTTGGTTTAGGTTTAGTATTGTTTCTTACACATCACATCACATTTAAGTCATATTCACTAATATAGAAGTATGGTCGCTCAATAGCACTGATGAATATGTAACATAATAAAAACTTTCTTCTATATATCATAAATTTCTTTTATTAAATATACTTTTTATTTATTGTTCATCAGGGATTAATTTAACATGATCAGTATTTTTATAAATTACAAATTATTTATTTCCCACTGTCAATACTTTGAGCTTATTCCAGCTATATCAATTAAACTTTTTATAAAATTATGTTTTTCACCTGCTTATACAAATGTTATCACAATCAAATATATTACATGTTGCTAATACTGCTAAAATAGTACAATCCACTAGTAATAAATTGTCTTTAATTTTGACATATTTAACCTCTCCCAATTGCATTTCAAGTTTAAGCAGCTCTTAATATTCATCTTCTTGTGTGCTAGTATACATTCATAATCATGTGTCAAAGTGATGCTATTTTTGTATATATATATATATATATATATATATACACATTCATATAAATAAGCTCCCATCCAATGTTTTAGAGATCAGTTCTGGCATTCAGTTCTATGTATCAAACTCTGCTCAAATAGTACGTATATTTGTGCAAAGTTATTAACAATGTTTCTTTTTATCATCAGCGATTCAGATATGTGACACATTATTAAGAGTTTAATATTCAACATTTTATAAGCACACTTACATAGACCGGGTTATTGAATATACATTATCTATATATCTGGTTTGTATACATATTAACCACGATCGGGGATTTGATCACGTGGTGTACCTGATCGAGATAACGAATCCAATCTATGCTGTGACGTTTAAATGTAAAAAAAAACACACCTTCTCTCTGATTTGCTGAAATGTTCTGACATACTTTGAAGTAGGCGGAGTTATTAGGATTAAATACCCGCCAATCTTTAACCTCCGTAAACCCTTTGAGAAAGCCAAGTTACTCTGCGAAACATGTTAGGGGAGGTTGGGAGATAATGGGCTCCTTATAATCGTTGTTGTTTTAATATAGCAGGAACCAACTTAGATACTTTAAATATTTTTTATACGTTCTACCTAGTTTGTTTAGAAATATTCGCATGCGATTCGGACTTCCGGTTGTGGGAGGTGCCTGTACAGACGTGTGTTGTCGGCATCCTGAGAGAACCATCCTCACAGAGGTGCCCCAGAGCATCTCCACGGCCGATGCGGTGTATGACACTCTGGCAAAAAGACCGTGGTCTGGCTGGAAGGGATTCCCTCCATGTTGTGATGCACTGTCCGGAGAGCAGGAAGTCCGAATAGCCATCTGTGACTCGCTGGCTAGAGTCGCAAAACAGCCCAGACAGCCGCTCCAAAGTACAAGTCTGTCATTATAGCGCTCCCAGGACCCTGGCATCTGGAGGAAGGTGACATCGCTCCCTAGACCTGGGGTAGGAGACAAGCAAAAAGCCGACTAGCGCTTATTTGGATCGGGATGATAAGAAGTACGACGAGCTGCCCGCCCTGGATGGCGGAAAACAAAGTGTGATACGCCTCCCAGAATCTCCTGGACATTTGAAGCCCGCAAGCCAGAGACAGAGGATAACCTGGTTTTATACCTCTCCTAGGCGGGCTGTGTCGGTGTGGATGTTTGCCCTGCTTTCTCTAACTGTCCGGGGGTAGGAGGCTGGAAAGGACGCTTTGCTCTGCAGGAAAGATAAGTCTATCTTCTTTTTTTCTGATAAAAGTAAAGCCACCTGGGGTAAAAACACATTTTGCTCTCTCTCTGCTGAACTTAGGATATTTATGTGGAAAAGCTGGTTACCCACAGTCCCCCAGAAGTTGTCTTTTTTTTGGGAAGCAGAAGTGGGAAACAGTGGGTCCATGTGCAAGCTATTTTGCCCACTGAGAAAAAGGCATATGGAACAAAACTAAGACTGTAGAATATGAAAAATAAATAAAGTTGCTACGCTCTCTTATCAAGATATTTAGACAAAAAAAAAAAGCCACCTAGCTCTGCAGTGCTCTTTGTAGTGCTCTTAAAAAAAGGACACTGGCATATATATAGAAACATAGATATTGACGGCAGATAAGAGCCATAGGCCCAGCAAGTCTGCCCGACCTTACCTAACAGTATAAACTTATCTAGTTCGTAGGATAGCCCTATGCTTGTCCCATGCATTTTATGTTCATGTTTTTAGCTCTGCTTCTTAGCAAAGGGATCACACTAAAAAAGGATCAAATACATAAGGATATTTGAGTTATTTCAGAAAGGTGGTAGACCTGAACTGTGAATTAGTTTCACTACAGAAATTGAATAGTTAAAGGTTTGAGTTAATTTACATTCTATTGTATTCTGGTTTTTAGTATTGCAATTAGATAACAATTAGATTGTTTGCATAGGTGAGCAATTAGGAGGGACCCCACCCTATCTTTCTGAGGGTATTTAAAGAGATCTGTTAAACATTTAGCTCTGCTTCTTAGCAAAGGGATCAAACTAAAAAAGGATCAAATACATAAGGATATTTGAGTTATTTTAGAAAGGTGGTAGACCTGAACTGTGAATTAGTTTCACTACAGAAATTGAATAGTTAAAGGTTTGAGTTAATTTACATTCTTTTGTATTCTGGTTTTTAGTATTGCAATTAGATAACAATTAGATTGTTTGCATAGGTGAGCAATTAGGAGGGACCCCACCCTATCTTTCTGAGGGTATTTAAAGAGATCTGTTAAACATTTAGCTCTGCTTCTTAGCAAAGGGATCAAACTAAAAAAGGATCAAATACATAAGGATATTTGAGTTATTTTAGAAAGGTGGTAGACCTGAACTGTGAATTAGTTTCACTACAGAAATTGAATAGTTAAAGGTTTGAGTTAATTTACATTCTTTTGTATTCTGGTTTTTAGTATTGCAATTAGATAACAATTAGATTGTTTGCATAGGTGAGCAATTAGGAGGGACCCCACCCTATCTTTCTGAGGGTATTTAAAGAGATCTGTTAAACATTTAGCTCTGCTTCTTAGCAAAAGGGATCAAACTAAAAAAGGATCAAATACATAAGGATATTTGAGTTATTTCAGAAAGGTGGTAGACCTGAACTGTGAATTAGTTTCACTACAGAAATTGAATAGTTAAAGGTTTGAGTTAATTTACATTCTTTTGTATTCTGGTTTTTAGTATTGCAATTAGATAACAATTAGATTGTTTGCATAGGTGAGCAATTAGGAGGGACCCCACCCTATCTTATATATATCTTTTTCCATTTTGCTCTCTTATGTGGTAACAAGCCTGAAGTGCCATATTTCATGTTTAAGTGTTTTTCTTTTTCTATATAAAGTGCTATAAAATTGAGAGTCTTGGAGGCGGAGCGAGCGGTCTACCAAGATGGCAGCTGCACACTGAGGCTCTTGAGATATACCGGTAGCTAAGAGAATAAACAACATACTTCTCAGCTTTGCTCAAGATTTGATGGCATAACTTGATTTGTGAGAGTGTCAAGATCGCATAGATACCTCGTTCATGTTAATAGAGCTCGGAAATTCGGAGAACGGCATCAGGCAGAGGCCGTGAGCATATGACGCAGCTGGATGAAAACACTAACAGCATGCTAACAACTCACTACTCTTTATCTGGTGTCAAGGAGGATTGTAAGAGCTGACAGGCATATCAACTTTATCAACACCACTTGCGATATACCACCCTCACAACCCGCTCTTGCCTGATATCGCTCCGGAGGGTCGGGGCTCCGCTCCGGAGCGCAACTAAAACTACAGCCATAACATCTGCGGACACCGGTAAAAATGAGACGGTACTGCACACTGAACTAACTGTAGACTAGGAGATGAACTATAACTGATTAATTCAAGTATGCTTAATAGGAGAGTTAATATCGCTATACAGGAGGACATTATGTTTACCTAAGTGTTTGCAAAACTCATTAACACATACCTGCTATAATTTTGAGTGATATGGAGCTTGGCCCGCCTAGAAATCCACTAAGACACTAGGAATTTCCCCATTGAAGTTATAACTGATGATCGGCACTATGCTTAAATAAGACTTAAGGCCTGTGAGAGGATTGAAGGCATATGACGCAGCTACATAGAAGTCTGTTATAGCACCACTTATAGCGTCGATATAAATATCGAGGATATATACTTCTGTTATAAGCTCTACATTGGGCCATCTGGGGAATGGTTCTCTTGCTGTGATCCACCTCCACACCACCAGATAGCTAAGTTATGGTGAAATATCTACACTACACGGATCACTACAAAGGCCTTACTACTGCTTCAGATTGACTGAGACACAAATGGGTACTAGATCAGCTGTGGGGCATTTAATTTGACACAATCCAGTTAGGCCTCTTAAACGCCGATATACATTACTGCACTAAGAAACCAATGGTCATTAAGGGCTGAGTCATTTATACCTTTGCCAAAGGCCAGTAAGGAGAGCTAGTGTAAATCCACAATTCCAGCACCAAGTGATACCTAAACACTACTGCCTGTTTTAATAATCAGCTGACTTCAACCCTGCTCCCCCCCATTTCCCGCTGTCCTTAAAGACAGCGGGTCATATCCATCTTCCTTTTCCCGAGATCACTCTGTGAGAGTACCTCCCCTGGGGAGTGGGGTCTCCCAAGATACGCACCCTCTGACAAAGACATATACCACTTTTCAACCCAGAAATGTCACAACGGAGGGCAGTCAAGTCAGACAAAGTACCAAAGACGCCTCAAAAGTCACAGGAGGTTGTCAATGCCTTTTTCAAACAGACAGAAAAGAATAAACAAAAAAATCGGATCATCCACAATACCTCACAATGCTCCCGAAGATAGAGAAGAGGACTCTGAGAATACCAGATGTTCGACACCAGAAGCAAATGGAGCCATTGAGGACCCACCTATAACATATAGCGCAATTGCTGCCCTAATAGATCAAGTTAAGACCTGCATAAAGGAGGAATGCGCAGGCCTGAAAAAGGACATTTCTGATCTGAGCCGCAGAGTAGACTCTTTAGAAGAACATGAGTTTGTATTCTCGCAAAAGATGGCAGATCTAACCTCAAAAGTATCACACCAACAGCAAAATTTCACAGAGATGGAAGATAAGATCGATGATCTCGAAAATCGCACGAGACGCAATAATCTGCGTTTCAGAGGGATACCTGAGACGGTACAAAATAACGAGATACAAGAATTTTTGCAGGGTCTTTTTTCAGAACTGGCAACTATAGGAAATATGGAAATGTCAAATATTACTCTAGATAGAGCGCACAGAGCTCTGCGCCCTAAGCCTGACGCTGATTCTCCACCAAGGGATATCATCGTCAGATTCCAAAATTATCAACACAGAGAAGATATATACTCTCTAGCTAGGAAACAACAAGCGGTATCATACCAGGGGCACCGAATCCAGATCTTTCAGGACTTATCTACAAGGACTTTGCAGAAAAGAAGAGAGTTTTCTAGCCTGACTCTTCACCTTCGACAACTAAAGATCCCATACAGATGGGGCTTCCCCACCTCAGTGATCTCTACCAAAAATGGAACTAGATGTGAATGCCGAAACCTCTCTGATGTTGGCAAGTTCTGCAATATACTCGGAATACCTCCCCCTGACGCTGACCCGGAACAGCCACACCATAGGTTCTTAGCGGAACGAACAGCCTCAAAATCACAGAGGAGACCCTGGCCACTGCAATCCACGAACCAAGTCAAAAGAAAACAGGACAGTTCGGCTGATAATGTCTCGAATCAGCCAAGATGATTACAATGTGACTTCTTGCATTCAGTTTTACCATAAAGGGGGCTCCCCTTTGTTCCCCTTTTGTTTAATGAGCAACCTTAGTTTGAGTTGGGATACAGCTCAATTTTCATTCAGGACATTTAACCCTTGGACTGTTGCAGCACTGCATGGACTAAACCAAGAGGTGGCAAGTATATTCTATGTTATTAGTATGTGGAAATATGCATAAGGTTATGTTAACTAAATATACCTTGTCTAGTGCTGATGTTACAACAGTTTGATGCATTTGCTGTTTCATGACGTTTTGAGTTGGGATACAGCTCAATTTTCATTCAGGACATTTAACCCTTGGATTGTTGCAGCACTGCAAGGACTAGACCAAGAGGTGGCAAGTATATTCTATGTTATTAGTATGTGGAAATATGCATAAGGTTATGTTAACTAAATATACATTGTCTAGTGCTGATATTACAACAGTTTGATGTATTTGCTGCTTCATGACGTTTTGCTTCCCAGGTTATATGCTTACATGATTTGTCATCTCCCAGAGTTGTTAATATGTTACTCTATGCTTATGTCCATGGACATCACTAATTAGTTTTTCCGAGTTAGATCGGATACTTCCTATATCCTTGTTCGCCTGTATGTTTGGCTTGATAGAAGGGGAAGAGGCAAGATATGGTGAGATCAATTATGAGTGTCCTTAATGCCTGGAGATAGTCCAGGAATGATAAGATAAATTAAGGTTCACTGTGGTAAAGATTGTAAATGTATATTTAAAAAGTGTGCCTAACTCCCCATGTATATGGATCTGATTATCTACAAACTGAACTGAATAATTCATTGTACTGTTAAGCGTGAGTTAATGTAACCCCAGCTGATAAGATTACTATTACTCATCTGACACAATGCTGAAGATCACGCTATCCATTTATTTAGCTACCCTGTATATTAATATGCCTCCACTGTTGAAAGTTTTTCTTTCAAAGTTCATAAAATTTGATCTGTAAACCAATCCATTTTCCTGTTTGAGGTATCCTCAGATAATATATTCAGTTATACCCTATCCTAAGGGTTTGTTTCGTTTCTCCCCTCTTTTTCTCTCACCTTCCCTTTGATGTTCCCTCCCTCTCCTCAGATATAGGACTTCAAATACTAAACAGAAATATAAAGACATATAGAACGAGTGCTCTTGAATAAGCCCACTAGATTGTAAAGATGGTCAATATCACGGTAGCGACTCAAAATGTTAAAGGATTCCTCTCCGCTGAAAAACGTTCAATAGCATATTTTGACTTCCATAAGAAGGGTGCAGATGTAGTTATGCTTCAGGAAACTCATTTCAAGAAAAGAAATGAACCCCAATTGGCTACCAGATATTTTGACAAACATTATCTTGGGTCAGGACAGGGTAGGAAAAATGGTGTATGTATCTCTATTAAAATAAACGTCCCCTTTGAATTGCTGCAGAAACACTCGGATAGAGAGGGCAGACTACTGATTCTGATAGGGATGCTATATGGCGCCGTAGTTACTTTGGTCAATGTATATGCCCCAAACAGACCCACGCCCCTCTTCTACAGTACTGGATGTTTCAAGAGGCCCAATTATCTTAGGGGGGGATTTAAACTTTATGATGCAACCTTCTCTAGACAACTCTACAGGGACATCCTATATTAGTAACAAAATTATAAAGGCCAACTGTACTGCTCTATATTCTATCTCTTTATTTGACACATGGAGAGTTGCGCACCCTACACAGAAAGACTACACGTTCTTTTCTCACCCCCAGCATTCCTACTCTAGGCTAGATTACATAATGTGTAGCCAAATGCTTTTAACTAACCTAACACAATCCATAATTATTCATACACCATGGTCAGACCATAGCATGGTTATATCTACATTCCAATGGCCTTCCAAACCAAAAAATACTTTAAATTGGAGACTGGACGAGACCATATTGACAAATCAAATAACCATAGAAGAGCTAACTAAAGCAACTGATGAATTTTTTCTAAATAATAAACCAGACGATACGTCTGCCAGCAACAACTGGGAGGCATACAAATGCTACATTAGGGGTTACTTAATAAAGCATATGGCTAACATTCGGAAAGAAAGACTGGCCTACAATATGTCCCTGACCAATAATCTGGCTAGGGCAGATAGGTTACACAAAACGGACCCTACCTCCACCCAAAAGCTAGCAGACCTTACATCAGTGAGAGAATGCCTTAATAAGTTTCTTATTCAAAAAGCGGACTTAAGAGCATTGACTACTAAGGCTAAATTATTTGCAGAAGGCAACAAAGCCGGTCGCTTACTGGCAAGATCACTTAAAAAGCAAACATACAACTCATTTATCAGAACTATTTCGCATCCTTCAGGTAGGTTAGCAAGCAAACATGATGAAATAGCAGACACTTTCGTATCCTACTACACAAAATTATACAACCTTAATCCCAACACTTCACAAGATAAAGCTGATGACATTTTCCGCTATCTTAACACATTAGTAACCCCCAAAGTCTCAGAGGAGGATAGTCATATACTTGATGCCCCGATAACGATCCAAGAAATTTCTGATACTATTAGGTCACTTCCAAATGGGAAGTCCCCTGGCCCGGACGGATTACCAGCCAAATTCTACCAAATTTTCCAATCACAATTAAACTCTCCCTTACATGCGCTTTTCACTTCAATAGATAAAGGTGATGCCTTATCTGCTTCCCTACTGGAAGCAACTATCACAGTAATTCCTAAAGCTGACAAAGTGGGGACCCTGGCGGGTAACTATAGACCTATTTCACTTCTCAATATTGACATTAAGATATATGCTAAAATTCTATCGAATCGCCTTAATAGAGTGCTGCCCAAAATTATACATCCGGATCAAGTGGGCATTGTCAGAGGTAGAGAGGCAAAGGATAACATGATCAGAGTCCTGCATACACTTCAGACCTCAGACAAAGATAAATCCCCTCTGGTGCTTCTGTCAACGGATGTGGAGAAGGCCTTTGACAGGGTCAGCTGGCAATTTATGTGGGGGGCCCTGTCAAAATTTGGCTTCTCCGAAGCCTTTATGATCAGGGTTCAGGCACTGTATTCTGGCCCACAAGCCAGAGTGCGGGTGAATGGCACTACTTCCCAATCCTTCCCGATAACAAACGGTACCCGCCAGGGGTGCCCGTTGTCACCGCTACTGTTCGCTATTACAATAGAGATCCTAGCAATTAATATCAGAGCTAATGAGAATATTTTGGGATTACAATATAATCATATACATCAGAAATGTTTACTTTTTGCAGACGATATCATTTTTACCCTAAAATCACCCTCTACTACCCTACCAGCGTTGCTCAAGACTTTAGATGACTATGGTCAGGTCTCCAACTTCTCCATCAATATGGAGAAGTCAGGGATATTATTACTGAATTTGCCCCAACGAGATATCGACTTTGTAAAATATCATACACCATTTCGAGTAGCTGATAGACTCAAGTATTTAGGGCTAATATTACCACACAATTATCAGGATTTATTTCAGTTTAATTACATCTCCCTCCAAAACTCAGTTAAAACCCTATTGGAAGGATGGCATAAGCAGGGACACCTATCTTTGCTAGGAAGGATCAATACCATAAAAATGATGATAATTCCAAAATACCTATTCCTCCTTCAGACCTTGCCAATGGCCTTACCGATTTCTTATCTGAGAGGCCAACAGAAATTGATTAACTCTTTCATCTGGTCTTATAAAAAATCTAGAATCTCCCAACAAACGCTTTACTTACATAAAGACGATGGTGGACTTAATGTCCCCAATCTCATAAATTATTATAGAGCTGTACACATGGCCAGGGTGGTTGCCTGGACACACTCCTCTCAATCAGCCATATGGGTGCAGGTTGAAAGCTCCTTACTGAAGGGTAAATGCATGAGGGACTTAGCATGGACTCCCAAAGGTCACAGGCCACCCCTAGCATACGAAAATGACTTCATCAAGGCCACTCTCACTGTATGGGATCAAGTTTTAGCACACAGGTCAGGAATCTCTACTCCCATTTCACCTCTTACCCCTATACTATGCAACCAAATCTTTCTGCAGAACACTAATTTCACCCATACTAATGAGGTGGAGCACCTCCACAACTTACCAGCATACCTACTGATAGATTCAGGGCGGATCAAAGATAGAACACGGTTGTTTGATGAACTATGTCCACCTTTCCATAAATGGTACTCGTATCTACAGATACGTCACAAGCTTTATGACAACACACTTAAGACTAATATACTCAGACCGCTAACAACATTTGAGAAATTATGCATAAACCCCGACATCTCAAGAGCTCACCTTTCCTTAACATATAAAATGCTGAGGGGGTCTTTCCTAGAGCAACGTCCTGCCTTTACAGGGAGGTGGGAGGCGGAGATTCCAGAGATAATCACAGATGACGACTGGAAGGTTAGCTTTAAGATGTCACACTCAGTGTCTACCTCAGCCTCACTGTCTGAAATGAACTATAAGATACTGACTCACTGGTATCTGACACCGGAGAGGATTAGGCATATTTATCCCACTGCATCCTCAGCCTGCTGGAGGAGATGTGGAGAAGTGGGCACCATGTTACATATATGGTGGGATTGTCCGATCCTATCCGGGTTCTGGAAGCAAATTGAATACAGTGTTAACAAAATATTAGGCCTCCATATTGCCTTTGGCCCTAAACTGGTTTTGCTTAACATCTTACCCCAAATACAGTGTTTGTATCGCACTAAGCTACTTCAAATAATTTTTCTCTCTTGGATACACTCTAATCGACAGACACTTATTACTATAGTTGCTTTATATTGAAAGATTACAGGAAATTGTCATTTATTTTCAATCTTATGATAATGTGATTTTTATATAAAATGTTTCATTTGTTGACACTGCTTTGTATTATATCTGTTTCTGGAACATGTTTAAAATCAATAAAAAATTATTGAATAAAAAAAAAAAAATTGAGCCTCTTACTCTTGTTTAAATCTTGGAGGCTGTTTAGGCCAAGGTAATGACCCTCCCTAAGGAGAGTCGATATAGCTAATGCAATGTATTATCTTAGAGCTGCTATTTAATCATACAAGACTGAATGTTGAATACTAACATAAATGGTTGCTGCCAGAGAAGTTAATAGGGAAAGGCCTATTTAGAAAAGTATCTCTGGATCTAAATCAATAAATACTGTCTGAGAAGATAGGATATTACTATATTGCTGCCCTGGTGTACAAAAGCTCTGGTCTACTTGATAAGTGTAGCTAACTTTACCTCCATCAGAGTAAATCTAAGGACTAGCCTATGAAGGGAAAAGAGGTATATATTTTTTCCTGAAATAGTAAACAAAGATACCTCAGAAATCAAATAGAGCAGCAGCCTGTTAAAATTGTAGACTTTTTATATGTAACTTTAAGAAAGCTAAAGAAAGAGAGTTAAGGGGTCAAGGTGCATTCTGTTTTGCAAATCATTTCCTTATATCTCAGTAAAAATTCAGGACTAGAGGATTATATACATGCACTATAAAGGATAGATATATAATTACTTGTCTTGTGCACTAATCACTCACTAAATGATTGATAATTTTTTTTTTTTTTATTCTGCTAGACGCTAGATACTGATCTTTTGCCCTCTCCACTGAACACTCTTCGATTATTATACACCACTTATATAGGAATACCATTTCTCTATCTATATGACAGAGAACATACACTTTTTTATAATTGATTTCTATTATTCTATATTCACCTTCTCACACTATTTTATTTTGACCTGTTTATTTATTTTTTCACACACCTCTAGTGCCCTTTATGGACAGATACTTAAGGATAACCAGATCTGACTCAAGCAATATGCCGCCAAAAACTAAAGATAAGAAACAGAGACCAAGTATGGGAAGCTCAGAAACAGGAGCAAGTGACTCCTTAGCTGGTCATAATACTATCATTGATACCAATAGTCTAGTAAAGCAAATCTCTGACTTATTTCTCCCTCAATTCGAGGCACTCAAAACAGACTTAGCTACTCTGACGGGTGAACTTAAAAAGGTATCATCTAGATTAGGGGAAATTGAAAGTAGAATATCTGATCTTGATGATCTTCAAAGTACCCAACAAACACTTTTGAATACACAGACTAAGACTATCGAATTATTGCAAACACGACTGGACGATCTAGAAGACAGGGCACAACGAAATAATTTGAGAATAATAGGCTTGCCAGAGACCTCAGACTATACAGACCTTATGGTTTTTATTAAGCATACTCTACCAGAATTATTAGAGATGCCCCCAAACAAGACAGAGATCGAAGTAGAAAGAGTGCACAGAGTGGGCACATATCAAAAAAGAGACAGTACTACACAATCTAAAAGACCTGTCTTGGCCAAACTGTTAAATTTCCAGGACAAACAAAAAATTCTTACCTATTATAGGAAGAAAGGCCCTTTAGAAATTAACAATGAACGTATTTATCTATTTAATGACTTCTCTGCCGAAACACTCAATAAAAGGAGGCGGATGGCCCCCTGGTGCACACAAGCGATTAAGGCTGGCTTTAAAGCCACTATGATATACCCTGCAAAAATCAAAATCTTCTTAGATAATATTATTTCTATCTTAAATTCAGTGGAGGAAGCTAGGCAATTCCTAGAAAACAAAGAAATAAAAAAATAACGTAGGCAGACTTCATGTGTTTAAAATGATGGATAATGGAGTGGCTGTTTATTCTTTTCTGTGCTGGTTCATTCTTTTTTTCTGTGTTTTTTCCCTTTTTTTTTTTTTTTCCCTTTCCTCTCTCCTCACTTCCTCTCCCTCTCCTTATCTTCTCGTTATATGGGCATTTATTGTCTTAACCAACAGGCCCCCTCCTAATAAAAATGAAAAATCTACTTAAATTATTTTCATGGAATGTAGGGTGCTTTACGTCCCCGATCAAGAGGAAAAAAGTAATCCAACACCTGAAATTATATAAACCAGATATTGTCTTCCTTCAGGAGACTCATCTGAGTCTCCAGGAAGCAGAGAAACTAAAAATGGGATGGATAGGGGAAGTATGTGCAGCTCTAGCAGTAAAAAGGAAGAGAGGAGTAGCATGTATTTTTAGGAAGGATTTAGAATTTGAATTGCTGTCGCAGGATATAGATGCAGATGGTAGATATTTGATTTTAGAAATAGAGATAAATAAAAATCGGTATACTCTTTGCAATTTATATGCCCCGAATGAATGTCGTTCTGAGTTCTGGGATAAACTACAGGGAGTACAGAATTATTAGGCAAGTTGTATTTTTGAGGATTAATTTTATTATTGAACAACAACCATGTTCTCAATGAACCCAAAAAACTCATTAATATCAAAGCTGAATAGTTTTGGAAGTAGTTTTAAGTTTGTTTTTAGTTATAGCTATTTTAGGGGGATATCTGTGTGTGCAGGTGACTATTACTGTGCATAATTATTAGGCAACTTAACAAAAAACAAATATATACCCATTTCAATTATTTATTTTTACCAGTGAAACCAATATAACATCTCAACATTCACAAATATACATTTCTGACATACAAAAACAAAACAAAAACAAATCAGTGACCAATATAGCCACCTTTCTTTGCAAGGACACTCAAAAGCCTGCCATCCATGGATTCTGTCAGTGTTTTGATCTGTTCACCATCAACATTGCGTGCAGCAGCAACCACAGCATCCCAGACACTGTTCAGAGAGGTGTACTGTTTTCCCTCCTTGTAAATCTCACATTTGATGATGGACCACAGGTTCTCAATGGGGTTCAGATCAGGTGAACAAGGAGGCCATGTCATTAGATTTTCTTCTTTTATACCCTTTCTTGCCAGCCACGCTGTGGAGTACTTGGACGCATGTGATGGAGCATTGTCCTGCATGAAAATCATGTTTTTCTTGAAGGATGCAGACTTCTTCCTGTACCACTGCTTGAAGAAGGTGTCTTCCAGAAACTGGCAGTAGGACTGGGAGTTGAGCTTGACTCCATCCTCAACCCGAAAAGGCCCCACAAGCTCATCTTTGATGATACCAGCCCAAACCAGTACTCCACCTCCACCTTGCTGGCGTCTGAGTTGGACTGGAGCTCTCTGCCCTTTACCAATCCAGCCACGGGCCCATCCATCTGGCCCATCAAGACTCACTCTCATTTCATCAGTCCATAAAACCTTAGAAAAATCAGTCTTGAGATATTTCTTGGCCCAGTCTTGACTTTTCAGCTTGTGTGTCTTGTTCAGTGGTGGTCGTCTTTCAGCCTTTCTTACGTTGGCCATGTCTCTGAGTATTGCACACCTTGTGCTTTTGGGCACTCCAGTGATGTTGCAGCTCTGAAATATGGCCAAACTGGTGGCAAGTGGCATCTTGGCAGCTGCACGCTTGACTTTTCTCAGTTCATGGGCAGTTATTTTGCGCCTTGGTTTTTCCACACGCTTCTTGCGACCCTGTTGACTATTTTGAATGAAACGCTTGATTGTTCGATGATCACGCTTCAGAAGCTTTGCAATTTTAAGAGTGCTGCATCCCTCTGCAAGATATCTCACTATTTTTGACTTTTCTGAGCCTGTCAAGTCCTTCTTTTGACCCATTTTGCCAAAGGAAAGGAAGTTGCCTAATAATTATGCACACCTGATATAGGGTGTTGATGTCATTAGACCACACCCCTTCTCATTACAGAGATGCACATCACCTAATATGCTTAATTGGTAGTAGGCTTTCAAGCCTATACAGCTTGGAGTAAGACAACATGCATAAAGAGGATGATGTGGTCAAAATACTCATTTGCCTAATAATTCTGCACTCCCTGTATATCTAAAATTAATAAATTTAGTAGATTCCCAGTTAATCATTGGTGGGGATTTTAATAGTGTATGTGTACCCCAACTGGATAGGTTAAGGTCTAGTGGCTCATATAGAGCAAAAAAAGAAGCAAAAATACTGTCCTCATTTCAAAAAAATATTAAACTGAGAGATATATGGAGAACACAACATCCTGATGAAAAAATGTTCACATGTGAATCTAAGACCTACCGTACACTCTCAAGAATTGATATGTTTTTAGTATCAGAAAGATTATTACACTTAGAAATCAAGACAGATATAAAAAATATTATTTTATCAGATCATGCTATCATTTCTTTATCTATCCAGTTGGGAAACAGCAGAGAGACCCTATGTGGTAAATTTTTCTTTCCTTCCTTCCTATATTCCAATATACAGTTCAGAGACTGGCTGGTTCAAAGATGGAGAGAGTATGTTTCCTTTAATAAGGAATATCTTCCTAAGACGGAAATATTTTGGGAAGCCGCTAAGGCCTTCTTTAGAGGTGAAATAAAAGCTTATATGGTTAAAAGAAAGAGGAAGTTAAGTGAGAGGGAATTACAATTAACCAACTATCTTAAAAACAAATTCATAAAATATATTGATTATCCCGATACGCCCAATTGGGCAAATTATCAGAAGGCTAAAAGAGAGAGAGACATTTTTTTTTTTTTTAAACTTTATTTTTGTATATGCTGGTTCCATCACAACACGGAAAGATATGTGCAAAAAATAAACAATACATAAAGGTACATAAGATGCGACCGTCTCTCAAGCCGTTTGTGCGGGAGAGCGTCACCAAAAGTCTTTTAGTGTCCATGTCGTCACAGAGTTCAGCATCATTTTCTAATTTTTAAACAAATAAAACTAAAAAAACATTTTTTAACATAATATAACATATCTCAAAACGTGGAGTGGAAGAAGTTCTCTAGTTAAGTTCTCCACTCCAGGGAAGGGGTGATTGGTGAAGGAAGGGGAGGGGAGGGGGGAGACCCACACCCCAGCACAGGCAACACAGGGAGATGTGGAAGATTCACAAGGTCTGCATAGTGTCAGATTCCTGGACTAGAAGTGAGGTGGAAGTAATACAATCATAATGTAGCAACAGTAGGGGCTGGATACCATCTACCACGAAGATTTTCTTCCATCATATATAAGGAGTTACGGAAAGGATACAGAATCCTATCTCTCACTTGTGGAGATAAATATAGAAGGTAAGGTTCCCATTTACGAATAAAAGCTTTGATTCTCCTTTCTAGGTCTCCCTGCACATCTGCTTGTTCTAAGAGTACCTGTGTATGTATGGTGTGTAGTAATTTCTTAAATGGAGGAGCTCTGTCGGACACCCAGTATTGCAGGATTAACCTCCTGGTAAGGAGTATCACAGAGTAAAGACATTTCTGGCGCCCTGGTGCAACCTCAAAATCATGCAGAAAAATGATGTTGGATGGTGTTAAGTCAACCCTCTCAGTCAACACCTTCTGGAGCCAAAACTTTAGTTTGCCCCACAGCTTGGTGAGTTTGGGACAATCCCAGGTAAGATGTGTAAGGTCTGGAGATTCAAGGGAGCATTTGGTACATTTGTCCACCGCCTGCGGAACCATTTTAGCTCTTAGTTTTGGAAGAATGTATGCCTGGTGGAGTAATTTGGTGTGGGCTTCTCTCGAGTATGCAGAAAGAGTGGTCATACGGACTTTTGAAAAGCTTTCTGTCAAGTCTGGTAGGGTAATTATGATGCCTCTTGTCTCTTGCCATTTGTTATAGATTGTCTGTAGGACCGAATGCTCTAGGTGGGCTGCTAATGCATTATAGATGTTGGTGATGGAGTGTGATCCCTGTTGTGTAAGTCGGAATAGTTTGTCTATGATGGAGTTTGTGTTCGTGATTTGGCTAGATGTGATGAGAGATTGAACATAATGTCTGCATTGAAAGTAGGCAAACATAGTGTTGGATGGGATACCGTAGGTCTCCCTCAAATTTTGAAACGGGTGGACCTGGAGTGTGGAGGCGTTTAGCATTTGTGCAATGGAAGTCAGTCCCAAGTTTTGCCAATCCTGGAATGCTCTGGTAGTGTAACCCGGGATAAACTCAGGGTTTCCTTGTATAGGTAAGTATTTGGACCCCCCTTGGTTTATTTTCCAAAATCTACACATCTTGCACCATGCCCTTAATGGGTCACGAAATAGTATGCTTTGAGAGATGTGGGAGGGAAGGGACGCCAGCTTAGCGTGTGGTAAATAAGCCACATTGAGAGGTGTGATAATATCAAGTTCTACAGCAGGGGTGAAGTAGTCGGATCTGGTGAGCCACCCCATAACTAACTTAGCTAGCGTTGCCCAGTTATACCACAGGATGTTCGGAAATTTGAGACCTCCCGCATCTAATGACATTGATAGTTTAGACTTGCTAATCCTATGTTTCTTCTGATTCCAAACAAAGGAAGCGAAGGCAGAAGAGATGGTTTGAGTGTCCCTGTTATAAAGTAATGAGAGAGAGACATTTTTAATGCAAAATCAACTTCAACAAGATCTGAAAAATAAAGCCAATTATGGTGTCTTCTCCCCTAAAACAGTGAAATTCTTGGCTAACATCTCAAAAAGCAAGAGGAAAAATAATTTTATTGGATCTATCTCATGCAAAGGGCAGACATATAATAATCCAAATGATATTGTAAGACAATTTCACTTGTTTTTTCAGAATCTTTATTCTGCTTCAGAAGTAAATCAAGAAGTGAAGTATAGATTCTGGAAGGATATGAAAGTACCTAAAATATCGCTAGCTCAGTTGAATACAATGAATAAAGAAATTATAGCAGAAGAAATTTCCAGGGCTATCAAAGAGGCAGCTCAAGGGAAGGCACCAGGCCCTGACCAATTACCTAGTGAATTTTACAAAATACTCTCAGTAGAAATTATGCCTACCCTGACTAATTTATTTAACGGTTACTTTCAGAATTTAAACCCTCTCAGACTTTCTCTGCCTCAAATATTACATTGATATTAAAGAAAGATAAAGACCCGAACTGTATGGATTCATATAGACCTATCTCACTACTTAATTGCGACTATAAAAAAATCATAGTTGACATCATACACCCGGATCAAACTGGGTTTATACCAGGTAGAACAGCACACAAAAATATAAGGAAAGCCATGATGATTATTGAACACACTCTTGCCTCCCATAGGACAGGGTCAGATAGGAATAAAGATTTCGCCATAATAACGGTCGATGCAGAAAAGGCCTTTGACTCTGTCCTATGGAATCATTTATTGACAGCGTTAAATAATTTTGGATTCTCGGGTCATTTTTACAATTATATTTCTGTATTGTATCAAAACCCTATCTCATATCTTAGTATAAACATTCTCTCTCCCTCTATCACCCTGTCTAAAGGTACCAGACAGGGATGCCCTCTCTCACCGTTACTCTTTAATTTGGCAATTGAGTCATTAGCTATTAAGAGTAGAGAAATTCTAGAGGGTATAAAAATCAAGCAGCAAAAGGTGATATTATCATTATACGCGGATAATATTTATATAGAAAATTCATCCAAAAACATCCCTGCACTAGTAGATATTCTATCAGAGTTTATTAAATTTACTGGTTATAGCATTAATTTATATAAGTCAGAAATTCTATGGATGTTCAAAAATAAAAAGAGCCTTGTTGAGAATGCTTTCAAATCTGCAGATAAATATATCAAATATTTAGGAATAAATCTATCTAGAAATCCAGATGAATGGTACAATCTAAATTTTTCTCACATATGGAGTAAATGTCAGGCGGAGATTCAAAGATGGAGTAGATTACCCATCTCACTATCAGCTAGGATCGCCCTAATCAAAATGCGAATATTTCCAAAAATTCTGTACGTAATACAGAATGTCCCTTGCCTGTTACGTAAGGTAGATGTGCAGAAATTTAATGCAGGATGTTCCCGTTTTCTGTGGGCCTCCAAAAAACCTTGTATAGCAATATCAAGGCTAATGCACCTGAAAGAAATGGGTGGTTTTGCTTTTCCAAATCTAATTAACTATAACCTGGCATGCCTTGCCAAAATTGCCCTAGACTGGCTAACCTCTGCCAACCTTGTCACTAGTTCTGAGGTAGAAGACAACATAATGTTTCCTTATTCGCCTAAAGCGTTATTGCATGTAGCCAATTATTTAAAGATTAAAGACCGGAAATTAAAAAATACCATCCAAAATGTAATTATAGCATGGCATAAAATATGTAAACAACTAGACATTAAACATACCTTCTCTAAATTTTTACCTATCATAGGAAATCCGGATTTTGAAAGTGGCTATACATTTGCCGCTTTTAAGCAATGGTCAGTAAATAATTTGAATCTGATGATACAGATGGTAGACCCACTATCCAATCATATAAAAACCTTTGAATCTTTAAGCAGAGAATTCAATATTGACAGAAGATCCTTTTTTGCCTATCTACAGATCAGACATTTTTACTATAATCGAGAAGTTCTAGAAGGAGACTTCTGGTCCCTAGGACCATTAGATATTATCATTAACAGATTTCAGAGGGGAGATCACTCTATCTCTCATATGTATAAACTACTATTAGCTAAAGAGTCAGAGACTAGGGTCAATAGTCTTTTCAGTATATGGAAACGAGATCTCCCTGACATTGAGCTAGAATATTTCAAAAATAGCCTCTCTAAGATAACCCATTTCACAAACAATATGGCAATGAAAGAATCCCATTTGAAATTGCTGAATAGAGCTTATTTAACTCCAAATAGACTCTCTAAGTGGAAAGGAGATAGTCTTTGTTTTAGATGCAGCTTCCCAGCTGCAGATTTATTCCATCTCTTCTATGCATGTCCAAAGGCAATTAAATTGTGGAAACAAGTTGAATATTGGCTAAATAGGCATCTACCTACTAAAATAGTACTCAATCCAATTCATATATTCTTTCTGGTATAGGAACAGTTTGAAACTAGAGCTCTGATTAACACAGTAATACTATTGGTTAGACAAATGTGCCTTAGGAAATGGAAGGAAAGACAGGTTCCTACTATTGCCTCTGTCATACGTACTATCCAGCAACAGATTTTGGTGGAGCAATTTGATCCTGGGATAAACTTAAAGAGATTTTTGAAAAAGTGGGATTTAGTTATCTTAGCTCAGCCCAGAGAGATTCAGCTGCAAATATTGAAATATTTCCGCAACTCAGCGGACTTCCTAGAATTAATATTATCAGATAGATATCCTGAATTTTGGAGACAGTATCTCCTCTGATAGGGGTTTAGGGAGGGGGGAGAGAAAGAGAGGGGAGGAGGAGGGGATTTATTTTCCTCCTTCCCTTCCTTTTCTTTATGTTTTTGTCTTTCCCATTTTATTATTTATTAAATATATATATATATATATATATATAAATCCCAGGAGTGTACCTTATAAAGGAGGTCAGGTTAAATTGTCAAGACATATGACATTTTTTTGTCTTATCTTTGTATTTTTGTTATATTTTGATGATTATCTTGCCCTGCGTGGCCAAAAAGATAAGGAAAGTATTGTTTTCTGTTTCTTTTATGAATCTGTGTACACTGCTGGTTATAAATAAATAAAAAATAAAAAAAGTTTTAATATTCAACATTTTATAAGCACACTTACATAGACCGGGTTATTGAATATAAACATCTCATATACATTATCTATATATCTGGTTTGTATACATATTAACCACGATCGGGGATTTGATCACGTGGTGTACCTGATCGAGATAACCAATTCAATCTATGCTGTGACATTTAAATGTAAAAAACACACCTTCTCTCTGATTTGCTGAAATCTTATGACATACTTTGAAGTAGGCAGAGTTATTAGGATTAAATACCCGCCAATCTTTAACCTCCGTAAACCCTTTGAGAAAGCCGAGTTACTGTGCGAAACATGTTAGGGGAGGTTGGGAGATAATGGGCTCCTTATAATCGTTGTTGTTTTAATATAGCAGGAACCAACTTAGATACTTTAAATATTTTTTATATGTTCTACGTAGTTTGTTTAAAAATATTTTGTCACATCAGTGGCTTAGATAAAAACCGAGTATTTCTAGCAGCTAAGTGCTATGTATATCCATGATATGGAGTGATAGACAGGAGACTCGTATATATTTAATCGGCACAATGTGGTGCTAATCGGATGCATCTGAGCATAAGAGGCAATAGTAGTGGTTAATTTAAGAATCTCGCAGTTGGTACTTTAACTTGACGCTGCAATATAGGAATTGAAGCAGCACAAATGATATATGAATATTTCTGGTTTATTACTGAGTCACACATGTGCTACCTAAGCCTAAGATTAAGTGAATAATGTCATCTCACTGATATGTGGGTGTTACTAAAGACAGAAAGATCCGTTATTTAAACTTTAACATATACATTTAATTTTTATCAGACTGGGGAAAAAGTAAAAACGAACATAATATTTTTTTAATGATATTATGGGGTACATTACTCTCTGTACCTAGTTATATTATACCCCATTCTGGGCAATGCAGTGTGATTAATTTAATCATAAGCTGAAGTTTTTTGACAAGCATATATCATCATAGTAATAGCGGACTGTTGATATCCAATAGAATAATATACATATATCTAATAACTATATACTATAGGTAATCCATTTGCTAGAGAATACTATGATCATTACTAATAAGAATTGAACCCTCAATTATTTATCACATATAATATTTGCCATCTCAGGAAGGGAGGTTTCACTAGAATTAGAGGAATAATTTTACTCGCTACAAATAGGTATATTAAAAACCTCTCTCTGATTTATGTATATGAATAATGTTAATTAATTCCGATTGTGATACTGCACAATAAGAATGTATATGGTATATCACAATATATTATAACCATCTATAAATTACACGTGGTACATTACATTATACCATTATCCACATAACCAATAATTATATGTGGTACATTACATTATACCATAATTATCCACAAAACTGTTGCAAAACTGTTGCCTAATATTATTATCTTAAGATTATGGATTAACAGTACATCCGAGATCTGACTCTCATAAGACTAATAATCAAGAGTTCAGAGTGTTTATTCATCAGAAATCCGGTTATTGGATGTCTACCTGCAACTCTGATTCAAGTTGATACATTATTGTGTTTTTAAATGTATTGTTCCTCCATTATTTTTAAAGTCCAATCAAAGTTATATTTTAAATTATCCAATATATCCACCATCTTGTAACTTAGTCGATTATTCCACCTATCTGGGAATTTGAGTGCTATCCATGTGTACAACCCTTGGAGATTCCATTCTCCTTTTGTCTCTCAATCTAAGTAGTTGCACTTTCACTGGGCAATATATGAAAAAAAAGCTAATGAATTTACAATTTAAAGGGACACTGAACCCAAATTTTTTCTTTCGTGATTCAGATAGAGCATGCAATTTTAAGCAACTTTCTAATTTACTACTATTATCAATGTTTCTTCTTTCTCTTGCAATCTTTATATGAAAAAGAAGGCATCTAAGCATTTTTATTGGTTCAGAACTCTGGACAGCATTTTTTGATTGGTGGATGAATTTATCCACCAATCAGCAAGGACAACCTAGTTTTTTCACCAAAAATGGGCCGGCATCTAAATTTACATTTTTGCATTTCAAATAAAGATACCAAGAGAATAAATAACATTTAATAATAGGAATAAATTAGAAAGTTGCTTAAAATGTCACGCTGTATCTGAATCACAAAAGAAAACATTTGGGTACAGTGTCCCTTTAAGAATATGTGGTTTTAAAAAAAATGTGAGTTAAGTAAATACGTGTACAATACGATGTAAATTCAAATAATACATGTTGGGGTAAAAAAAATGGTTGCAAGGAAGAAAGTTTAGAAACAGGGTTAAAGAAAAAAGACTATTATGCACCTTCCTCTATTCCCCCCCGCTTATATATTTAATTAATAAGTGAATTGCAATGAGTGAGAGCTGAAATGTGTTACAAACTGTGGAGCTAGAATGACTATAAGGAACTTAACGGGACAGCCTTATCAAAACTAAAGTTTCATGATTCAGATAGGACATGCAATTTTAAACAACTTTCCAATTCACTTTTATCATCAAATTTGCTTTGTACTCTTGGTATTCTTTGTTGAAAGTTAATCCTTAGTAAGCTTATGTGCTTATTATTATTATTATTATTATTATTATCGGTTATTTGTAGAGCCCCAACAGATTCCGCAGCGCTAATATTTAAGACACTGAAGACCGCCTCTTATCTCAGTGCATTTTGACAGTTTTCGCAGCTAGAGGGCTGTTAGTTCATATGTGCTATATAGATAACATTTTGGTCACTCCTGTGGAGTTATCGATGAGTCAGCACTGATTGGCTAAAATGCAAGTCTGTCAAAAGAACTGAAATTAGGGGCAGTCTGCAGAGACTTAGATAAAAGTTAATCACAGAGGTAAAAAGTATATTAATATAACTGTGTTGGTTATGCAAAACTGGGGACTGGGTAATAAAGGGATTGTCTATCTTTTTAAACAATAACAATTCTAGAGTAGACTGTCCCTTTAAAGAAATTAAGAATGTGGTGTGACGGGGAAATAGAGATGTCAGTTATGCAACACATCAGAAAGTGAATATAATACATAGTGATTCAATAAAGTAATGTCAGCTAGAACTTGCAGGGTGTTGGGATGGGAGAAATGGAATTACGATACAGTGTGCTATGTTTAGTGCGGGGAAAGAAGCTGGTTTTCTTGATAGACTTACAGAGAAGGAGGATATAGCAATTTCTTTCATGTAATTAGCAAGAGTCCATGAGCTAGTGACGTATGGGATATACAATCCTACCAGGAGGGGAAAAGTTTCCCAAACCTCAAAATGCCTATAAATACACCCCTCACCACACCCACAATTCAGTTTTACAAACTTTGCCTCCTGTGGAGGTGGTGAAGTAAGTTTGTGCTAGATTCTTCGTTGATATGCGCTTTGCAGCAGGCTGGAGCCCGGTTTTCCTCTCAGAGTACAGTGAATGTCAGAGGGATGTGAAGAGAGTATTGCCTATTTGAATACCATGGTCTCCTTCTACGGGATCTATTTCATAGGTTATCGGTCATAGAGATTTCTTATCCTACCTCCCTTTTCAGATCGACGATATACTCTAATATACCATTACCTCTACTGATTCTCGTTTCAGTACTGGTTTGGCTATCTACTATATGTAGATGAGTGTCTTGGGGTAAGTAAGTCTTATTTTATTATGACACTCTTAAGCTATGGTTGGGCACTTTATTTATAAAGTTCTAAATATATGTGTTTAAACTTATATTTGCCATGATTCAGGGTAATCAGTATTCCTTATTTCAGACAGTCAGTATCATTATTTGGGATAATGCATATGAATGATTATTTTTTTCTTACCTTAAAAGTTTTTCGATTGACTTTTTTCCCTGTGGGCTGTTAGGCTTGCGGGGGCTGAAAATGCTTCAATTTATTGCGTCGTTTTTGGCGCAAAATTTTTGTCATTTCCGGCACCCTAATTGACGCCGGAAGTTGTTCGTGGTTGCGTAATTTTTTTGATGTTTTTTGTGTTCAGACTTTTTTTGCGCCAAAAATGTGGGCGTTATTTTTTTCGGCGTCACCGGATGTGGCGTCATACTTAGAGCCAAAAAATATAGGCGTTGTACTTAGCGCCAATAATGTGGGCGTAATTTTTGGCGCCAAAAAAATGTGGGCGTCATTCTTGTCTCCACCTTTTTTTCACATTATTTCAGTCTCATTTTTCATTGCTTCTGGTTGCTAGAGGCTTGTTCATTGGCATTTTTTCCCATTCCTGAAACTGTCATTTAAGGAATTTGATAATTTTGCTTTATATGTTGTTTTTTCTATTACATATTGCAAGATGTCTCAACTTGACCCTGGATCAGAATCTACTTCTGGAAAGACGCTGCCTGATGCTGGTTCTACCAAAGTTAAGTGCATTTGTTGTAAACTTGTGGTAACTGTTCCTCCGGCTGTAGTTTGTGATGAATGTCATGATAAATTTGCTAATGTAGATAATATTTCCATTAGTAATAATCCATTACCTGTTGTTGTTCCTTCAACATCTAATGTCCAGGATGTCCCTGTTAATGTAAAAGAATTTGTTTTTAAATCTATTAGGAAGGCTCTGTCTGTTATTCCTCCTTCCAGTAAACGTAAAAGGTCTTTTAAAACTTCTCATATTTCAGATGAATTTTTAAGTGACCGTCATCATTCTGACTTGTCTGTTTCTGATGAGGATTTATCTGGTTCAGAAGATTCTGTCTCAGATATTGACACTGATAAATCTTCATATTTATTTAAAATGGAATTTATTCGTTCTTTACTTAAAGAAGTGTTAATCGCATTAGATATGGAGGAGTCTAGTCCTCTTGATACTAAATCTACTAAGCGTTTAAATTCAGTTTTCAAACCTCATATAGTTATTCCAGAAGTTTTTCCTGTCCCTGATGCTATTTCTGAAGTACTTTCTAGGGAATGGAATAATCTGGGTACTTCATTTACTCCTTCTCAAAGGTTTAAGAAATTGTACCCTGTGCCATCTGATAGATTAGAGTTTTGGCAAAATCCCTAAAGTTGATTGGGCTATCTCTACTCTTGCTAAACGTACTACTATTCCTACGGTGGATAGTACTTCCTTTAAGGATCCTTTAGATAGGAAGCTTGAATCCTTTCTAAGGAGAGCTTAGTTATGTTCAGGTAATCTTCTTAGACCTGCTATTTCTTTGGCTGATGTTGCTGCTGCTTCCACTTTCTGGTTGGAGGCTTTAGCGCAACAAGTGTCAGACCATAATACTCATAGCATTGTTAAACTTCTTCAACATGCTAATAACTTTATTTGTGATGCCATCTTTGATATCATTAGAATTGATGTCAGGTATATGTCTTTAGCTATTTTAGCTAGAAGAGCTTTATGGCTTAAAACTTGGAATGCAGATATGACTTCTAAGTCAACTTTGCTTTCTCTTTCTTTCCAAGGTAATAAATTATTTGGTTCTCAGTTGGATTCTATTATTTCAACTGTTACTGGGGGGAAAGGAACTTTTTTGCCTCAGGACAAAAAATCTAAAGGTAAATACAGGGCTGCTAATCGTTTTCGTTCCTTTCGTCAGAATAAGGAACAGAAGCCTGACCCTTCCCCTAAAGGAACGGTTTCCGTTTGGAAACCTTCTCCAGTCTGGAATAAATCCAAGCCTTTTAGAAAGTCAAAGCCAGCTCCCAAGTCCACATGAAGGTGCGGCCCTCATTCCAGCACAGCTGGTAGGGGGCAGGTTACGATTTTTCAAAGATATTTGGATCATTTCGATTCACAGTCTTTGGATTCAGAACATTGTTTCACAAGGGTACAGAATAAGTTTCAAGGTAAGGCCGCCTGCGAGAAGATTTTTTCTCTCTCGCATTCCAATAAATCCAGTGAAGGCTCAGGCGTTTCTGAAATGTGTTTCAGATCTACAGTTGGATGGGGTAATTGTGCCAGTTCCAGTTCTGGAACGGGGTCTGGGGTTTTACTCAAATCTATTCATTGTACCAAAGAAGGAGAATTTCTTCAGACCAGTTCTGGATCTAAAAATATTGAATCGATATGTAAGGATACCAACATTCAAAATGGTAACTATAAGGACTATTCTGCCTTTTGTTCAACAAGGGCATTATATGTCCACAATAGATTTAGAGGATGCATATCTTCATATTCCAATTCATCCAGATCACTATCAGTTTCTGAGATTCTCTTTTCTAGACAAGCATTACCAGTTTGTGGCCCTTCCGTTTGGCCTAGCAACAGCTCCAAGGATCTTTTCAAAGGTTCTCGGTGCCCTTCTCTCTGTAATCAGAGAACAGGGTATTGCGGTATTTCCTTATTTGGACGATATTTTGGTACTTGCTCAGTCTTCACATTCTGCAGAATCTCATACGAATCAACTTGTGTCGTTTCTTCAAAGACATGGTTGGAGGATCAATTTACCAAAGAGTTCGTTGATTCCTCAGACAAAGGTAACCTTTTTGGGTTTCCAAATAGATTCAGTGTCCATGACCTTGTCTCTAACAGAAAAGAGATGTCTGAGATTGGTTTCAGCCTGTCGAAACCTTCAGTCTCAATCATTCCCTTCGGTAGCTTTGTGCATGGAAATTCTAGGTCTCATGACTGCTGCATCGGACGCGATCCCCTTTGCTCGTTTTCACATGCGACCTCTTCAGCTTTGTATGCTGAACCAGTGGTGCAGGGATTATACAAAGATATCACAATTAATATCCTTAAATCCCAATGTACGACACTCTGACGTGGTGGATAGATCACCATCGTTTAGTCCAAGGGGCTTCTTTTGTTCGTCCAACCTGGACTGTGATCTCAACAGATTCGAGTCTGTCAGGTTGGGGAGCTGTATGGGGATCTCTGACAGCGCAGGGGGTTTGGGAATCTCAGGAGGCGAGATTACCAATCAACATTTTGGAACTCCGTGCGATTTTCAGAGCTCTTCAGTTCTGGCCTCTTCTGTAGAGAGAATCGTTTATTTGTTTTCAGACAGACAATGTCACAACCGTGGCATATGTCAATCATCAAGGGGGGACTCACAGTCCTCAGGCTATGAAAGAAGTATCTCGGATACTTGTATGGGCGGAATCCAGCTCCTGTCTAATCTCTGCGGTTCACATCCCAGGTGTAGACAATTGGGAAGCGGATTATCTCAGTCGCCAGGCGTTACATCTGGGCGAATGGTCTCTTCACCCAGAGGTATTTCTTCAGATTGTTCAAATCTGGGGACTTCCAGAAAAAGATCTGATGGCCTCTCATCTAAACAAGAAACTTCCCAGGTATCTGTCCAGATCCAGGGATCCTCAGGCGGAGGCAGTGGACGCGTTGTCGCTTCCTTGGAATTATCATCCTGCCTATATCTTTCCGCCTCTAGTTCTTCTTCCAAAAGTGATTTCCAAAATTCTAATGGAACGTTCGTTTGTACTGCTGGTGGCTCCAGCATGGCCTCACAGGTTTTGGTATGCGGATCTCATTCGGATGGCCAGTTGCCAACCTTGGACTCTTCCGTTAAGACCAGATCTTCTATCTCAAGGCCCTTTTTTCCATCAGGATCTCAAATCATTAAATTTGAAGGTATGGAAATTGAACGCTTGATTCTTAGTCATAGAGGTTTCTCTGACTCAGTAATTAATACTATGTTACAGGCTCGTAAATATGTGTCTAGGAAGATTTATTATTGACTCTGGAAGACTTACATTTCTTGGTGTTCTTCTCATAAATTCTCCTGGCATTCTTTTAGAATTCCTAGAATTTTACAGTTTCTTCAGGATGGTTTGGATAAAGGTTTGTCTGCAAGTTCCTTAAAAGGACAAATCTCTGCTCTTTCTGTTCTTTTTCACAGAAAGATTGCTAATCTTCCTGATATTCATTGTTTTGTACAGGCTTTGGTTCGTATCAAACCTGTCATTAAGTCAATCTCTCCTCCTTGGAGTCTTAATTTGGTTCTGAGGGCTTTACAAGCTCCTCCTTTTGAACCTATGCATTCTCTGGATATTAAATTACTTTCTTGGAAAGTTCTGTTCCTTTTGGCCATCTCTTCTGGTAGAAGAGTTTCTGAGTTATCTGCTCTTTCTTGTGAATCTCCTTTTCTGATTTTTCATCAGGATAAGGCAGTGTTGCGGACTTTATTTAAATTTTTACCTAAGCTTGTGAATTCTAACAACATTAGTAGAGAAATTGTTGTTCCTTCATTGTGTCCTAATCCTAAAAATTCTCTGGAGAGATCTTTACATTCTTTGGATGTAGTAAGAGCTTTAAAATATTATGTTAAAGCTACTAAAGATTTTAGAAAGACTTCTAGTCTATTTGTTATCTTTTCTGGTTCCAGGAAAGGTCAGAAGGCCTCCGCCATTTCTTTGGTGTCTTGGTTAAAGTCTTTGATTCATCATGCTTATGTAGAGTCGGGTAAATCTCTGCCTCAAAGGATTACGGCTCATTCTACTAGGTCAGTTTCTACTTCCTGGGCATTTTGGAATGAAGCTTCTGTTGATCAGATTTGCAAAGCAGCAACTTGGTCTTCTTTGCATACTTTTACTAAATTCTACCATTTTGATGTTTTCTCTTCTTCTGAAGCAGTTTTTGGTAGAAAAGTACTTCAGGCAGCTGTTTCAGTTTGATTCTTCTGCTTATAATTTCAGTTTTTTTCATTATTAAGATTAAAACTTTTGTTTTGGGTTGTGGATTATTTTTCAGCGGAATTGGCTGTCTTTATTTTATCCCTCCCTCTCTAGTGACTCTTGCATGGAAGTTCCACATCTTGGGTATTTATTATCCCATACATCACTAGCTCATGGACTCTTGCTAATTACATGAAAGAAAACATAATTTATGTAAGAACTTACCTGATAAATTAATTTCTTTCATATTAGCAAGAGTCCATGAGGCCCACCCTTTTTTGTGGTGGTTATGATTTTTTTGTATAAAGCACAATTATTCCAATTCCTTATTTTGATGCTTTCGCTCCTTTCTTATCACCCCACTTCTTGGCTATTCATTAAACTGAATAGTGGGTGTGGTGAGGGGTGTATTTATAGGCATTTTGAGGTTTGGGAAACTTTGCCCCTCCTGGTAGGAATGTATATCCCATACGTCACTAGCTCATGGACTCTTGCTAATATGAAAGAAATGAATTTATCAGGTAAGTTCTTACATAAATTATGTTTTTATGGTTCTTAAGTAACCGTTCAAAACCTATAGTTGAACAAAGATGTTTATTTTTAGGGTTCTCATTCAATTAAACTCACTTGTTCTTCAGTGAATAGACAGCATAGAATATCATAGGTATGTATCATGTCCACTGTTTCCCTTTAGCTGTTATGTGATTTAGAAATATGATGAAATGGTCTTGAAGTGAAAATGTAATAAAGTAGATAAACCAGGCACTCATAGACCTTATCTCGCAGCTCTATGATGCACTCAATGGAGCAGCATATAATAGAGAGATAGATGATTGATAGATTATAGATAGGTTAGATATGCAGAGAGATAGATAGATAAATAGATAGAGAGAGAGAGATAGAAAGATAGAGAGAGATGAAACATGGGTTTACTAATGTATTGGATTTGCCTCAAGTAGAAAAAAAATGTTTAACAGCTACACAAAGCACAACTCTCTATTATAATTGATATGACCCAACGCCACTGATTTCATGTAATTTCTGCATATATAGGGTAATAGAAAGATTACCTGTTTTTCCATTTGGAGAAGGTTTTGCAGGTTTTAGTCAGTGCAGAAAAGGGGTGAGTCGTTAGCAACCCAGAGGTGAAAACTAGAAAAACAGTCCAAAACTAGGTGTCAAAGAAGAGGGACAAAGCAGGTACGGAGGTCAGGGTTCAGTTCCAAAGTTCATAAATCAGTAAATCAATTCTCAGGTAGCGAATCTTAGCAGAAGGGTCAGATAGGTAGCATAATCCAGAAACGTTGCCTAGGTCAAGATAAGGGTAACAGGCCTAGAACAACATCATAATGTGCACAGCAGGTAATCCAGAGAGCTAGCCTCTCTAAGCCCACAATACTTAGTGTAGCCCCTGGCTCTGATAGCAGAGGATCTTCTAGCAATAATGCATCTCCCAACTCCAGCTCCAACAGCAGTTTGGGCCCAGCCGTGCATCGGCACTCGGCTCACGGCGCACAAGCCTGACAGAATAATAAATAATGCAGATATTATTATTATTAGTAGTGTTATTAGGATTTATTTTTAAATCACCAACATTTTTTCAGCACTATAGAGGGATAAATTACTCACATAAGACTGTGGCCATACATCTTGAGCATATAGCCGAGGTGCAGTATAAGAAAATTAAGTACAAGTTTATAGAATAGATATAGGGCGAGATTACATATGCGGCACAGGCTTCAGCGTAACTGCAGAAACCCGTGCCGCCTGTAATTTCACCTCGAACATCGGGGAATCACATAGACCCCGCCGGCAGTTCATAAAGTGCCGTAAGGCAGATAAACTAGCGATGTCCAGAAATGTGCATATATACAAATTTCTGGAGTCGCCAGTGACTTACGGCACTTTAGAAACTGCCGGCGTCTAAGAAAATAAAAATAAAATAAAATCTCCTGTAAAAGTCTAACACGCCTCCCAAAAATAAAGCCGACACATCAAAACCCCTATATTCGCCAACACCCCCATATCGGAACTAATAATAAATGTATTAACCTCTAAACAATCAAACCCCCACATCTAAATAAACCTAATTAATCTATTATCCCCTAAACTGCCAAACCCCCACATCGCAATAAACCTAATTAAATTACTAAGCCCCCTAACCTAACACCGCATAAATTAACTTCAAATTACATAAAATAAAATTCTAAATTACAATTAAAATAAAAAAATCCTAACAGTACTTTAAAAATAAAACAGATTAAATTAAAATAATCTAAAATTACAAAAAATAAAAAAAGGTCTAACATTAAAGAAAATGAACCAAACTATCAAAAATTAAAAAAATAAATAAACCTAATCCCTATGAAAATAAAAAAGCCTCCCCCCAAAAAAACACCCCCATATCTAATACTAAACTACCAATAGCCCTTAAAATGGCTTTTTGTAGGGCATTGCCCTAAGTTAAACAGCTCTTTTTCATTAAAAGTCCCCCCTAACAGTAAACCCCTGCACCCACCAAACTCACTAAAATAAAAAAAAACTAACACTAAAAACCAAAGCTACCCATTTCCCCTAAAGGGGCATTTGTATGCGCATTGCCCTTAAAAGGGCATTCAGCTCTTTCACTGCCCTTAAAAGGGCATTCAGCTCTTTTTAGTGCCCAAAATCCCTATTAAAAAAAAATAATAATAAAAAAAAATCCTTACTCTAACCCCCAAATAGGTACTCACCGTTCCTGAAGTCCGGCAGAGAAAGTCTTCTTCCAAGCGGCGACATTGTGGCAACGTCTTCTACCTTCATCCAGGACCAAGCTGACGCGGAACGGAGATGAGCACAGAACAGAAGACCGGCAACCGCAAAGCCATCGAGCGTGGAGATCCTCTTCGTACGATCACCCCCGCACACTGAGGATTGAATTCAAGGTGCGCGTTTAAATATGGGGTACCTTGCATTCCTATTGGCTGATTTGATTCTTCAAATTCAAATCAGCCAATAGGATGAGAGCTACTGAAATCCTATTGGCTGTTCAAATCAGCCAATAGGATTTCAGTGGAATATTTTGGCAGTGTTAACAGAAAAATGTAGTTCTTTGTGGTGACACTGAAGTATTTATGAATACAGGTTGGTCACCAAGCTATGGAAGCACTTTGAATAGATTTGAGTTTAAATCTTTAGCTACCATAAATGGATTTTTGTTAAGCTAAAATACAGTATTCTTAAAGCCGTCTCTGGTAGATTTAACTGCTGAGATCTAATGGATTTTGGTTTAGTGGTAATGGTTTTAGCATTATTTCCATAAAATTCTGATACTTAAATAATGGGTTTCCAGATGGGTTATTTCTCTTGGTTTCCTTTGTTGAAAATTATACATAGTTGAGCTTAAAATCAGGATCTAGCTGGAGATTCATTCCTGGCTACACATATATGCAGGGGTGGAAAAAAATATCACTATAGTTTACTAGTCAGGGGTTAAAAGTGACTACCCTAGAGACAAAAAATAACTCCATTAATTCAATGCTAAAAATAGGAAAAATAAAAAAATTTACAAAACCGCTGAGACTGGTGGACTAGAGGAAATTTCAAGCTCTGAACATATGCTTCTTGTTCAGTTGGTACCCAGTAGTGAATTGCTGCTTTGGAGCTGCAGGGGTAAAACACATAGGGGTTGATTACGATCCAATGTAAAGGCTAGAGACACTCCACAAATGGGTTAAACATATAGTAGAAGAACTGCTCAGGACCTGCTGATTCTTAGCGGAAACTGCTTCTTACCCAATCAGCAGTTCTAGTTGCATTACCCAGCTGTGCAACTAGCACTACTAATTAGATCAGCTGCAGTGCTCTGCAGGTCACGAGTAATAATTATACCATAGGTCAGATTACAAGTGGAGCGCTAAATATCGCTTGCATGTATTACAAGTTATTTGCAATGTAAACACAAGCTCGCGTTCGCATTTGCTAGGAAGTATTTTGCTCATGAGAGTGCGCTTTAATAGTCTCCTATGGGTGCCTCATTCTGATGCCGTCACAGACAGCATCAGAACCTCACACAGCGAAAGGGGTAAGTAGCTCAGCGATGAGCAGCGGTTAATAAATATATATGAAAACAAAACAATATATAAACTTGCTCTAATCAAAATAAAATAAAACAAATGTGATAGTGCACAAAAAAGGTTAAATGTCCCAAGGGTAGGTAATCACGATGGTTATTTGAAGGTGAACCTCAGGGAGAAAAAGAAAAACACATATAGTGAAGTACTTCGATTATTCAAATATTAAAAAGAGCAAAGAACGATAAATTAAGCTCTAGATATTAAGGTACTGAAAAAAAACTCCTAATAGGAGAAAAAGACAAAGATCGATATCCCAGCTGGGTTAAAACTCCACATGGAATGAATCAGAAGTGGATAAAAGAATATAACCCTTTTTTTAAAAACAAGTTAGCCACAAGGCATACATATGAGACTGTCCCAGTCAAAGACCACTGCAAGCAAAGACCGTGTTTTCACAGTGTCTACTGAATGCTGTTTTTGGTCCAGTAAGGAACAAGACTCCGCCTCTTTTGTGACGTCACTCCGCTCCGACGTACGTTTCGTCAATTACAGCTTGGCTTTTTCGAGGAATATGTTATATATTATATTCTTTTATCCACTTCTGATTCATTCCATGTGGAGTTTTAACTCTGCTGGGATATTGATCTTTGCCTTTGTCTTCTATTAGGAGTTTTCCAGTGCCTTAATATCTAGAGCATGATTTTGAACTTCTAGGAGAACGTGAGTACCATTCTTTGCTCTTTTTAATATTTGAATAATCACAAGACTTTACTATATGTGTTTTTCTTTTTCTCACAGAGGTTCACCTGTAAATAACCATTGTGATTACCTACCCTGGGACATTTAACCTTTTTTTTTGTGCACTATCACATTTGTTTTGTTTTAATAAATATATATGTATATGAAAAAATACATATACTGTATATTTATGTGTTAATATTTAAATATACACATATTAAAACAAATATATATATGTATATATTCATATACATATATATTTACATTGCCGTCTATAGGAACACACAGTTTATTTGATAATGTTTAATTTCTCTAATTCCAAAGGTAAAAGGACTTGATAAACCACGAACAACACTTTTCCACTCGTGTACCTTAATAATGCATATGAAAAAAAAACCACACTGAAATAAGCCCTACTGTATTGGAGGATGTCACCAAACAAATATGAACACTTTAAGCTCTGTCAGTTGAAGTTAAAAAAATGATGATAAACACTTTTAAAGTAATAAAATTAGCAAAATCAATAATTCAACAAATACAAAGTAATACACATCAACAATGCCCCTGTCCAAAAATACATAACATATTTCTAAGGTTTTGTAGCGCAGCCTGTTAATTGTACACATCATTTATTAACATCACTACACAATATAAATGGAGATAAATTAATATACACAGGGGGGGTGCACTGCTTACAGGGCTGTGTAATTTTTAACAATAGCATATGTTCACATTTTCAAAGTGAACATTTTATAAGCGAGGCAATCATTTTTATGAATTATACAAGAATTACACTCAATACTCTCAACACTGCTGGTTACTAACTAACAAACTGCCTACTGACATCTGCTAAGGAATGCTGAGTTAACCTACTGTCTCTTCTGCTTTCAGGTACGTGAATTAAGGCCCTGCATTGAAATCTTGCTATTCCCTGCTTTTCTGTCATTTTACACCAAGTCTCTCTTTTTAGTATGTGAATTAAGGCCCTGCATTGAAATCTTGCTATTCCCTGCTTTTCTGTCATTTTACACCAAGTCTCTCTTTTTAGTACGTGAATTAAGGCCCTGAATTGAAATCTTGCTATTCCCTGCTTTTCTGTCATTTTACACCAAGTCTCTCTTTTTAGTACGTGAATTAAGGCCCTGCATTAAAATTTTCCTATTCCCTGCTTTTCTGTCATTTTACTCCAAGTCTCTCTGTGTATATATATATTGAGCAAATGAATTTAGGCTGTTAAAATTAAGTCCTGCATTTTTTGTAATGATTTTTCCCAATGTCTCAATTCTAATGTCTAGTTAATTGTCATGTGATGCTCAATCCTTATCAATACTTGCTATAACTCTAAAATTTATAGTTTTCTTATGTCACAGTTTTAAACCCCTTCAAATTTTATTGTCTGTTTACTTAACTCATCTCACCCTGACCAGACTTTAACATTCCAATTGGCCTTACCAACTGTCTTTGATTAGCAATTAAGTAAATTTAGTGGGCTCAGCTGACTGCCCTACCTGTATATATTTCAGACTAGTTTGGGGATGTGCAGTGCACAGGGGGTGCACTGCTTACAGGGCTGTGTACTTTTTAACAATAGCATATGTTCACATTTTCCAAGTGAACATTTTATAAGTGACGCAATATTTTCTAAGAATTATTCAAGGATTGGGCAAGGGGCAAGACACAAGGCAAGTACTCTTGTAATACTATGTTTTATGTATCTCATTGTATCCTTTTGCAAGTGCTGCTGTAACACTGTCATGTCTTTACTTGGTTCCCACTTTCATAATAATGCTCAATATCTTCATATTCCTTTTTGCTACCTCTTGTCTCTATAACAAACTACATTACTCACTTACTCCTTCTCCTTCTCCAGCTGCACTGTTCATTTGCCCATCTCTCTTATACTCACCTTACTTTTGTACTCATGAACTCTACCTATTCCTAAATACTCTCTCTCCCCCCAGCACTTCAGCCAAACAACAGTCTCATTACTGCAAATCTGCTTCTCATCTCATGTCACTCTCCCTCTTGCTCATACTAGCTGCTTGCGACATCTCCCCTAATCCTGGTCCCTCACAACCTCCTAACCTTTCACATCCTTGTGTGCCTTTCAATAGACTTCATAAACTAAACTCTGGTAACCTTAATCACATTCCTCTTACATCTAAAAACCCCTCCCCCTTCACTTGTGCACTCTGTGTCACGCTTGCCTTGCTTGATTACTCCTCACTTGCCCCTTTAACAATTACTGGCATCTCACATTCAAAGTACACACCTTCTACACAGATTTAGTATAAAGCAACCCAGCAGCAAGCATTCAATGCTTCGTTATTCCTGTTGCAAGCAGAAGCAATCTGGGAAGCACTTACCGAGCCTTCCCTCCAACCCGCCCACTCACACACAACTCATTGCCGAGGACCCGGATCAAGCGGTGACGTCACACGCCAACGGAAGCGCGCCGACCACAACTCAGCTGGGAAGCCTCAGCAAGGTTCACTTCTCTGTCACTGCTTTCAGGGGAAAGAGTCTTAAGCGCACAAACTACCGACTACTACATACACAACTCGGTAAGTTCAATTACCGCTTCAAGTACTAACCTGCTACCAATAGATATACTGTGCCAATTAAAGCATACAACTTCCATCTCTGATCCACTGTTAACCTAATTGTTTTGGATAAAGTAATTACCACAAAATGTCAGTTAAGAGAACCTAATGTTTCAGTTAAGTTATCATTTAAGCTGCTGTTACTATAATCACTCCAGGCTATTACCAAGCAAGGAATTGTTTAGCTAACTACTTTACTGGTACTTTTATTGTAAGCTGCTGTTGTTATTCAGGCACAGAGGTTCAATACTGAGTAGAGTTAATCACTCACTTGTCTCATCTATTGACCTTCCCTGCCTTAGTCTAATGTGAAGTGTATTGCTAGATACTTTTGCCCAAGCTGCCACCAACTTTCCAGTCTATCTGTAATACACCTCCCTACACAACATTTCTGCAGTTGCGGTCCTTGTATTTATCAGAACTTATTCTCCTTGCAGGGGATACTGAGTTAAGAATCCCTGACAGTAATAACGAAGCCAGGATGGACCCAGCAGCCCTAGTAGCTCATGTAGAGGCACTTACAAAAACAGTAGAAAACCTCTCTAAGGGGCTCACTGCTTTGCAAGCTGACAACACCTCATTAAGACTATATATTAATGAGAAGTTTGACAGCTTGAAATTAACACACTCTTCACATGAACCACAACCAAATCCACCACAACCATTTAGTGGACAAAGAAGTGAGTTCAGGGAGTTCAGAAATTCTTGTTTTCTTTATTTTCAATTGAAACCTTAAACCTATATAAATGACCACTTGAAGGTACTTACAACTATATCCAATCTGCATGGGGAACCCTGCATATGGGCAAATCTGTTTTTTGAGACTAATGACCCCATATTATTTCCTTTGGAGCAATTCTTTAAGGCTATGGGTCAGCTCTACGATGACCCCTACAAGCAGTTATCTGCTGAGACTGCTATGAGATCCCTGCGCCAGAATGAAAGGCCAGTGGAAGACTATATCGCTGAATTCAAAAAGTGGTCACCAGACACTCAATGGAATGACCTCTCATTGAGAAACCAATTTAGGCTTGGTCTCTCCGAAACCCTCAAGGATGAGTTAGCTAGGCAACCGCTCCCTGACTCCCTAGAGAAGCTCATAGACATCAGTATCACCCTAGACAGACATATCAGGGAGAGACGCACAGAGAGAGCCCATCATGACACTACTCCTAAACACCCCACTCTTCTTGCACCCACCATTCTCCCACATAAGCCTCCACCTAGGGCTGCAGAGACTCTGATGGAATTAGGGTTCATTAAGGGACCTCTTACCCCACAAGAAAAGTTGAGGAGGAAAACCCTGGATCTCTGCATGTACTGTGGCGGCTTAGATCACACAGTAAAAGACTGTTTACAGCTTCAACGTAGGAAGGGTAAGCAAAGAATTACACATCTTTGTTTATCTGCTAAACAGCAGCGTTCTAACCATTGCATCCTTCCTATTCTCTTACAGTGGGAACACCGCAGACTCCACTCTGAGGCAATTCTAGATTCCAGTGCAAGCCACAATTATATAGATCACCAGTTTGCTGTTAAAAATAAAATACCACTGATAACAAAAAACACACCCAGTCTCCTTTGTTTTGTTGATGGTAAGGAAATTACCTCAGGCCCTATTAGATATCATACAATACCTATACGGATTTCTACACAGTCCTTACATACTGAGTTTGTCAGTTTTGATGTAATACCATCCCCCATGTACCCGATTATCCTGGGCATAACTTGGTTCAAACAACATGATCCAACAATAATCTGGTCCACTTCACAAATCACATTTGATTCTACCTATTGTTCAAATACGTGTCTCCATCAGGAACAATTACTGTTGGATACTGCTGACCACATTCCTATTGAATATACATCCTTCTCTGATGTTTTTGACAAGAAAGAGTCAACCAATTTACCTCCTCACAGGATGTATGACTGCCCGATTGATTTACATCCTGGTGCTGATATCCCTTATGGTCATGTCTTTCCTCTTTCAGATCCTGAACTAGTGCATCTCAAAACTTATCTAAAAGAAAATCTACAGAAGGTTTTTATACGTCCCTCCACCTCCCCTGCTGGAGCTGGGATATTCTTTGTTAAGAATAAAGATCTTTCCTTGAGACCCATAATAGATTATAGGGAGCTGAACAAACGCACTATAAAGAACCGCTATCCTCTGCCTTTAATTCCTCAATTGATTGACAGGTTAAGGGGTGCCACAATTTATACCAAGCTTGATCTGAGAGGGGCATATAATTTAGTACGCATCAAACAGGGTCATGAGTGGTTAACTGCATTCCGAACAAGATACAGCTTGTTTGAGTACACTGTCATGCCATTTGGTTTATGTAATGCTCCTGCCACTTTCCAGTATTTCATCAATGATATCTTCAAGGACTATCTAGACCTTTTTATGGTCATCTATTTAGATGATATCCTCATATACTCCTCTAACCTCCAGGAACATATAAAACATGTTACTCTAGTCCTGACTCGTCTAAGAGATAACTCATTATATGTCAAACTGGAAAAATGTTCATTTCACACCCAAGAAATAAAATTCTTGGGTTATAACATAACACCCACCGGAATAGAGATGGAGAATGACAAAATTACAGCGGTAAAAAATTGGCCTGTTCCCAAAAGTAAAAAAGACATCCAGAGATTAATGGGGTTTGCAAATGTTTACAGGAAATTCATCAAGAACTTCGCTGACCTCTCCAGACCATTAACAAATCTAACTAAGGCAACCCATCATTTCATTTGGAATGACCAGCTACAGGGAATCTTCAACTTCCTAAAATCTGCCTTTACTACAGCTCCTATTCTACGTTACCCAGATCCAACTCTCCAGTACATATTAGAAGTTGATGCCTCCAATTTCGCCCTTGGTGCTATCCTCTCACAGAGGACTACGACTACTGAACCTCTACATCCAGTGGCCTATTACTCCCCCCTATTAACTAGTGCTGAAATCAACTATCCAATAGGGGATAAGGAGTTGTTAGCCATCAAAAGTTCCTTAGAACATTGGAGACATCTGCTGGAAGGAACTTCCATCCCTATACTTATCTACACAGACCATAAGAACCTCGAGTATTTGAAGACAAACCGCACTCTTAGCTCTCATCAAGTACGCTGGAACCTCTTCTTATCCAGATTCAATTATTTCATCACATACCGACCAGCTCACAAGAATAAAAAAGGTGACGCTTTATCCAGACAGCTGCTAGACCCCCAAACACCTCTCACAGAATCTTCTCTGATTCCAGCAGACAGGTTCTTGGCCTTAACCGCTGAACAAACCAACCGTTTTAAGACAGAACAACTCTCTGACAACCAAAAACCTCTTCGCAATTTAACCAAACATCAGGACGGATTGTACTACTACCAACAACAGGTCTACATACCACCTTCACTCAGATCAACTGTGCTTCATACGTTACACGATTCTCACTTTGCTGGACATTTGGGAATACATAAGACCCAGGATTTAGTCCAGAGGTTCTTTTGGTGGCCCTCTCTGCTACCAGATACGGCTCAATACGTCCAAACCTGCAAAACCTGTACAACAACTAAAACAGGAAAGATCTCCCCAACCGGATACCTAATTCCTTTGCCAACTCCGCACCGTCCGTGGACTGATATTGCCATTGACTTCATTGTTGATCTCCCTATTTCGCAGAAGCTCAACACTATAATGGTTGTCGTCGACTTATTCAGTAAGATAGCACGCTTCGTCCCATATCATAAACTTCCTACCACTTCGGAAACTGTCACCTTGATTTTCACCCACGTCTTTAAACTTCATGGTCTGCCAAACACCATCACCTCCGACAGAGGTAGCCAGTTCACTAGTAAATTTTGGAAACAGCTTTGTCACTCACTTAACATCACTAGACGGCTCAGTACCTCTTTCCATCCTCAAACCAACGGTCAGACGGAGCGGACAAACCAATGGTTAGAACAATATTTGAGGTGTTTCGTGTCAGCAAGACAGGATGATTGGGCCACTCTTCTTCCCTACGCAGAATTCGCCTTCAATAACTCTGTACACTCTTCTACCAAGTCCACACTATTTTTTACCAATTATGGCTTCCATCCAACCTTTGAATGGGATTCCTCATCTGATAACACTTCCCCAGTGGTAAACGGACTGCTTAATATGATATCGGAGACTTTTTCCTTAGTGAAACAGAATATTGATTTAGCTAAAACCCGCTACAAGCATCAGCACGATAAAAAAAGGGTTCCATCTCCTTCTTACGTGGTTGGCGATTATGTCTGGTTGTCCACCCGTAATTTACATCTCCCAGTCCCATCGAAGAAATTGACCTCTGCCTACATTGGACCTTTCCCTATTACGGAGGTGGTTAATGCCAATTCTGTTACTCTTAACCTGCCTGCCACAATGAAATCTCATCCTACTTTCCACGTCTCTTTACTCAAACCATATAGGCAACTCAGACAACATTCTCCCACTGACCCGGTCACCCCCCAGATACCGGACTGCTCCGTGGAATATGAAGTTCAGGATGTGCTGGATTCACGTAGACTGCGTGGCCAGCTTCAGTATCTGGTGCACTGGAAGGCTTACCCCGACTCTGAAGATTCTTGGGAGCCAGCTGACAACCTCTCTGCCCCTCGGTTGGTTAATCGGTTCCACAGCAGACATCCCGACCGACCTTTCCCTGATCACCGGAGTTGATCCATCGGGGAGGGGTCCTGACACGCTTGCCTTGCTTGATTACTCCTCACTTGCCCCTTTAACAATTACTGGCATCTCACATTCAGAGTAAACACCTTCTACACAGATTTAGTATAAAGCAACCCATCAGCAAGCATTCAATGCTTTGTTATTCCTGTTGCAAGCAGAAGCAATCTGGGAAGCACTTACCGAGCCTTCCCTCCAACCCGCCCACTCACACACAACTCATTGCCAAGGACCCGGATCAAGCGGTGATGTCACACGCCAACGGAAGCGCGCGCCGACCGCAACTCATCTGGGAAGCCTCAGCAAGGTTCACTTCTCTGTCACTGCTTTCAGGGGAAAGAGTCTTAAGTGCACAAACTAGCGACTACTACATACACAACTCGGTAAGTTCAATTACCGCTTCAAGTACTAACCTGCTACCAATAGATATACTGTGCCAATTAAAGCATACAATTTCCATCTCTGATCCACTGTTAACCTAATCGTTTTGGATAAAGTAATTACCACAAAATGTCAGTTAAGAGAACCTAATGTTTCAGTTAAGTTATCATTTAAGCTGCTGTTACTATATTCACTCCAGGCTATTACCAAGCAAGGAATTGTTTAGCTAACTACTTTACCGGTACTTTTATTGTAAGCTGCTGTTGTTATTCAGGCACAGAGGTTCAATACTGAGTAGAGTTAATCACTCACTTGTCTCATCTATTGACCTCCCCTGCCTTAGACTAATGTGAAGTGTATTGCTAGATACTTTTGCCCAAGCTGCCACCAACTTTCCAGTCTATCTGTAATACACTTCCCTACACAACATTTCTGCAGTTGCGGTCCTTGTATTTATCAGAACTTATTCTCCTTGCAGGGGATACTGAGTTAAGAATCCCTGACACTCTGGAACTCTCGCTCTGTTTGCAACAAGCTCACTTCTATCCATGATCTCTTTATCTCCCACTCTCTTAACCTTCTGGCTCTTACAGAAACCTGGCTCTTTGCTTCAGACACAGCATCCACTGCTGCACTGTTACATGGGGGTCTCCATTTCAGCCACACTCCTAGGTCTGGCAATAGACAAGGAGGTGGTGTCTGTATTTTACTTTCCTCTCGTTGCACCTTCCAACAAATACAGCCCTTCTCTTCACTCACATTTTCTTCATTTGAAGCACACATGATTCGGTTATTCTCTCCCCTCTCTATACGTGTTGCAGTCATATACCGCCCCCCCTGGCTCCCCAACTCAATGATTAGATCACTTTGCTGCCTGGCTCCCTTATTTCCTTTCCTCAGACACCCCTGCCCTCATTCTTGGTAACTTTAACATCCCTCTTGACAATCCCAATGCCTCCTCTGCAATACAACTTCTTCAACTGACTTCCTCTTTCGGCCTGTCACAATGGACTGACTCTCCCACTCACAAAGATGGTCATTCCTTTGATCTGATTTTCACCTATTGATGCACTCTTTCAAATTTAACAAACTCCCCTTTTCCTCTCTCTGACCATCATCTCCTAACTTGCAACATCACTTCCCTACCTACAACTCCCCCTCCCTCTACCCCTCACACCAAACTTCACAGAAGCACTAAGTCACTAGATCTGCATCAGCTCGCTAGCTCTCTCACACCTCTCCTCTCATCCATCACCTCCTTTTCCTGCCCTGACCAATCTATCTGCCAGTATAATTCCACCCTTACATCGGTCATTGACACTGGCCCCTCCAACCTTAGCTCAGAAACCACACTCTCATCCTCAGCCCTGGCATACTCCTCTGACACGATACCTACGCAGATGCTCCCGTACTGCTGAGCAACATTGGAGGGAATCTCGGAGTTCAGCTGACTTTCTTCACTACAAGTTCATCCTGAACTCCTACTATTCTGCCCTTAATCTTTGTAAGCAACAATATTTTTCTAATCTCATCTCTACTCTTTCCTCTAACCCTAAACATCTATTCAACAGATTTCTCCGCCCACCCCCAGCTCCTAACACAACCTCTCTCTCAGATCAAGATTTTGCAAGCCACTTCAACAACAAAATTTACTCCATCAGAATTGAAATCAGCTCTCAACATACTTCCAATCTCCCACCCCTCAAAAGCTCACGATCACCGAAAACCCAAATATCCAAAAATGCATCTCTTTTGCCCCTGTTAATGAGGATGAAGTTTCTGCCCTTATACTGTCCTCCCACCTCACTACCTGTCCCCTCGACCCCATCCCCTCACAGCTACTCTCCTCCCTCTCTTCTACCCTCACCACCATACTCGCACACATTTTCAACCTCTCCCTCAGCACTGGTATATTTCCCTCATCTCTAAAACATGCACTGGTCACACCTATCCTCAAAAAACCTTCCCTTGATCCAACCTCCCCTTCCAATTACTGCCCTATTTCCCTACTCCCTCTTGCCTCAAAGCTCCTCGAAAAGCTAGTTTACGCACATCTATCCCATTTCCTTACACTAAACTTTCTTCTTGACCCACTGCAATCTGGATTTCATTCCCATCACTCTACAGAGACAGCAATTGTCAAGGTTACCAATGACCTACTTACAGTAAAATCCAAAGGCCACTTCTCTCTGCTTATCCTCCTTGACCTGTCTGCAGCCTTTGACACTGTTGACCACCCACTTCTGCTCCAAACCCTCCAATCCTTCGGCATCTGTGACACAGCTCTCTCATGGTTCTCTTCCTATCTGACACTGTACATTTAGTGTAGCCTTCTCCGGAGAATCCTCTGCCCCATTACCACTTTCTGTTGGGGTACCTCAAGGCTCTGTCCTTGGTCTCCTTCTCTTCTCAATCTACACGTCGTCACTAGGTTCCTTAATAAAGTCCCATGGGTTTCAATACCATTTGTATGCCGATGACACCCAAATCTACCTCTCTGCACCAGACCTACCTCCTTCCTTACTAACCCGTGTCACTAACTGTCTTTCTCACATCTCATCTTGGATGTCTTCTCACTACCTTAAGCTAAATCTCTCCAAAACTGAACTCCTTATTTTTCCCCCTTCTTCCAATGTCTCCACCCCCAACATTTCTATAACTGTTGATAATTCCATAATTACCCCTACCCTGCTCACCCAATGTCTTGGGGTCACACTTGACTCAGATCTTTCCTTCACTCCTCACATCCAGTACTTGGCTAAAGCCTGCCGTTTACAATTTAAAAACATTACTAATATTAGACATTTCCTTACACAAGATACAACCAAGATTTTAATCCACTCTCTCATCCTTTCCCGCCTCGACTACTGCAATTCCGTCCTCTCTGGTCTACCTAGCTTCTGCATAGCTCCTTTACAATCCATTATGAATGCCTCTGCCAGGCTCATCTTCCTTACTCGTCGCTCTTCATCTGCTGTACCTCTCTGCCAATCCTTTCACTGGCTTCCTCTTGCCTCTAGGATTAAACATAAAATCCTCACCCTTACATATACAGCTCTCAACTGCACTGCTCCCCCCTACATCTCAGAACTTGTCTCTAGATACTCTCCCTCCCGTCCCCTTCGATCAGCTCAGGATCTCCTCCTCTCCTCCTCTCTTGTTAGTTCCTCACATTCACATTTACAGGACTTTTCCAGACTGGCCCCCATCTTGTGGAATTCCCTGCCTTGCTCCATAAGACTCTCCCCTAGTTTTAACAGCTTCAAGCACTCCCTAAAAACTCTACTATTCAGTGATGCATACAACCAACACTAACCTTTCATAACACCATTGCTTTCCCCTTGAACCCCTTAGATTGTAAGCCTATGGGCCCAGCTGTTTACAGGTCGCTTCATAAGAGCAGACTCAAAGCTATCCTGTACACCGACTATGTTTACAGCACTGCGAAATCTGTTGGTGCTCTACAAATACCTGATGATAATAATAATAATAATAATAATATTATTATGCTGAAGCATACGATATAGAAAAATAGAGACAATTCTGGAATCAGATTAAGACCCCTAAAATCTCTTTAGAAACTTTGGCAGATATCAACAAACCTATCTCGGAACAAGAGAAATCAAACAAAGCAGCAGGTCCGGATTGTCTTCCTGCGGAATTTTATAAGATACTTCAGACGCATGTTTCTGCAACACTTATGAAACTATTTAATTATTATTTTGTTAAAAATAATAAATGTTCCCCATATTTTGCGGCTGCGGTAATTTCGTTGATTCCAAAAAAAACAAAGATTTAGAATTGCCAGAATCCTATAGGCCTATATCTGTCTTAAATATGGATTATAAGATTTTGACCTCGATTATAGCTAATAGATTAAAGCCCCACCTAGGTAAGATAATTCACGAAAATCAGGCGGGTTTTATGACAGGGAAAAATCTCACAAAAAATATCCGTAAGGTTATGACACTGCTTGACTTTTTCTGGAACAAATTTAAAACATCTAGACAGGAAGATATACCGGACCTAGCGCTATTAACGGTCGACGCGGAAAAAGCGTTCAATCGCATTTCTTGGAAACATCTATTCTATTCTTTAGAACAATTTGGTCTGACCGGTCACATATTGGAATTTACACAAATAATATATACCTCTCCAACCTCGTCTTTATTAATCAACGGTGAGATTTCTTAACATATATTACTGCAGCGGAGCACTTGACAGGGTTGCCCTTTATCGCCACTGTTGTTTAATTTATCTCTAGAACCGTTTGCGATTTTGCTTAGTCAACAATAAGATGGGATTCGTATAGGAGAGCAAAAAACTGTATTATTACTATACGCAGATGATATAATGCTGTGTATGAGTAACATTTCCCGTAGTCTCGCCCTGCTATTAGAATCCACGGAACTTTTCAGTGCAATCTCAGGGTATAAAATCAATCTGGCTAAATCAGAACTATTATGGATCAATAAGAAAAGACAAGATATTACACATCCGTTTTGTGAAACATCTCAAATTATGTATCTCGGTATTAAACTAAGTGTAAACCCGGAGGACTGGTATAAACTTAATTTCAGTAAACTTTTTCAGGAATGTTTGCATAGGGTAGAAGGGTGGAAAACGTACCTATTTCCTTGTCGGCCAGAGCGACTCTTATTAAAAACATTCTCTTTCCTAAAATATTTTACCTTATGCAAAATATCCCAATTCCTATTAAGAAGTCAGATATAATGAAATTTAATAAAGCTTGTGCAAAACTACTCTGGAAGGGTGCTAGAAGTCGTATTTCGGTTAGGCGGATAACATGTAATAAAGATGCGGCCGGGTTGTTCTTGCCAAATTTGCAATATTATAGTTTAGCAACTAGGGTAAAAGTTGCAGTCAACTGGCTAACTGAACAAGATCAGGTTTCTGCAGTTTCCTGGGAATCGGCGTTAGTGAAACCATTTCGGCTGGATGCTATTCTTCATTGTCCAATGACCGATTTACCCTCTTCACTTTTTGCACTTTTAACATTCAGAAAAATTATATCTGCTTGGCAAGAATTTTGCGGGTCCTTAGATAATTCCCCATACGCTTCCAAATATCTACCTATTACAGGAAATCCAAATTTTGCTCCAGGGCTTTCCTCAGTAGTCTTTAGAGAATGGTTTTCTAGAGGTCTGATATATGTGGCGCAATTAATAAAACCAGATTCAACACTTTTATCTTTCGCTGAGTTAAGACAGCAATTCGGCCTCTCGAATAAATAATTTTATGCTTATCTGCAGTTAAGGCACTTTATACATGAGCTTAATCAAAAATATGGAAGTGATTGGACCTTGTTATGGCAACCACAAATTAACAACTTTAAAATGGTAATATACTCAATAGCCCCGTTTTATGCACACCTTAATTATAAATCTTCTAATGAGCTGAGGGAATATATTGTAGCTAAATGGAGCAAAGTTTTGCCGGAAGTAAATAGTCAAACTATAATGAATGTATTTAAAATCTTGGAAAAAAGCTGGGTTTTGACCTCATGGAAGGAAACACAGGTCAAGATAGTTTTTATGTCTTATTTGACCCCCGAGAGGTTGTTAAAGTGGTATAAGATAATGAGCGTATGTCCAAAATGTTCCTCTGCCAAGGCAGATCTTTTGCATTGTTTTTGGGCTTGCCCTAAAATTTCACAATTTTGGCTGAAAGTAGCATATTGGATGCGCTCAACTCTTAAACTAGTGTATCATATACAAGCGATAGATGTATTTTTCCTGGTACAATCCCAGATAATAATTCCCCAAAATTTTAAACTAATTAATGGGATCATATTGCTGGGACGCAACATGTTATTGAGAGCATGGAAAGCTAAAACTTCCCCTAACCTGAAAGAACTTAAGAACGCTCTGTTTATTCAGTTTATTCATGAGCAGATAAACCTACATAATCCGACAGACACACGATTAGCTGAGTTTTTTAAGCAATGGAAAATATTTATCTTATCATTCCCTGTAGAGACTCAAATTAGGCTGGTCAGACCATTTAAGGATACGGTATATGTCCAATTACAAATATTGGCTGTTAATTTTCCCAGCGTTTGGCGTGACGATGTTAGAGGTTTGACGGAGGCTGAGGGGTGGGAGAGAGGAGGTGAGTAGGAATTCCCTGTTTTTTTTTTTTTTTTTTTTTTTTTCTTCCTCTGCGAATTATCAGAGTTTAGATAATTCCGACAGAAAGTCGAATAAAAGATAGAGAGATAGAATTGTAAGAGAATACGGTTTTCTGTCAACTATTGGGAATGTATGTTTTAGGGGTTTTCTTGTTTTGGTTTTTGTCAATCAGGTATTTTTGTGTTGTGTGCATTGAAAAACTCAATAAAAAAAAAAAAAAAAAAAAATAATAATAATAATCAATCAATCACTTCATCTGATGATATTATCGCTAACCCCACAAAATGGCCATGTTGTTTGTTGTTAATCATGATCTTTTCATTTTTTTATTATGAAATTGTGAGATTAACAACACATAAAACTATTATGGGTTGTTTTCAGGGAGGTAACAATTTTAAGTTTCAGGGACATACACATTAGAAATTGTGATTAATGGAAAAACATACTGACAACACCAGTTAATCTCATTGTTTCACTAAATAGCCAAAAGTATGTGGACACCTAACTATTACACCCATAGGAGCTTGTAAGGCATCCCATTGCAAAACCATGGGTGTTAATTTGGAGTTCCACTCCCCCCCCCCTTTACAGATTTACCAGCCACCACTCATCTGAGAAAGTTTTCCACAAGATTTTGAGTGGGAATTTGTGCCAATTTATCAAAACAAGCATTTTTGAGCTTAGGCACTGAATGAGAAGGTCTAGCTCACAATAGGCACTCCAGTTCATCCCAAAGGTGTTCAATGGGGTTGAGATCAGAGCTCTGTGAAAGCCCCTAGAACAAACACATTAAAAATACTCCAAACTCCTCAAAAATACTCCAAACTCCTCAAACAAACACATTAAAAATAGCCCCAGACCATTGTCTCTTATCTACAAAAGTGTACTGTTGGCACTATGTATTTTGGTAGGTAGATTCTCCTGGCAAACATACCAGAATTTTTTATCAGACTGCCAGATAGTGAAGCATGATTCATCACTCCAGAGAACACATGTCCACTGTTCCAGAGTCCACTGGCAGCATCCTTGGCATTGTGCATGTTCTTGTAGTGATGTTGCCACTACAGGCAGTTTGAAACTCTGTAGTGAGTGATGGCAACAGATGACAGGTGTTTTTTGCATGCTATGTGTGTGATGCAAAATATGATAGGTTATTTTTAGCAGTCGTTGCTACTAGATGCTTCCACTTTACAACAATAGTACTTATAGTTGACCGGGTCAGATCTAGTATGGCAGAAATTTCCCAAACTAACTTGTGGCGAAGGTGGTCACTGAGCTCTTTAGTATGACCCATTGTACCAATACCAATACCAATTTGTCTAAGGAGATGTCATGGCTATATGTTAGATTTTATGTACCTGTTATCAATGGGTATGGCTGAAACAACTTAATTCAGTAATTACTAGGGATGTCCACATACTTTATATCACATTCAATCATGTATTTTGTGCACTTTGATGTCCTTTTAATGCTTGATCTGTTATGCAGAAAATGTCAGAGTAAAAGGCCAAGATGGTTTTTCAAGGGGCCAGGCCGGATGGACATGAAAATTCTAAAACGTATCTAAAATCTGAAAGAAAACAGATGGATTGAAAAACTCAGTCAATTTAAACTCTCTCGATGGGAAGTATGTGATATTAATAAACTGGGTACTATATAACTGTTTTTAAAATGGTTGGCTTATAGATTTTCTAAATTACTTTGAATTACATACCCTGTGAAAAGCCATGCAAGATACCTGAACTATCTCTTCTAACAGAATGGAGCAGACACATGGCAAATTTGTGGCAAATTCATAAATGATCATCTTTTACTTCATAAATCTTAATGGCCAGTAAAAGATGAGATCAGTTTATGAAGGAAAGTTTCATTAAGTAGATTGTAAAAATCTCTTACACATGCAAAAAAAAAATAGAATAAACAAGAAATGAAAAAATAAGTGATTAGCACACTTAGGGCTAAATTATTATAGGCGCTCTTACTGTTGCATGCAAGCGAAAAGGGTTTTATAGTGGATCTTTGCGCATGTAGAAAGTAGTGCGTATTTCAGGTTGAGTGCAATTGAATTTAATGTGCTTAGAGATAGCGTGACTTCAGAGCTCTGGTTAACTGTTACGCGAGACAAAAAAAATTGTACAAAACACATCAAAATTATATTTAAAAGTACAGTTTATAATAACACTATATTTTTATTTTTTTATTTTTTTTAAATTGCAGTAAAAAGTTATAAGGGTTCAAAGATATGAGAGCGCGAGAGCGAGAGAGAGCGAGAGAGAGAGAGCGTGAAAGAGAGCGCGAGCGAGAGCTTGAGAGAGCGAGAGAGTACGCAAGAGCGAGAGCAAGCACCATTAACATATATAGGCCTGTTATCAAACTTGCTTCATTTGCTTGGTATTTTTTATTGAAGAGTAAAACTAGGTAGGCTCATAAGTGCTCAGGAGTGTGCACATGTCTTTAGTGTTCTATGGCAGCAGTGTTTTGCAACATTGTATAACAAAGATACAAATAATGTTGCAAAACCATACATTTAGCCACCAATCAGCAAGTGCTACCCAGGTACCGAACCAAACATGGGCCTTTACATTCCTTCTTTTCAAATAAAGATATAAAGAGAACAAATAAATATTTATAACAGGAGTACATTAGAATGGTGCTTAAAATTGCATGCTCTATATGAATCATGAAATAAAAAAAAATGGGTTTTGTGTCCGTTTAAGTCAGAAACATTATATCCTATAATTTTGAGTACGTAACCTGCATGCAAAGTAAATTCTGCTATATTGTAGCTCTTTGGCTGACAGTGACCACTCTCACAGATATTTCATTTTCTTTTTGATGCTCAATTTGAAAAACAAAAAAGCTGTTACCTTCTTTTTAATATAAAACAAATTATTTACAGAACAGCATCATTAAGCATGAAAAGCAAAACAAAGATGAATAACGTATAAAGATAAAAAAAAGTCAGTATATACAATAACAAATCTCTAATACCATTTTGTAAATTCTAATTTAAATTTAAGGCTTTTTTTAATGTCACAAAACAACATGCACATATTTTAATAAGACAAATTGTTATATATTTATTAAAGGGACAGTCAAGTCCAAAATAAACTTTCATGATTCAAATAGGGCATGTAATTTAAAACAACTTTTCAATTTACTTTTATCACCAATTTGCTTTGTTCACTTGGTATTCTTAGTTGAAAACTAAACCTAGATAGGCTCATATGCTAATTTTGTAGACCTTGAAGGCCGCCTCTAATCTGAATGCATTTTAACAGTTTTTCACCACTAGAGGGCATTAGTTCATGCATTCCATATAGATAACACTGTGTTCATGCACGTGACGTTACCTAGTCAGCACTGATTGGCTAAAATGCAACTCTGTCAAAAGAACTGAAATAAGGGGGCAGTTTGCAGAGGTAAAACGTACATTATTATAACTGTGTTGGTTATGCAAAACTGGGGAATGGGTAATAAAGGATGTATCAGTCTTTTTAAAAAACAAAAATTCTGGTGTTAACTGTCCTTTTAACAGTGATCTATTAGCATAAAAATGTGACAAACCTTATAATTATTCTAAGGATTAATCAAGATTTAGCTAAAATATTTGCAGAATCAACCAAAGACAATTTACTATTTTTGAACAGCACTAAAAATAACAGTGATTTTGTTTTCTTTCATATAGAGCTCTACTAATGTTTCCTAAATCAGCAAAGATGATTCTGTTTTATTCATCCACCATCAGTCTATTTGATTCATTCTTATAATCTCTACCTGCAGAACTATCAACCCCCAAAAATACACTTTAGCTGTGGAGGAACAGTCCCTTCTGATACATTGTTCTATTTTAAAATCATTAACACTTCAGAGAGAAAAGCAATAAAAACCGATTAGATCAACGGATCAAAATTAAACCATGTTCCCTGTGAAGTCCATTATTGCCTCAGGTCAAAAACATCCTATATATTCACATTCATTGCCCAGACAAGCGGAAGGTTTGAATGACTTTAAAAGAAATAACAGCTTGTACATTTATAAAACGTCTTTTTCACACCATTTTTTTTTCTTTTTTAATTGATTTTTATATAAACTTAAGCATAAAGAGTATATATATATACTCGTTATGCTTATGTGTATATAAATATACACTTACATAATACATAATGTGCAATATAACAGTCATGAATTGCTGGAGAAACACATATATTGGCCTCCATTTATCAAGTTGCAAATGTAGCTCTACGGGCAAATTGCTACAGGCTCGCGTGGGCGAGTCTGCAGTTGAAAGTCAGGAAGCAGTGGTCATTGGACCGCAACTTTCTAACCAGTACACCAGCTTTTAACTGGCACATTAAGTCCCCCTGGGTGATTGACAACCCCTAATTGCATGCCATTGGGCTAGCACGAGCAGGGGACTGCATTGCCCAAGTAAACGCTTGTGCAATGTTAAATATGGGCAGTGTATTGCTGCAATGCAATACCTGCATTTTGTGATCCCGGGCGTGCAGGTTCGCATGAGCGAACACTGTCCATCAGTCAGAAAATAAAGGCCAGTTACAGCCAGAAAAGGCACATCTTGTCATTTTAATAATCAAATGGTAGAATGAATGTTCCCCTTCGCATTTGTTTTTCCAATTAAATCTTTTTATTGAACACGTTTTAACATCCAAATATTTTGCCATCAAATACAAAAATCCATTAGCAAATATAAAAAGTAACATTTGAATATAAATATTCCAATATTACACAATACATATAAAATGAGAAGAAATATTATCTTTTGCCCAAAAATAAAATTATGATTGTACTACAAACATTTTTTTAATAAACAAACATATAGTCCCCCTCTGAAGCTCAAGGCTATGTCGGCAATTATTTAAGGTAGAGATTGGAGTATAAACACACTCACCCGGCACACTTCTGGTTATTATGCGAATAGGGCTCCACTTTGCGGTTGCTGATCGACCTCCTTACAGTCCGGAGTGTACACCAACTACATCCAGGGTCTTGTCTCCACCAGCCTCCCAAGCACTAACCATTGATTCAAAACGCAGGACCGGGTGAGCGTGCTCCCAGCACTCGATCGCAGCACAGGCTGCTAGCGCAATAGACTCCTCCTCGCTCAGCGTCGAGCCATTGTATCCACCGTCCAAGCAACTGCAGTTCCGTAGACACACCAAGGCTCAGCTGGAAAGTAGGTAGGTAATCAAGCAAAGGAAGAACCCAGTGAGCCTCAAGCCGTGTGAATAAATAAAAAGACTTTATTTGGAGAAATGTAAAATAGCATAAAAGCTTAGTGCCCCAGCATCAGGGGTAAGAAAGTAAGGTCCTACGCGTTTCGGCAGCCCTCTGCCTTATTCATGGACTTGTAGATTGACATAATGATGCTCTTTAAATACACCTGAGCCCCCAGGTACAAGAAACCTCGTAGATGCACAATTTAAAGGGACATACTTGTTTTGAACAAAGTACATTCAAACATGATATATGGATATTCAGTATAAATACATTTACAAAGTTGCAGCCTTGTGATACATAATCTTTAAGGCTGTCTTCTGCTGTAAGTATTGGGAGATGTTTACTCACAATCTTATAGATGTCATTGAATTGGGCATGGTAAGTAGTTATAAATGTAGGTTTAGAAGAATTGAAACCATTGTTATGTTTCGTTCTTGTACCAGTATCAACCAGAAGTTGTCTCCTATCCATACGGCTAACTTCCAGAAGTTCACGATCAAGCACCTTTTTCTTATAGCCTCTCTCCCTAAAATTAATTCATTAGGAGTAGACTCTCTTTTTCAAAATCCAATTCATCCGTGCAATTGCGTTTCCCACGGATGAATTGCCCCTTGGCAACTCCAAACCCTGTATATTTGGGGAGGTTGCTACGGCAATGAAGTACAGCATTAGTAGTGATAGGCTTTCGATACAGTGTAGTTTTCACACAATGATTGCCAACATCTCCAATCAGGAGGAGGTCCAAATACGGTATCGAAAGGCGATCGCATGCATACATGAATTGTAGATTAACATCATTTTGGTTCAACTAATGAACAAAAGCGTCAATCTTATGGTGACCTCCTGTCCAAATGAACAGGAGGTCATTGATGTATCTTTTGTACATATTTATGTCCAAAAGAAATGGGTTACCATCTTCAAAGACGTGGCACACCTCCCACCAACCCATAAACAGGTTGGCGTAGGCAGGGGCAAACTTTGCTCCCATAGCTGTGCCACGCCTTTCGAGATAGAAAGTTCCATCATCATGGGATCGCAGAGTATAGGCTGACTACATCAACCGTTATCCATTCAGTTTTCTCATTCCACACTATTTGTTCCATACAATTTAGGAGGTGCTTGGTATCCCTCAAATATGAGGGTAAATTGTACACTAGGGGTTGTAACAAAGACTCAACCCAAATCGACATATTCTCGAAAAGGGAACCGATTCCTGCCACAATGGGTCTCCCCTTTACCTCCCCAAGGGACTTATGTACCTTGGGGAGGTGATGGAAGATTGGTGTAATAGGCTCTGGCACATAAAGAAAACCATCAGTATCTTGGTCAAGGATCCCCAATTTGAGACCATCATCGATTATAGATGCCAAGCGTCTCCCAAATTCTTTAGTAGGATTACATGTTAAGACCTGATAAACCTCAGTGTCGCTGAGCTGCCTCATGGCTTCCTTGACATATGCTGACCTATCCTGTACCACCACACTGCCCCCCATGTCAGCTTGCTTAATTATAATGTCATCTCTTTGTTTAAGGTTCTCCAAAGCTAATGATTGAGCTGAACTTAGGTTAGGGCGAGGATAGCGACTCTCAGTAGAGAGTTTAATTAAATCTTCCTCAATTCTATGGTGGAACGCTTCCAAGAAAGGTCCCCTGTCCTTAGTAGGATAGAAAATAGACTTAGGCCTATAGCCTCCATGTGTGACTTTCATATAGGACTCGTCTATAGGGGTATCAGAGGCAAAGTCATGTGCATTAAGATAATCATTTGTTTTTCCAATTAAATCTTTTTATTGAACACATTTTAACATCCAAATATTCTGCCATCAAATACAAAAATCCATTAGCAAATATAAAAAGTAACATTTGAATATAAATATTCCAATATTACACAATACATATAAAATGAGAATGAATATTATCTTTTGTCCAAAAATAAAATTATGATTGTACTACAAACATTTTTTTAACAAGTGTGATTAAATATTCAGGCATCCCTTTTGAACGGACATAGGCTTCAATATATTTGCTGGAATGCTCATGTGGGTTACAATATCTATATACCAGACCTTTTAAAAAACCACCAGACCTTTTAAAAAATGACTGGCGGAACACCTAAAAAATATTAAAGGAGGTCTAAAAACACATAGTGTCCCAGCACACTTTAATGTTTCTCATAACATAGATCCTTCTAGCCTAAAAGCCTCTATTCTAGAATGTGTATCAGTAAAAGACAGAAGAGGCAATAGGGGATTTCTTAGGAGAAGGGAAACATACTGGATCCACACTCTTCATACTCAAGTCCCATATGGTCCTAATAAGAATATAGACCTAGCAGCCTTTTTGGTTGAAGGATAGGGCTAGCTGCTCTAAATTATCACTATCATTGTTACTAATAAGATTACTCTCTTTCTTAGGTTTAGGATATCTATATAAATTTAAGTTGACATCAGTAAGCTCTATGAATTTTTAGCGATCTAATGTTACATGGACATTACTAAGTAATATTAAAAGGATGAATATCTTAAAATGATTACTAGAATAAACAAATTAAATGTGCATTCTACATATTTTATAATAGAATTGGATCATATGAATTTTAACCATCACTATTGGATGGGCATCAATTATCAAATTATTTTTAAAAATATATATGCTCAAGTATTTTTAAATAAACTTTTTATTTATTTTCATTGAAGTATTAGATTTTATTTATACAATTTTTAATGAGTATTAACTGTTTTCACTTGTAGATAAAAAGTATATTCTAATGCTATAGGAATTATAACTACATCTTATTGTTTGAATGGGACATAATTATTGCATATGTACATAGACTACGTTAGTGACCATGATGTTACCATTAAGAAATATATGGGGTTGTTTATATTTGACCTAAATATCTAGTGGCCACTAATTACTATGTATACCTTATTAAAAAAATAATTTTTTAATTGACTTATTTATAACTTGTTCGCAATATGGAATTGAGTGAATTTTTTACTTCATGTATATATACTTTTTAGTTAGAATAACAAACAACATTTATAGAGGTATTAGGTTAATGTTGTCATGCATAGATACCCCACATAAGTCATTACATACACACACTACATCTTCAAAACAAACAAAAAACACAGCACTGAAAAGACAACCAGGAATCAAACAGTATAGGATAAATATAATGCTTAATATATAAGAAGCACAAATGGATATTAGTAGATACCTCTATTAGCCTTTAAAAATGTGTGTATAAAAAATATATATGTATTAAAAAATGTAAATGAATTAGAATAGGACAAACAAAGTCATAGTCACCAATGTGGTATAATGCTTTAAGGAAAGCTCCAATTCTGAGAGAATGATATCCAAAAGGAATTTGCTAGAAGATATGTCTGATCAATTGCAGTATTTTCCAATAACAATATTATCCAATGGACTTATCTCTGGGTGCTGCTTGAATTAGGAAACAAGTTGCTGCTGTTTCATCAAATGGAACAAACTATGGGGAAAAAACACAAGCGCAACCCAAATTCAAGGAAGTAAAACAAAATTTATTAAAACACAGTGTGCTATATTGCACTTACAAGATTGCAGGTAAAAACAGGCACATCAGAGATATCCTGGCCATAAACAGCTTCACTGACAGCTCAGGATCCACTGCAAGTCCAGTCTTTCAAAAGTCAAATCTTTGCAGATTTAAACAGCTGATTGCTTCCAGAACCAGTAATGTATGCAGATCCTTTTGAAGTCTTTTAGCTTAAAACTCTTTAACTCTACGCGTTTCATCTGCCTTCTAAGCAGACTTTGTCAAGAGATTTCCAAACAGAACATAACTTTTTCTCCCAAACATGCGCTCTTTATGCCATTAGTAAGGTACACTCCCCCTCAGATGATTGGAGAACAACATGAGTGATGTAGCCAATTAGAAGGCTTGGAGGAACACACCCTCATGTTCATTAGTTAGATATGCACTCGCCCAGGGGTAATATGTATGTTACTTAACTAAAGCATGCAACCAAATTTATAAAGATATATCAAATATACAATGCAAGTAATTTCACAGTGTGGTGTATGTTGATATATGCTAATGTGTATGACAAGCTCAGAATGTACTTTTAACCTCTTGCAGCTATCAACCATAATGGGGTAAACTAATTACCATTTACAGACCTTGTTATAGACTCTCTGTATGTTAACCCTTACAAAATAGCTGAATATTATTAATACTAAATATCCAAGTGTGATACAAGCTAGACCCATAAAGCAAAAAACAAAATAAATGTTGATAATAAATATCTAGCAAATTCAGTGCATGCTTAACCCATAAAACTAAATAAATAAATTTGGGATACTATACCCTATTACACAGAATAAGTTACACACATAAAAACTGATGCATAATAAATGGAGTAAACACTTCATAATTCCTATATAAAAATAATAAATATTTAAAACACTATAACACAAACAATTAAAATTCCTAAAAACTCATGTCTCATATATGCATAAGAACTATATACAATTTACATATTAGACTGGGACACCTATGCAGACGTAAAAAATATGTTAACACATTATAAACTGTAATCACTAGAGTCACTGGATCTAAAAATAATCTAAAAAAAATAATAATTAAATACTCAATAATAATACTCAAAGTATGCACAAGGAGCACTGTATAGGAAAATATGTAGAGAACAAATATGAGTACACAAAACACTAATCCATAAAGGCCTGGAGATCCAGGTCATTATTTAAGCAATGAGGGTATAGGCTGCCTAGTCTGTGGATCGATTTAGTATTAATACTATTCAGCTATTTTGTAAGGGTTAACATACAGGGAGTCTATAACAAGGTCTGTAAATAGTAATTAGTTTACCCCATTATGGTTGATAGCTGCAAGAGGTTAAAAGTACATTCTGAGCTTGTCATACACATTAGCATATATCAACATACACAACGCTGTGAAATTACTTACATTGAATATTTGATATATCTTTATAAATTTGGTTGCATGCTTTAGTTAAGTAACATACATATTACCCCTGGGTGTGTGCATATCTAACTAATGAACATGAGGGTGTGTTCCTCCAAGCCTTCTAATTGGCTACATCACTCATGTTGTTCTCCAATCATCTGAGGGGGAGTGTACCTTACTAATGGCATAAAGAGTGCATGTTTGGGAGAAAAAGTTATGTTCTGTTTGGAAATCTCTTGACAAAGTCTGCTTAGAAGGCAGATGAAACGCGTTAAGTTAAAGAGTTTTAAGCTAAAAGATTTCAAAAGGATCTGCATACATGACTGGTCCTGGAAGCAATCAGCTGTTTAAATCTGCAAAGATTTGACTTTTGAAAGACTGGACTTGCAGTGGATCCTGAGCTGTTAGTGAAGCTGTTTATGGCCAGGATATCTCTGATGTGCCTGTTTTTACCTGCAATCTTGTAAGTGCAATATAGCACACTGTGTTTTAATACATTTTGTTTTACTTCCTTGAATCTGGGTTGGGCTTGTGTTTTTCCCCCAGAGTTTACTACATTTTCAAAAGCTGTTTTGTTGCGATCTTTAATATAAACACCTTAGCGCTGAACTTAAAATATGAGCGACATTTTTAGGCACATTCCCAGCATGTCACTAAACAAAAACTTATCGGAGCAAGTAAGGGGAAGGGTACACAGCCCCTACAAACCCCCTAAAACATCACTATGACATTACATAATCTCCAATAGAATCCAGGAGTTCTCTCAGGGGCGGGCTAAACCGCCTCTCTTTTTAGGCACATTCCCAGCACGTCACTAAACAAAACCTATCGGAACAAATAAGGGGGAGTGTGTATATACACACCCCCTAAAACATCACTATGACATTACTTGGTCCTCCAATAGGATCCTGGAGTTCTCTCAGGGGCGGGCCGCACCGCCTCGGTTTTCTCCTATTTTAGGAATGATCCGCTACACTCCCTCACATCTATCCTCTTACGAAGAAAGCTAACATTGTTTGTAAAACGCCTTTGAAACACATAAGGAGTACTATTGGTGAGGTACACACTCCTAGGGTTATTGCTTTGATCCTTTGTATGGACTACTATATAGACTACTGCATACAAATCTCTCTATAGACTTCCAGTGTTATGTGAGTGGTTATACCACTGTTACAATAAGTGTTTCTGATACCTCATATGTGGATTGAGGTTGCCAAATCTGAGTAAGTTTTACCTTTGTACTTTTTAATAATAAATGCTAAGTGTGTTTGGAAAAACAATATTGCACTATTTTTGTGTTGTATTTTTATCTCCACATCTAAACCTGATGGAACCATAACACGTTTGAGAGAGGAGACAGAGAAGTGATCTACACCAGGAGACGTTTAATGTCGGATCAACTTTTAACTGAAGAACCTACTACTTAACAATCTGTGCGGCACTTACGTCATTTGATTGAGGTAGTTTTTTGTTAATAGGAATTTCTGCTTTCACCATTGGTTTTTTGGGCACACCAACTTACCTATTTTTTGGATTTAAGTTTTGCACTTGGGAACTATCTTTTTTTGTGATACATATTGCACCTTTGGGACTCTTGAAGACTCTATTTATAGGATACCTGATTTTTGGAATATTTATAACCTAATGATATTTGCAATTTAATATATCCAAATTATTGGAAATCCTTTAATAGAAGGTTTAACTTATATTGGTAAAAAATTAATATTATATGGATATTTCTGTGATCCCTACCAGTGAGAGAAATATATAACTGGTAGATGCATTTTAAATTCAATATTTCTTTATTGAAAGTTTTCAAAATACAATCATTGTTCAACATATTATTCCTCCATATTAGTTTACATCAAGTGTACTTTTCCATTATACAAATAGAAATAATTTTTTTTTTATAGTAACAACTGTGTTTAGTTCATATCTGGGAGGCTTGCTCCCCCAAATATATTGATTTATTGCTTTTTGTATTTTGTGAATATATGTTTCAGTATGGGGAAGTGGTAAAGTCTGAAGTAAATATAAAATTTTTGGCAGTAGTATCATTTTAGTGGAGTATATTCTACCTATCCATGACGTGCGCTTGGAGTTCCATGTGGAGGCTAGTCTTATAATGTCTTCTGTGAGTTTTGAATAATTTGTTGTGCGTATAGTTTCAATTTTGGGAGTTATACTGATTCCTAAATATTTTATAGATTCCGTTTGAATGCCAAATTGACAACTATCTTTGATTTTATTTAGTATACCCTGGGGGATATTAATGGGGAGAATGTCAGATTTTGCCATGCTGATTAAAAAATTTGAGACCTTTCCATAGTCTGCTAAGGTTTTTTGAACATTTACTATCAATTCCAGTGGAGAAGTTAGTGACATGAGGATATCATCCGCGAACATAGATAATTTATATGTTTTATTTTTAATCTTTATTCCTTTGATAGAGGGGCTAAGTCTTATTTTGGATGCTAGTACCTCAAGAGATAAAACAAATAGGAGGGGGAAAGGGGGCATCCCTGCCTGGTTCCATTCCTAATTTCTGTTCTGTTCTGACAGGGTGCCGTTGATGCGAATTCGCGCCGAGGGGAAAGCATATAGAGCCATAACTTGTTTTATAAATAATGGTGGGAAATTAAACATTTTTAAAACTGATTCCAAAAAGGTCCAATCTAGCCTGTCAAAAGCTTTTTCTGGGTCCGTAGACAGCAGAATTGTTTGGATATTGTTTTTATTTACATGCTCTAATAGGTCCAATATTTTAACAGTGTTGTCTTTTGCTTCTCTTCTCGGCATGAATCCCACTTGGTCGGGGATATAAGTGTGGGTAAGAATTTGTTCAACCTAGTGACTAATATTTTGGCATATATTTTTAAGTCTAAGTTGAGAAGGGATATGGGCCTAAAGTTTGCAGGTTGGTCGTTTTTCTTTCCTGGTTTAGGTAATACAGTGATAAAGGAAGGCTTGTAGCATATCATCTGGGAACAAGCCAATTTCCTCAATTCTGTGAAACATATTTAGCATGTGTGGTACTAATACATTTTGGTGAAGTTTATAATATAAACCAGAAAACCCATCTGGGCCAGGGTCTTTATCTATTTTAATTGTCTTGATTGCTTCTATTATCTCCTGCACTAGAATAGGAGAGTCCAACAACTCTTTCTCCTCCTCTGACAATGTCTTTACTTGGATTTTGTCTAAGTAATTAATACATTGTGAAGAATGTTGGTCTTGTGTTCTGTTTGGAAATAGGTTATAAAGAGAATGGAAATAATTTTTAAAAGTGTCAGCTATCTGTTTGGTATCTTCCACTGTTCTACCATTTGGTTGTTTTATTGAATGTATATAGGTTTTGGTTTGTTTGGTCTTCAGAGATCTTGCTAAGAGTCATCCCGGCTTATTTGCCTCCACATAAAATCTTTGTTATAAGTTGTTCCTGTATTTTGTTATTATGAGGGGGGATCTTATGTAAATAATCTAAGTGTGAGAGTTCCCTGGATATATGCGTGTATTCTTCCCTTAAAGATTTATTTCTATGTGCATTAGCTTTAATTAAGACCCCCCTTATATAACTCGTATGGGTTTCCCAAACAGTAGTGGGGGAAATCCCTTCTTGTGCATTGAATGGGAAATAATCAGACAATTCCTCCATTACTAGTTTATTAATCTTGGGGATCAGTAGGAGTGAAGGTTCCAGTTTCCAGCTAAACTCTCTAATTGGTGCTGACGGCCATTTGATAGTGCATTTTATTGTAGAGTGATCTGACCATGCAGTGTGTAGGGTGGCTATTTCATCCACCTGAGCCAGTGTGAAGTGATCAACCATAACATAGTCTATTCTTGAGTATGTTTTATTTGGGGCTGAAAAAAAGGTATAGTCTCTTTTAGCTGGATTGTGTACTCTCCACGGATCATGAAGACAAAAAATCCTGACAAACTTCCAGACCGTCTTAAGAGTTTTTTATATATATATATATATATATATATATATATATATATATATATATATATATATATATATATATATATATATATATATATATATTATTGTTTGAACTATCTAATTTGGGGAGTATTGGAATATTAAAATCCCTTACTAGTAGAAGTTGTCCCACCTGAATGTCTTGGATTAAGGGTATGATGGATTTGAAGAAACTGGCTTGTCCCTGGTTTGGTGCATATATATTGACAATTGTCGTGGGTTTATTAAATAATAGCCTGCTGATAGCTAAGAACCTTCCCTCCCTATCTCTGTTTTGGTTTATTAATGTAAAAGGAATTGACTTATGTATTAAGATGCTCACACCATTTATTTTTTTCTTCGGATGGGCGCTATGGAAGTGTTGGGTGTAGTTTTTGTGAAAATACTTGGGGATATTCCCCCTTTTAAAGTGTGTTTCTTGCAATCCTAAAATATCTCCATGTTTTTCCGTAAGATCCTGAATTGCTTATGATCTTTTTTGAGGACTATTAAATCCCTTTACATTTTGCGATAATAAACATATCATAGATTCTTCCTTCATACCTTGTAATATGCCTGTACTTGCTCTAGTAAGGTAACATTCACTGCCAATACAAAATACCTACAAAAATAAATAAAAACAGATATAACAGTAAAAAAAACTAAATCTAACCTATAATTGGTTATTGAGGGGAGCATAACCAATACGAATTCCATGTGGAACTCTATCTGCCCAATAATAGCTGTTAAATAAAACTATAAACATGTTATACTTACTATCTTACGTTTACAATATATTCACAATACAATTACCATGGAGAACCTATAAAACATAGGCTATTTTTCGCCTAAAAGAATACATCTTTGGGCCTTTGCAGGCCGCCTGTAAAAAAAACAAAAAAAACAAAAGAAAAACGACAACTTTTCATCTCTTAGTGTCACTGTTGAAGTATGGCATTATCTCTTCCGCTGGACTATTTGCCAATCTGATCTTTTAGGTTGAGAAGATGTCTCCTTGCTTCTAGACATATCTTGTTCTTTGGTTTGTCCTGAGTCTGACTTGATAGGAGGGATATCCACCTTGCAGCAACAGTCTATAATTTCTGAAGGGGTTGAACATGTTGCTCTTCTGTTATTCCATGTTAACATTAGCTGAAATGGATGGTTCCATCTATATTTGATGTTCATAGACCTCAAGTGGGATGTAAGTGAGGATAATTCTTTCCGCCTCTGAAGAGTCCTGGTAAACAGATCAGCATATATCTGCAGATTGACATCCTCAAAGTGAATAGGTTGTTTTTCTCTGGGACTTTTCATTATTTGTTCTTTTACAGAATATTTGGTGATTCTGACAATGGTGTCTCTTGGTGGGACCCCCTCCTGCAGAGTGGGTCTGAGAGCTCTATGTGCCCTGTCTATTTCCACTGGTGAGGAATCCTCCTGATTTCTTAAAGTTGAAAACAGGGTTTGTAGGTAGTTGGGTAGGTCTGTTGTTTGAATTGTTTCTGGGATGCCTCTAATTCTTATGTTGTGCCTTCTAGACCTATTCTCTAGGTCTTCTAATTTATCTTCCATTTGTTGAATAGCAGTATCTTGTTCTTCCATTTGTGTTTTTATTTTGGCTGTATCTGTATTGTAAGCACTACATTCCTCTTCCAATTTTTCCACTCTATTGCCGATGTCTGAAATGTCCTTCTTTAAATCTGATATTTCATCTTTGATGCATTGTTTTACTTGCACAAGCAGTGAGGCAAAATCTTTTTTGGATGGTAGTGATGATAACAGTGACTGTGGGACACATACAGTGGCCTGGTCTGCGTCTGAGTCAGATTCTGAGTTGGATGATACTTGTGGCTGTTTAAGTGATTTGGATGGAGACAAGTCTGTCAGTTGTGTGTTTACAGCCTTGAAAAAGTGATCCACTGATGGTGTGGTCGATCCCTTGGGGATGGCCCTTTTCTCTCTTTCTTTATGCGGCATTTTCCTAGGTGACATATTACCTTTTTATGCAGGAATCAGCCAGTGAAAACAAAAGCAGCTGAGCCTGATTATAAGTGGTTGTGATTTGCCTTTTCTTTTTTGTGATTTGCCCTCTTTTTTTTTTCCCTCTTTGCACTACAGCAGTATGGTTATAAAAAAGGTATTACCTTTATAGTTTCTTAAAATGAGTAATGCCTGAGGGAAGTATGAGTGTTCAGCTCCTTCTGTGTTATGCAGTCTTTTTGAAGTATGCAATAGTGTGTTGTAGATATGAGCTGCGAGCAGTAAAGCGCTGTTACACCATTGCCTGTTGTAAATGTACTTGCAGGTGATATTATTTTAGTGATTGGCTCATTTTTTATAGGTCATATCACAAAATATTTATTGTAATAAACAGGTAGCACACTGGTCAAAAACTTCTCCTCCACTCGCTATCTGTAAAGCTTTCTTTTTATTCAGCTGTTGATATGTTTCCCTGGAGGTGCCGTGTGTGTCAAAATGGCGACCGCCACATGTGCATTGTAAATACAGAAAAAGTTCCCCAAGCTAATACATCATTTCGGATGGCAAAGCGGTTGAACACCTAAAACATTGAGCTTTATTTAGTCATATGTGACTCCAGTCATATGTGTCACAAATTGCTCGCTGGGTTTTTAAAGTTATGCTGACCTCTGTGGCAGCCTTCCTATTAGGGCGAGTTGCGCTTCTTTAAAATGCGATAGAGTGTGCTGAGTTACCTCTCTCCCATGTCGTCCAGTCTGAACCCTGTCACTGTATGAGCGTTATGTCTTTGCCGGTCCGTTCAAGCGTCCTCCTTATGGCATAATGAGCTATTTATCGGGCCGATGCTCCGGAGCTCACTTAATGTGCGGCCATCTCCTATGAGTGCCGGCTCCGCCCCATGGTAGATACATTTTAACGTGATTTTTAAAGTGAATTTTTACGTATATGTATTAACTGTCCTTCAATTTTAGACAGGCAGGTGTGGTCTTGTCCTGCGCCTGGAACCACTCTTTTCAACTATTTCTTCTATTCATTGACAGCTTACCTCTAGTGGTGGGGACCTCTATTGGTAATCTGTTAGGCTAACGGGCAGCATTTCGTGACTTTCCTGAGTCTATAATTGAGTTATAGGAACATTTAGATACCACTAAGTGCTGTAATTGTTCTTCTTTTTATCTATATATCTATCTATCTATCTATCTATCTATCTATCTATCTATATATATATAAGACACCCAACGCATAAAAAAGTCTGGAACTCATTTACAGACACACAGATAGATTAACAGCAAACTGTGGGAGTTTGTTACAGCATTTAGCCAAATTGTGATAGGCTCAGGACCTCGTCAAGGTCTTTTCCTCCCTGGGTCCCTAACCTAAAGCCACACATGTCAACCAAACAACCTGAAATACACTCAAGGGTAATAAATGCGGAATAGGTACACACAGGGATGGAACTACCGGGGGTGCAGTGGTCGCAACTGCGAACGGGCCTGGCCAGAGGTCACATCGGCGGGGGGGGGGGGTGCAGCTTCAGCAAAAAAAAAATTAACCTTTTTTTTTTCTTTCCAATAACTAGTTCCATGAGGAATTGAATGATGATCCCTGATCCCTAACTGTGGAGCACACATTGGTGCCTCCTCAGCTCCTGACTGACTGCATGTGTAGTCAGTCAGTGAGAGAGAGACTTCACTGAGGGGGGCAGCATGAGATTAGCATAGTCAGTATTGGGGAGATCCAGACATCAGAGTAGAGGTGCACAATTGCAGTGGGTGGAGGACTACAGACAAAGGTGTGCAGTATAGAGAAGACAGTTATGTAGAAGAGTGTAGCAGAGGAGAGGCTGCGGGCTAATGCGCATGCGCTTTGCGGCAACAGGAAGCCTTGATTTTGTCCGGGATTTAAAATTCTGCATTAGAGAAGCTAAGATTGTGCCACTGCCTCTGAGAGCAAGCGGTGTCCAAGAGGGGATATAAAGCAAGCAAGGCTGGGATCAGTTGTCAAAAACTCAGACCCCCACAAGCCCATCTCCCGTATATTTCCAAGGAAGATCTGCACAGAGTTACATGTAAGTTTTGCCATCCTCCTGCAGAAGGCTTATGTTCATTTATTTACAATGCTGCAAATATACGAGAAGGGGTAGATGGATATCCCTCTATTTAAATTATATCTTGCATTATAATTATAAAGTTAACTTTTTTTCATTAAAGAAAAAAATATAGGTTTAATGTGCCCTTTAAGATTTATTGGATATTGAGTAATACCATAAAAATTTTTTTAAACATGCATATGTATCAAATTCACATTTTTTTTGGGGGGGGGGCATTGCCCAAGCAAATGCTTGTGCAATGTTAAAGGTGGGCAGCGTATTGCTGCAATGCCATGCCTGCATTTTGTGATCCCGGGCACGCAGGTTTTTTCTAGTTATGCCTCTGGGTACACATCCCAATACCACCAGCAAAACTAACAGCCTTGTGTGCTCACCAGTACTTACAAACAGCTGTATTTGCTTACAGTAACTCAGGGAGTTAAACCTAAACCTGCCTGAGTACAAAACCCTTAGGAAATATTGCATAGAATGATAAAACACAACAAATAGAAACTCTGGCACTCACTTGCAGGCACACAATTAGATTAAAGGAAACAGGAAGAGTTAGCTACAGCATTAGGCCAAACAGTGATAGGCCCAGGGCTGTGTCAATGTCTCCTCTTCCCTGGGACCCCTAAATCCACACATGTAGATTTTCAACCAACCAAAGTGAGACACAACGGTGGCACAGGCCTATGTAATCATTCTGGTTTGGGGTTAACTACCTGGTCCTCTGTAGACAAATGCAAGTGTTGCTGAGTGCTGGTGAGCACAGGGGGCTGTGAGTTTTGCTGATAGCATGGAATGTATACCCAGTGCAGTTCATGTACATGTTTTGTATGTGTCTAGAAAGACTACTTAAGCCTGCGTCAGCTTTGTGTGTATCTCACTTTGATTAAAAGCCTACATGTGTGCCTTTTGGTTAGGGACCCAGGGAGGAAGCAACTTTGATGCAGTCCAGGGTCTTTTACCATTTGGCTAAATGCTGTAACTAATTCTTCCAGTTTCATTTTAATGTGGTGTGTGCCTACAAGTGAGTGGCAAACTTTCTATGTTTAGGTAATTTTTCCTATGGGTTTTGCACCTAGGCTGATTTGGGGTTAACTATAGTACATGGGCCATTGTAAGAAAATATAGCTGGAGAGCACACAGTGGTGTGAGTTTTGCTGGTGGTATGGGATGTGTAGTCCAATTACATGTCTTGTATGTGCCCAGGAAGACTACTTTATTTTTGTATAACTCTCTTGTGTGTATGTATTACTCTTGTGTGTATTTCAGTTGGTTGAAACCCTAGTGTGCATTTATTCTGGTTTCATTATTTTAATATATGATTTTATCAATTTAAGAAAGACAGATAGCTCAGCATGCTAAGGCACTGTAGCAGAGCTCTGCTCTGATTAGCCGTGCTTTACAAGTACCCAATACATACACACATTATTTTAACATATCATTGTATCAATTTAAAGGGATAGTAAGCACCAAAAATGTTATTGTTTTAAAAGATAGACACTCCCTTTATTTACCATTCCCCAGTTTTGCATAACCAACATGGGAATATTAATATACTTTTTACCTCTGTAATTACCTTGTATCTAAGTTTCTGCAGACTGCCTCCTTATCTCAGATCTTTAGACAGACTTGCATTTAGGCAATTAGTGCTTACTCTTAAATAACTCCACGTGCATGAACACAATGTTATTTATATGAAACACATGAACTAATGCCCTCTAGCTGTGAAAAATGGTCAAATGCATTCAAATAAGAGGCGGCCTTCAAGGGCTTAGAAATTAGCTTATGAGCCTACCTAGATTTAGCTTTCAACTAAGAATACCAAGAGAACAAAGCAAACGTGATGATAAAAGTAAATTAGAACGATGTTTAAAATGACATGCCCTATCTGAATCATGAAATTTTAATTTGGACTTTACTATCCCTTTAAGCTACAAAAAAAGTTTATAATGTCTTAAAATAGAGTTTTATTATTTAGAAGGTTTAATGTTACTACATAGAATGGAACAAAAAGAGTTCTTCAAGTGCACTTGAAAAAGCATCAAGACAGGTGCATATTATGATGTTGAAAATATGTATAAGCTTCTGTTTTGTTAAATGCATTCAGTGTTAATGAGCCATTGCAGGTCAGGATATTTATTGTTGACTAATCCTCGTCCTTGAATAAAAATGTTCAACTACCAAAGAATGAATAGAAAACTTTTAGATTAAATTTTACAGCAGTTTTAGAAGTACAAAATACTATTAACTTATCCAAGAATTACATTTACCTGAAATATTAGTGAACATTTATATGCATATGTATCAATGATGGTTTCTAATTCCACCCACTACTAGAACATTCTGAGAACTCTATCTAAACTAATGAGGCCTGTTTTCTTACAGTTGTTGTGTCTTATGGATGACTGATCTCTTAGCTATATTATGCAAATTGGTTTCATATCTATCTTTAATGACAATACCATATGCAAATCAATTTATGTATTTTGAAGGCAGAGTATGAGATTCCTGTTTTAATTTTTTTTAATCATGCTACTTTATGAAAGCAGTAAAGTTTGGAAGCCATTATTTTTTTTTTTGTCCAAGCAAACATGGTACTTATTTTTTTTCTTCTATTAAATAGACCTAGATTATTTTGAATTACCTGCACATTATTAGACTTGCAATGAAACACTATTGTTTAATATTAGTATATTAAAGGAACGTTGTAATGGAAACATAGTTAAATGTGTCAGTAATGTAAAAAATTACATGCTGTAACAAACTGTAAAAACCTTTGGTGTTCCTAGAGTGACAATTAACCCTAACCATGATTTACCCCGCTGCATATAAACCTTGTCTATATTGCATCTAAATGATTTTCATGGCAACTCCAATGACCTGACAACAACCAATAGGTACAAAAGAAGGTAACAATGTCTATTCACTTTCTTAGACAATTATAACTTACATGGATGCCATAACTCTTTGGGTTCCATTTACCAAGCTGCAATATCAGCTTTGGAGACCCACAGTTTCAGGCGAGCCTGAAAAGCTAGTTAAGTGCGCTACTACTTAAAGGGACACTGAACCCAAAAATTTTATTTTGTGATTCAGATAGAGCATGCAATTTTTAGCAGCTTTCTAATTTACTCCTATTATCAAATTTTCTTCATTCTCTTGGTATCTTTATTAAAAAGCAAGAATGTAAGTTTAGATGCCGGACCATTTTTGGTGAACAACCTGGGTTGTTCTTGCTGATTGGTGGATAAATTCACCCACCAATAAACAAGTGCTGTGCAGGGTTCAGAACCAAAACAAATCGCTTAGATGCCTTCTTTTTCAAATAAAGATAGCAAGAGAACAAAGCACAAAATTGATAATAGGAGTAAATTAGAAAGTTGCTTAAAATTGCATGCTCTATCTGAATCATGAAAGAAATTTTTTTAGTTCAGTGCCCCTTTAACCTCTCCATGACAATTTAGGTGGCGGATAGCAATCGTTTTGATTAGATTGGGATGATTCAAAGCCCCCTCTTGTGCACCCAGGCAGGGGGTTGCATTGCAAAATTAGCAAATTGTCTGATGTTAACTGCGGGCAGAATACTACTGTCGGCTTGCCACAAAGCTGGACGGCCAAGGTTCATGACAGCAAACCTTGTCCACCTAGCAGTTGTTAAATCGAGCCCTTTGGGTTCAGTAACATATAAAGTGATACAGCAATCTTCTACTGCATTATAATGAGAAAAAGCATTATGAAATTGTTATTATCAAGATAATAATAAGCAGTACATCGTCATATGAAAATGGCATGGGTTTTATATAGATGTCAATAATGTCTACTAAATATATGTATTAAAAAAAGTTCCCTGATTTGTATGTTAACTGACCAGTCACTTTATGAAGAGGAGGTGTCAAAATCAGATCATAATAGCAACTACAGTATAATATGAAAGCCTGGATCCTAGAATACTTTTCCATGGTTAATTGAGTGTCCTAAGGAAACAATCATTGGCCCAACTAGTTACAATTACATCTCAGATCTCAACAAAGTATATATCTATTCCACAATGACAAACATATGTTACTGCTGCACTGAATTAATTGAAAGAAATAGATAAAGGGGCCAATTACCAGAGAGATAACAACAATTCAAAGCTAATTTACCAGTGAAGCATAAGACATAGCAGAGACAAAGTAAGGAATAAGAATGTTAACACACTGCAGCACACCCTACACACAACTTGAAAATAAAACAATGTAAGGTAATACCTACTGTCATGCTCTGCGGGACGGGTTCAGGGCGTTAAAGCTCATGTAAAGGTGATGCCAGACTCAAAGCTGTCCTATGCACTAAAAGGGGGCAGTGGTTGATACCCCTTTTAGGCATAGCTGAATAAACAGACAGTCAATGCAAGTTTATTGTGCAGGACACCGAAGGATCAGATACTGGAAACAAGATATGTGAGCAGATGCACTCACTCCACAACTGGAATCAAAGGTAATGCCCATTATAGGGTCAGGAACATGAATGCCCACTTTAAGGCCGATACTGGAGTTCCCACTTAAAGCTAAGACATGAATGCCTGCTTGAGGCCGAAAACTGGAATAGGATACAGAAGCTTGGTGGGCACCCACTGCAGAGTTTGAGTACAATATCTGCATACTGCTAATTGGCAGATACCTTCTGTAAAGCTAGGGTACAGGAACTAGATACAGGAACTTGACAGATACCCCCTGCTTAGCTTGGGTACAGAAACTGGATACAGGAACTAGACAGACACCCTTTGCAGAACTTGGGTGTAGTAGCTGGAGACTGGCACTTGGCAGATACCCTCTGTAGAGCTAAGGGACAGGAATTTGACAGACATCATTTGCAGAGCTTGAGTGCAGTAGCTGGAGACTGGCACTTGGCAGATACCCTCTGTAGAGCTAAGGGACAGGAATTTGACAGACATCATTTGCAGAGCTTGAGTGCAGTAGCTGGAGACTGGCACCTGACAGACACTCCCTGCAGAGATTGTATGCTGTAGCTAGATACTGTAACTTGGCAAGCACCCTCTGCAGGGCTAGATACTGAAACAGGATACCAGTGTTTGGCAGATGCCCTCTGCAGGACTTGAGTACAGAAGCAGGATACCCGAGAATACAGGTTGGTGACACAAGATAATAGGTAGCAGTGACAGGCTGGTTATGAGAGAATAGTCAGGAGAAAAGCCTAGAGTCAGATACCTGAGAGCAGTCTGATAAGCCACCAAATACAGGGAGAATCCGTTAAGTCAGGAGATAAGGTCAAGTTCAGTATACCAGGATAGCAGTCTTTCATCAAATGAAAGGGAAATCCAAGAGAGTAGTCAGGAGGCAAGCCAAATTCAGAAAGCAGAGGGAAAAAACAAACAGGAACTCAGTCAAAGTCAGAGGCACTAACAGACTGGTAGAACCACAATGTCAGGGCAGGGAGTGGTCTGTGAGGCTGCCTTTTATAGCAGTGCTAACTACCTGCAGATGGCAGGCAGTTGGAGCTAAAGAGCACAACCAGGGCAGGAAACAGGTCTCTCAAAGCATCAGCACAAACTAAAGCCATATGGTGGCACATAGACAGGGCTAAAGGCTATGAATCAGGAGTCCCAAGTTTTATCCCAGACAGGGCCATGACATCTACCAACCCATATTTAATCTGGATCTTCTAAGCCAGTTGCCAATCAACATTATTTATGGCCAAATGTGTTCTGATCTAGATAAGAGGCTAAAAGTGTCATACCATGCACAAATTTCAATAATCTAAATATACTTATGGTTTACACCATGTAAATGCTTTGACTGTTTTCAGTAATTATTGGAGTTGCCATGACAAACATACAAAGCACAATTTTAGCACAATAAATTGCTAAACAACAACCAACTCTTCTGGCAAGATTTCGGATTGTGTCTGTGTGAATTCAGCCAAAAAAGAGCATTTGTGAGGAAAGCCATTGATTTTGGACAGGAACATCTGGCTCACAATTCCAATTCATCCCAAAGGTGTTGAGTGGGTTTAAATTCAGTGATCTTTGCAGGCCTCTTGAGTTCCTCTACACTAAACTTGTCAAACCATGTCTTCATGGTCCTACTTCGTGCATTGGGGCACAGTCATGGTAGAACATTAAACAGTATATGAAAAAAGGAGACAGAAGCGCCACATGGCCTAGTACTGTATAGAAAATATCAAATTCAGTATGTAAGGTATTACACTCACATTTAAGTGGGCACCCCTTGCGGTGCTGGTAAAGCAAGCTGGAATCAAACAGTCACCCAGCAGACTGATCTCTGGTGTGATAGCAGCAATCTGTAGATTATGTGAAGAAAGCAAACACATGCACCAATATGGCCTAGTACTGTAAAGCTGGGACAGATGTAATATCAATACAAGTTACACTCACATTTAGTGAAGCACCTCTCTCGGTGCATTAGAGGCAGGCTGGCTTCCGGGGTGTAATGTGAAGCTCCAATAGGTCAGGATACAAGAAGCAAATGATCCACAAAAGGGGTGTGCATTAACCAAGATGCAAATTGGAATAAAAAGTATGTCAGCAAGTAGGTAAGTAAAAACGTACTTTAACAAAAATCATAAAACAAGCAATGCGTTTCTCAGCCCACCCCCAAACTGTTGCCACAAAGTTGGATGCACCCAATTGTCTAAAATGTTGTTGTATCCTGTAGCATTAAGATGGCGCTTCACTGAAACCAAGAGGCCCAGTGTTGAAAAACAGCTCCACACCATTATCCATTTTCCATCAAACTTCACAGTAGGCACTATGCATTCCAGTAGATAGCGGCCTCCTGAAATCCACCACCCCCAGATTCTTAAATCATACTGCCAGATAGTGAAGTGTGATTCATCACTCCATAGAACACATTTTCTCTCCTCCAGAGTTCAATGGCAGCGTCCTTTACACCACTCCAGGTGATGCTTGGTATTACACATGTAGATTTAAGGCTTATGTACAGCTGCTCAGTGATGGAAATTGATTTCATGAACTCTCTGACACATAGTTCTTGTGCTAATGTCACTTTCAGAGGCAGTTGAAACTATGCAATAGAGTTGTACAGCTGCCAAAAATGTGCTTAGTATACGTTTTTCGTCATGAATATTCGGGGAAATTTGTTTCCCCAAATATTCATTGGCAGCACTATTCAGTATTCATTTTGTTTAAAATGAAACAAATACTGAATATTCGTTAAACATTTACATTAATTTTCATTAAAATAAATGTTTAATGTAGCTAATACTTACCTTCAGCATGATTGAGAGCAATGCTAACCCAGTCTTCTTCTTCACAGAGCCTCGGCCACACAATAAGGAGGCTTAGCATGGCCGGCTACCTAGGCCTTCACTTAAGGACCTTCTCCTTTAGTGCAGGCCCTAGGAGCCACCACACTAAACTTTCTGTTAGCCCATCAGGGGCTCTGTGAAGAAGAGGACTGGGTTAGCGTGGCTTTCCAGCTTGCTGTAGGTATTAATGCCTAAAATTTTTTAAAGGAAACTAATGAATACTGCCGAACTTCATCAGTTTTTTGTTTTCTTTAAATTTAATTGCTGCATCCATTTGGATATGAATTTCATTAAAACAAAACCAATGCACATCTCTACTATGTAGTGAGTAATAGAAAAGATGATAGGTGATTTTTACGTGCTATGTGCTTCAGCACTCAGCGGCCCTTCTCTGTGAGTTTGTGTGGTCTATCACTTTGTGGCTGGGCTTCTAATTCACAATAATAGCACTTACAGTTGACCAGTAGGGCATTCATTTGACAAACTGACTTGTGGCAAAGGTGACATCTTATGACAGTGACACATTTAAAGCCACTGTGCTCTTCAGTATGATCCATTGTACTGCTAATGTTTATCTATGAAGATTTCATGGCTATGTGCTGGAATTCATTCAACTGTTAGCAATGGGGGTGGTTGAAACACGTGAACTCAATAATTAGTAGAAGTGTCCACATATTTACACACTTTCAGATCCCTCATAATGCACAAAGGCACATTTAAAAAAGACTCTCATTCACATCTCAGTTCTTAAAAAAATAGGCTACTTACAGTAATCTATTCCAGTGTTAATGATTGTAATAGACTGTCTCTTTAGGGAAGCAGTTATGTTTTTAATAGACATGTGCGATTCGGATCGGTTCGATTCGGAAATTCGGAAAATTTGGCAAATTCGGAGATTCGGATCGAACCGAATCTCCGAATTAAAATAGTGCCAAATCTACCGAATAAATCTGAATAACTTCGGATTTATTCAGTAGATTCGGATGGCCATGGATTACACTAGTATTGTACAGTATATTAGGTTATATCACTCTGCTATGGGTTACACCTAATGTACAGTACATAATACTAGTCTAATCCCACCTAACACTTACCGAAATTCCGAATTTCCAAACCGAATTGAACCGAATCCAGCCGAACTTATTCGAATCCGAAAGAAATCCGAACCGAATTTATTTGAATCCGAACGAATCTGAAACAAATCCGAACCGAATTGATTCAAATTTTTCCGAATTCGAATCGTTCCGAACCGAAATTCGAAAAAATCCGAACCGAATTTTTTCGCCATGCACATGTCTAGTTTTTAATCACAAAACCTAGATAGCATTTTGAGGCTTTGGGGCCTATTTACTATGGTGCACATCGATAAATGCCAACAGCATACGCTCTTTGCATTTATCATTGCACCAGCAGTTCTAGTGAACTGCTGTTGCAATGCCACCATCTTCAGATTCACGGCCAGTTGGCCACTAGCAGGGGGTGTCAATACACCTGATCGAATTTGATCGGGTTGATTTCTCTCCGCCGCCTCAGAGCAGGCAGACAAGTTATGGAGCAGCAGTCTTTAGACCCCTGCTTCATAACTTCTGTTTCCGGTGAGCCTAAAGGCTCGCCGGAAACACGGCATCAAGCTCCATACAGATCTTGATAAATATGCCCCATTGTGTTATACATTGGCTTCAAGAGAAGCAAATTAACAGAAAAATAGAATTTATTACAGGCGTACCTCGGAGATATTACGGGTCCCATTCCAGACCACTGCAACAAAGCGAATATAGCACTTAAGTGAGTCACATATAAAAGTTATATATTTACACTATACTGTAGTCTATTAAGAATGCAATAGCATTATGTCTCAAAAACTATGTACATACCTTAATTAAAAAATACTTGCTAAATTGCTAAAAAATGCTAACCATCATCTGAGCCTTCCGTGAGTCATAATCTTTTTGCTGGTGGTATGTATATATAGGTGTTTTTAAGTGTTTATATCCGTATTTATGTGTATACATATTGGTAAAATGGCGCCAGTACCACAAACCTTCAATTTGTAAAATAAATCTATGAAGCACAATAAAACGAGGTATGCTTGTATCTTAGACTGACATTAGTTAACACTGATTTGCCTTGTAATATCAACATTAATGGTTAGAACTTTGCAGTTGGGTGACATTTGATGCTACAATTAAAATGCAGGCTTCACTTTGTATTTTCAGTATAGGTGATATGGTGAATAAAGAAGACTAAAAAAAGTTTTGTTTTCAAGTCAAAAAGTTCCTTTCATTAGAGATAAAGCAAAGCAAACTTTGCAAAGTGGCCAAAATTCTTATCAGAAATTTGAAGAATTTTTTTTCACCAATGCAATGTTTCTTGATGTGGATTTCATACCTGTGAGAATTCCTTTCTGATGAGATAGTAGACCTTGATCGTGTCAGATTTATAGAGGTAAAAAGAAATATATAATAGCTTTGTTAAACCTTAAACCTTCAGTGTGATGATGAAACTTTCACCGCAATGAAAAACATAAGCTGTGAGTGCCCCAGGCAAAAAAAGAAAAAAAAATTACAAAATACTATATTAAGGTGACATTATGGTCTATTTCATGAACTTAAAAGTAAGGAAATGCCCAGTTATGGATCATTAACTGCAATAACTCAACAACCTTTTCTGCGTTGTCATTAGGAATATCATTAGAAATATTACTACTGTTCTTTTCTTTTATTTGAACGTTTGACATTGCAAGGAAATCTCATAACCTGAACAGAGTTTTGGATAAAATCTAATAAGTATTTTAAAAGGATTTTCATTTTATTGCATTATTTTAGTATTGTATATTCACGTGTGTTCTGTATTAAAACAGGATTTATATTGTGAACAAAGTATATTATTTCTTATTAAACTGCCATGCACTGCTGTTTTCTTTGGACACAGTAACTAAACAAAGAATTTTTAGAACCAAAGTCCAATAAAAAGTACTGTAAAATTGATTTCCCCTTAATGTGTTTTCAATGCTTTGTTATACAAGCTGCAGAATATAACATTTAAGAGAAATTGCTTCTTAAGTTTATTTTTTGTATATGAAATAGGGTTCTGTTGTTTGAAACCACAACCCATTAAAATGTGTGGATTGTGGAGGGAAATCAAATTTCCTTATTGTATCACTTTCCATATACATACATGCTTCTTTATATTATATCTGTCTGTATACCAAAGCCCGATCCTTAAAGAGGGAAAATTAAAATGTTATTGCTTATCTCTCCTACCTCCAACTGGGAGTGTAATTTCTTCTGCAGGTTATGTTAACACAACTTTTCTATAGCCTTAATATCTATAATATAGATAATCCCTTTATTACCCATTCCCCAGTTTTGCATAAACAACACGGTTATATTAATATACTTTTTACCTCTGTGATTACCTTGTAATCCCCCTTATTTAAGTTCTTTTGACAAACGTGCATTTTAGCCAACCAGTGCTGGCTCATAAATAACTCCACGGGAGTGAGCACAATGTTATCTATATTAAATTATTTCTTTGGCCTAATTTTACTATATTTTAACTGGAAATGCATAGCATTTCCACACACACAGAAAAGCTGGAGTAATGAGAACTTACACTCCTATATGCTGCACAGCAAAAAGATTGTGTTCACTTTAAAACATTTGTTTTTGCATGCAGAGCTTTTCAATGCACTAAATAATTTCTGATGCACAAATTAAAAAATAACTTTAATGTTCCTTTAAAAGGCCCATAATACCCATATGCCGAAACACTTGAAAGTGATGCAGCATAGCTGTTAAAAAGATAACAAGAAAATATTACCTTAACATCTCTATGTAAAAATGGAGGATATTTTACCTCAACATTTCCTCATTAGCCACATCCCATTGTAAAGGGAATTTAAGCATCCAATTGGGATGCTTGTCCTGGGACTTGCAAGGGAGTGTGCACCTGGCATGTGTAGGCAGAGTCATTCAAATTTTTATATTTCTAAAACATATGAATTGCCTGTAAACAGTTCGGGCCAGATTACAAGTGGAGCATTATTTAATGATCCCACTCGAGCGCTAACTGTACTAGAACTAGAAGTAAGCTTTTTTGAGCGCGTCGGGTAGCATGCCTATTGCAAGTTGAAAATAATCTGTTTTTGCTTGCGCACTAACCCAACACATGTAAAAAAAAGAACGTAGAATATCACGCACTTGATAACCTATCCAGCCATTAAAGTAACCCTACATGTGTGCTAACCCGTTCGCATATTTTCAGGTGCGCTAACCCGACATGAAAATAGGAATATTTCACATCCCTATGTTCTTCACGTGACAGAATATTTTCTATTTATTCATAAATACATATTTCTATATGTATCTGATGGAATTTTGGTAAAATATATATCTGTACCTATGTATATATAGATGATTCTATATAGGTATAGATATATAAAGATATATGCATAGCTATTTAAAAATACATAAAACATATTCTGTTATGTGCAGAACATCTTAAAGTGAAATATTTACAGTAAACAAACGCGATAACCCCCTTTCGCTCACATATAACTCTTAGCACTCCACTCATAGGGGTAGATTTATTAAAGATTTATTAAACGCTGTCTGCATTTATCATTGCACAATAATTTCTAGTGAAATGCTTGTGCAATGTCGCCCCCTGGTCACTGGCAACCAATCGGCCGCTAGCAGGGGATATCAATCATCCTGATCGGATCAGGATGATTTCAGTACGTCACCTAAAAGGTGGCGGAGAAGTTAAGGAGCAGCGGTCTTACGACCTGAAACGATGGGTGTAGAAAGCAGCATCCACTGCTTAATAAATCTACCACAATATCTTTATTTTCACAAACCAAAACTAAGCAAAAGATAAACAGCCAATGGCAGAAATCAATTCATTTTTACAGATTACTTCTTTATTTGTTTGACTGAAGTTTGTCAGATTTTTTTGGTGAGCTAATTTCCTTTCCTGTTAACTGTTATGTAAAACTGTTTATTATATCCAAATATTTATTGAAATCTTGAATCAACAATCAAATTAAAAAAACATGAAACAAAAAAATATTATTCATGATTCAGATAGAGCATATGATTTAAAACAACTTCCCAATGTACTATAAAACGTGCTTCATTCTCTTGGTATCCTTTGCTCAAAGAGCAGCAATGCACTACTGGCAGTTTGCTGAATGCATTAGGTAAGACAAATTATATGAGTCATATATATGCAGCCACCAATAAGCAGCTAGCTCCCGGTATTGCATTGCTTCTCCAGAGCCTACCTAGGATTGGTTTTCAAAAAAGGATAGAAAATTACTCTAGCGGGAATTCCAATATTTTCGACAGATACCCAGTAAATGTCAGAAAGGAGCTCTGGTGGTTATTTTCTCTTTTTTATTTTTAAATCTGTTTCTCAGTTATTAAAATCAGTCACCAAATCAATTTAAAAAATCGAGTTGCAGTACAATATTTCTGAAAAACCTATAGGAAACAGGCCTATCATAGACTTTTAAACGAGGTTCCCAGAAGAATGATTAAGGGCTGAAAGGCCCAAAATGTTGCATGTACTTCATCTTGTCCTAATAAAGAAATTGTCTTAAGAATAAGGACATGATGATGGACCCGCCTAGAAGACCTTCTCCACCGGTCTTCTGAAACCGTGAGTACCTATTTGGGGCTTTAGTGTTAGTTAGGTTTTTTTAATTTTTTTGGGGGGTTTGTTTTTTTAGATTAGGGTTTATTGCGCAATTTGCAAAAGAGCTGAATGCCCTTTTAAGGGCAATGAAAAAGAGCTGAAGGCCCTTTTAAGGGCAATGCCCATACAAATGCCCCTTTAGGGGCAATCGGTAGTTTAGGTTTAATAGTGTTAGGTTTTTTTAATTTGGGGGGTTTGGTGGGTGTGGGGTTTAACTGTTAGGGGGACTTTGTTTATTTTTAATGTAAAATAACTGATTTATTTAGGGCAATACCCTACAAAAAGCCCTTTTAATGGCTATTGGTATTTTATTCTTAGATTAGGGGGTGTTTTTATTTTGGGGGCTTTTTATTTTCATAGGGATTAGGTTTAATTTTTCTATTTTGGATAGTGTTTATTATTTTAAGTAATGTTAGGCTTTTTTTATTTTCTGTAATTTTAGATTAATGTAATGTATTTTTTTTAATTTAATTTTAATTGTAATGTATTTTTTTATTTAACTAAGGGGTTAATTAAGGGGGGTTAGGTTGGGGGGCTTAGTCATTAAATTAGTTTTTTGCATTGTGGAGGTTGGCGGTTTAGGAGTTAATAGCTAAATTATTTTTAATGCGTTGTGGTGGATTGGCGGATTAGGGGTTAATAGATATATTAGGTGGTTTGCGATGTTGTGGTTGGCGGATTTAGGGGTTTATAATTTTATTGTGTATTTTTTTCTTTTCTTAATACTTCGTGCAGGCAGTTATGTTTTTTTTTTTTTAATACTTATTGCAGGCGTTTTTTTTTTTTGTTTTTTTGTAATGCTGCATTTGCCTTCACTGCATCCTGGTGGATTCTGAAAATAGCAGGGTGGTAAAAGAATTCAACTGCTGTGGATTCTTTCACCACCCTGCCATTTTCGGAATCCACCTGGATGCGGGTGAATTCTTTTGGCTGTGTGCAAAGCCAACATTCTGTTGGCTGTCTCGCACTGCCAACATTCCTTTGAGGATGCGTGCACAACTGCAGACGGCGACGGACGCATTACAAACACGATTATAGTATAGATGGTTTTGACAGTGTTCTATGATACATTCAATGCCTTTGATATATTTGTTTTATCCCTCTTCTGATTGTTACTCTTCAACAATTAGCTCTTGCAATTTCTTTGGCAATTCTTTGCAGTAGATATGTGCAATTCGTTTCGGATCGATTCGGAAATTCAGAAAATTCGGCAAATTCGGAGATTCGTATCGAACCGAATTTCCGAATTAAAATACTGCCGAATTTACCGAATAAATCCGAATTAGTTCGGATTTATTCGGTAAATTCGGATGGCCATGGATTACACTAGTATTGTACAGTATATTAGGTTATATCACTCTGCTATGGGTTACACCTAATATACAGTACATAATACTAGTCTAATACACAGCACACATACCGAAATTCCGAATTTCCAAACCGAATCGAATCCAGCTGAATTTTTTCAAATCCGAAACAAATTCATTCGAAGATTTCCGAATTCGAATCGATCCGAAACGAAATTCGAAAAACTCTGAATCGATCCGAACCGAAACAAATTTTTCGATCATGCACATATCTACTTTGCAGACCATAGCTACGCCAGTAGGATGCAGCCCCAAACATTTAAGCAAATCCTAAGAAACAGCTAACTTTAATCTGGGTTTAATTAGAATAATTTTCATTGATGACGGGTGTACGCTACCTCTATACCTGCTACCTGTTTCCCTACAGGCATGATTTAGAATATGATTATTTAACTGTGAACACACGTAGAGCCCCCAAATACTTATGCAATCAGGGTGTTGACGTTTTTTGTTTTGTTTATTTGTTAGTGTTCCTAATAATTAACTATTTGGTTTTTTTTCTCTGGATTTTTTGTGTATTGTAAGATCACAGTGCAAATGGAAAAAGTCTGACATTTACATTATTGTTATTTATTTCTTTTCATTTAAAAAAAAATCAGCTATTTCATAAGGATGTGTAGACTTTCTATATCCACTGTAGTTTACACAAAATAATTATCCTTAGCTCTTCTTTAGTCTTTTTTCACAAAATCATTTGAAATCTAACAAGCTCCTTTTTGTCCTTAGAAATAAACTATGTTAGTTTTTATATGTTAATGTACAGCAGCTTATTGAGTCTGAAAAACATTAAACTGCAGAATTTCATGAAAGTAGCATTATTTTAAAAGGGTACTTAACAGAAAAGGTTCTGCTGATAGTGCTTGTGTCGGTCTTCAGGCAATAAAGCTGTCAATAAAACAATTCCGAACTGTGATACCCTTCTTTTATATGAAGCTTTATGAAATAGCCTTATTAACCTACTTTTAATATGTCCCTTATGTAAAAATAATAACTGACAGCTAAATATCATGGGAATAAGTATAAGTCTTTAACTAGAGGATTTCAAAACCTATTGTTAGAAAGGTTGATAGAACTAATAGAACAACATTTCACAGGAAATGAGGTGACCTTTTCAATAGGTGACTCTGGACTGAGTCCCATCATCAGCTTGTCACCTTGGGCAAAATTTGATATTTGACTGTACCACCAGCCTCATGTCTGTAAACTATTCAGGTTAGTTCATTATATTTCTGTTTTATAAACTGCCGAGTATTAAACAATCAATATTCTGTGCAGTAGTCAATTTATGTGCAGTAGTCAATTTTGCATATGTTATATATTATTGACATTTATTTGTTACACAGATATACTGTGTCGTAGCTATTTATTTGAATGTCATCTTTAGAATACTAGTAGATAATTAACGTTTAAAACAGTTTAAAGAACAAAATATAGCAACCTCAAATATACAGCTGGAATATAAAAAAAAGGAATAATTTTAGGTTAGGACTGAATGTTATTAGTGAATGAATAATTAAAGGGACAGTCTACTCCTGAATTTTTATTTTTTTAAAAAGATAGATAATCCCTTTATTAACCATCCCCCAGTTTTGCATAATCAACACGGTTATATTAATATACTTTTCAACTTGGTGATTATGCTGTTTCTTAGCCTCTACAGACTGCCCCGTTTTTTTAGTTCTTTTGTCAGACTTGCATTTTAGCCAATCACTGCTAACTCATAAGTAACTCCACGGGAGTGAGCACACTTAGCTATATGCCACACATGAACTAGTGCTGTCTAGCAGTGAAACACTGTCAAAATGCACTGAAATAAGGGGTGGCATCCAAGGGCTTAAAATTAGCATATGAGCCTACCTAGGTTTTTACCTTTCAACAAAGAATACCAAGAGAACAAAGCAAATTCGATGATAAAATTAAATTGGAAAGGTGTTTAGAATTGCATGACCTATCTGAATTATGAAAGTTTAATTTTGACTAGACTGTCCCTTTAAATAATTGCATTGTTTACATTCCATAAGAGTTCAAGGGACCTAAAAGGGATAGAATACACCTTGTGATTAAAATACTTTTTTTGAAGTCTCAATAAAAATGAGCATACCTGCAAAGTATGAAACCTTTTGAAATAAATCTACACCTTGTTTGCTGCAATTATTTTACAAAAACTAAATGGCCATTTGCCTTATTTACAGGAGCCAGTCCAGATTTGTTACTGGAGTAGACCAGGCTTAGTTTGCAAAATGTGCATTTTTTTGTTGTATCTTATCCCTTTTGAGGTACAGATATGCAGCAAGGTTTGTGAAGTCTGCAATATGCACTTCCTATTCTCAGCATTGGGACCGAACTGGGAATAAAAAGCAGATCTTGAAAAATTAAAGACCAGCCTTATTTTCTGCTGGGTCAGTAGAAAGTACACATACCATTTTTCTCAAGGGGATTACAAGGATATTCAATCCCCCAATATATTTTCAGAATTATATTTTAGTAGTTTGTAATAAAAAAAATGCCAGATTGTTGTTATATAGGCCCCCTACAAACCAATTTCATCTATGACTCCCTGTCACAGTGTGATAAGGATTATCTATAGTGCCACTCTGTCTCCCAGTGTCACTTGACTAGACACTAAAAACCATTCAAAGGAGGGCTACTGTTAGAGGTCCTCTCTGAGGCCGGGTACTACTTGACACTGATCAGTATTCTGCACGTGACCTTTACCTGGAACTGAGTGTTTCCCCCTTGCAAGATATCTTGGAGAACAGAAATCAAACTGCAAGTCAAGTCTAAAATCTGTTATGTTTATTATTAGCCAGTGCTGAGTTTATATAGTATACATTGCATGCATAGACAATACAAAGAAACAGAAGCGCCACATGGACTAGTACTGTATATACTGTTGTGAGATATATAAGAAATTTTGCACTCACATTTGGTGAAGCACCCCTCTTGGTGCAATTGGATCAGGCTAGAAATCTAACAGTCACCCAGCAGACTGGCCTCCGGTGTAGCTCAAACTATAATGGTTCAGGTTGTGGTATCACAGTGCAAGACGCACCAAATATCAGGTTTATAGTAGATCAAAAGAACAATCTGTAGTCGATATAATGGAACAGAAGCGCCACATGGCCAAGCACTGTATGTATTCTTGTGAGATAATATATAAGAGAAGAATTACACTCACATTTAGTGAAGATCGAAAGCACCCAGAAAGATTTGGATTTTTTTTTTAAATCAAAATGATTTTGAATCCCAAAGGAAAGCAGTATATGATAGAGCTGATGATTATCAAAATTAGATCATCATAAGAAAAAAGAAAAAAATTGCTAGAGATGAAGAAGATTATTCTAAAGGTGAAGTGTATACTTTTAATCGTAAGACTAATACTAACAATGAGAATAGTAGTTATTCTTAAAAGATCTTTCACCAAAAACAATCCTCATACACAACATCTTCAGGGAGATCAAATAATGATTCCCAGCACCACAGTTCTAGCAATAGTAATATCATGACTTATAACAAGCACAATCTTCATCATAGTCATAACAACACAAATAGGATTCCAAACAGGAACACAAATTTGCATGAGGCGACCCATTTCCACTATGATTAACCAAATTCCCATGTATCTGCTCCAAGGACCTATTCCTCTGGAATTAGACATCATAATAACAACTCTCCTTCCAATCGATATCATAATAATAATGATTACCAACATAAACAACACCACTAGGACCACTCACATAATAATTGGGGAAGATCAGATCATTATGAACATTATGGAAACCAACAAACACATAATCAGATGAGGTTATCATCTAATAGACAGACTCCCTATTTCTATAATGAAAGACCCACACACAATCCCTTTCATCCTAAGTCATTTGAGACTCAATATAGAGTCCATCCTTTGAGATCTGGTAACCCTGAGGCTCCTAAACCTGATTCCACCTTAGCTTATGAAGATAAACATTGTTCTACTCCTTTTTTAGAGATAGGCCAGGAACATCACGTAGAGCAATGGTCGAGTCCCCCCCGACTGCCACTTCACAAAAGAGCCTACATAAATGTGGGGGCAGAGGGAAATCAACAACCGCCAAAAAAGAGAAACTTTTAAAATATCAAAAAGGAATATATAATTTGTCTGATCATGTTCTTAATAATAACGAAACTAGAGTTTTGGGGAAGGTCTATTTTTTAGTCCTTCTTATACTCCTGAAATGTTCCAACTTTTTGTGGATGTTAACAACTTCACCAGGAAACTATCACTACAAAAATATTTTGCAGAGAAATGTACCAAAAATACTGCCAACACCCCCATTTTGTTGGATATGATGGATGAACGTCTTAGAGACGGTTGTATGGTGCACAAACCTGATACCCAATTGGATCAGTTGATTAACAACTATCAGCATACTGATTTTAGACCAAAGTCAAATTTTAATCAACCTAGTTAAAAACTCACATAATAATATCTTGCAAACAATGATTTTGAAAGACTTTGAGAAACTCACCAAAAAGCTCAAATACAGACATAATTTGAGTTCAGGAGAACAACATGCCCTCAACACTTTAAAGAATAATAAAGATCTAGTGATCTGCCAGGCGGATAAAGGGGGAGGAATGATCCTCCAGAATATGATAGACTATTTTAACAGAGGCGGACCGTATTCTTAATGATGCCAGCTATTATCGGATTTTGCACAACGATCCCACTAGTATTTAAAAAAAATATTCTTTATTACAAAAAAGGTTTAGAAGAAGGTATTCTTACTAAGAAAGAAATAGATTACTTATATCCAAAGGATCCGAATACCGCATTCTATTATTATTTACCTAAAGTACATAAAAATACTAAAAATCGAAAGTTTAACAGACACCCTTTCAGCTTATATAGATTCTTTTTTACAGAACATGTAATATCATTACCTTCCTTTATTAAGGATTCTTCAGGTCTTTTGGTTAAATTAACTCGTTTAGGAATTATAAAAACTGACGATGAACTCTAGTGGATTACAAGTGATGGGAGCTCCCTGTATTCTAACATTCCTCATGATAAAGGTTTGTTAGCAATTCAATCTTATCTTAGAATTGACATATATATGCCTATGAAACAACAAAACTATATCAGTGAATTAATTTATTTCATCTTACATCATAACTATTTCAAATATCAGAGACAGTATTACTTACAAATCAAAGGTACGGCCATGGGCACCAGATTTGTCCTCAGTTTTTGCAAATCTCTTTAATGGGACTTTTTGAGGATATTTACATTTATAATTATCTTATGGGGCAGGTCTGTTGTTCTATGGTCATTACATAGATGATACAATTTTCCTTTTTAAAGGTTCCTGGACTGAAGCTGCTTTATTTACTGATTCCCTTAAACAACAATATTTTTGGTCTAGAATTTACCAGTAATATTCAATCTACCAAGATAGATTTTTTTTTCTCTTGTCTTCAGGTCATATAATTTCAGAAACTTTCTTCAAGAAAGTTGACTGTAAAAGTTTTCTAGATTTCAATAGTAATTATTATTTATGTTGGAAGAAAAATGTCCCTTACGGACAATTTAGGTGCATAAGAAGAAAATGCAGTAGCATAGAAAAATATGAAATACAATCCAAAATCCTTAGGGATCAACAAGGGTAGTTAAAAGCCTTAAATAACGATAGGAACAAATATTTCACTAAAGACATACATCAACCCAATAAGAAGGATCTTGTGACCAAGAAAGTATCTGATAGTTTAAATAAACCACTTTTTGTAACTGGCTTCAGTATTCATCATCGCAAGATCAAGAAAATTATCTAAAAACATTGGTCTATTTTATGTGATGATCCTTTTCTGAAAAATAAGATCTCTTCGAAAGCTAGAGTGGTATTTAGAAGAGCCCCCATGATTAAAAGTAAATTGGCGCCAAGTAAAATAGTTAGAGAGAAAACTCACTTGAATAAAACCACTGTAGCTAAAAAAACTATTTTAGGTAATTTTATTCCTAAATGTGGCGTTTTCAAATGCTATAAGTCCAGATGTAGCATGTGTAAATGTGTGAAAAATGGAACAAAAACTTTTAAGTCAAATTCTACAGGGGAACAATTTATAATTAAGAAACATCTTACATGTGATTCTACTTATGTTATTTATTTAGTACAGTGTGTTTGTGGGGCCCAATACGTAGGGCGTACGAGCGGCAAGGTAAAGGGACGCTGGAGCGAACATATTCACAATATAAAGAATACATTTTTAAAACATAGTGTGTCTAGGCACTGCACATATGTTTACAGGGGAAGTTCTAAAACTCTATCCATTTTGCCAATAGAACAAATATCCAGGAATACTCACAGTCCCCTTTAACCACTTAGACGTAGGGAGACTTTGTGGATCCATAAATTGCACACTTTGGTTGCAGAGGGCCTTAACGAATGTGTTGATCTAGCAGCGTTTGATTTATGACATACCCCTGTACCAATCCTTATTTTTCACTGATTCTGTTTTTTAGTATATTTTATCATTTAATATTTTGTATTCCTTTCCTCTAGTTATATTTCCATCATTGCATAAATCGTTTCCTGACTACACTCCCTCACACTTATTTCCCATCACTAGTATCTTTAAAATAAGCAAGCATATTATAATTATTTTACTATTATTATTATTATTATTATTATTATTATTTCCACTCACAATTAATTATTCTGCACACCATTTTTTAAAGCTATTATCCTCCCCTGTAGTCCTATATCCATTATTTTATGACACATTCCCCTACCATACATCCACACTCTCATTCCCCACTATTAATACCTTTGCCAATATTATGCACGTCTTAGTAATTTCATCTTATTTTTTACACGACTAGTCTATACTTCTATACATTCATATTTATTGTTAATGTAGGGTTTATCATTAACTGACATCAGTACGTAGCACATACATAACTAGTTTCACTATTACCATTTGTCACATTTTATATTATATGTACATTTCATTATTAATTAATATTTCCAATTTGATTATTATGATTATAGTTGAATTTTATGTATCACATTGATCACGTCACATTTATTGAATTTGCCAAAAATGATAACATAATTGCAATAGGTTTTAGAAGCTATTGAGCTTTTTTCTGTATTGGACATTTTTGGTGGCATTTGTTTGTAATATACGCCACTTTGTAAATGAGAAATGTGTTTAGCCAATAACACCTCTCCACTGAGATTTATTTCAACACGGATGGTGTAGTCCACCAGCCCATCTGTCTAACATATTAATCCAATCATTTGACCATATTTCACTGCGTCATCTAAGGCACGTCTTACCTATAAACTATCAGGAAAGGGCTTTGATATCCACATACTGAGCACCTCCCCTAGCAATGTTATGCCTATAGTGTCTTTCCCAAGGCAACGTCTTAGTTTTATTAACAATCTAAAAAATTATATTGCATCCTTTATAGGACGTCAGACCATAACATATTTGAATGTTTTATGTACAAAACATCTTGGGTAACTCCAGAATTATTGTTACGCTCATATTAATGCTGCCACACGCCTCAGTAAGTACTATATAATATTGCCACACACGTATCAAATATACTTAATATATTATACTATTTCTTAGTGTGAATATTTTTGACATTGTCAAGCTAATTGAGAATGAGACATTGTTTTACAAGTAAATTTGTTTTTGTTAACATGAACTTTATTATTCTAATATGATTTTCATCTAGATATGTAGGTGTATTTATACTCTTAGATGAATACTTTAGAAATTCCCACTGTGAACATATATATATATATATATATATATATATATATATATACGCACACACACACACATCTCTAGAAAGCGCTCTTTGTTAAATAACCATTGATTTGATTTATGTACATATATGTGTATATGCATTTAACACTTTGTGTTGTTTCCTATGTGATCTACATGGATTGATAATGCCGGTTGATATGAGACATTTAATTGTTTAACGCACCTCCTCTCAGGTGTTGCTTGTGTATATGATTTGTTTGTTGGTATATATGGCAAGTATTTTTTACTTTTTTTGTATTAAAGGGACAGTCAAGTAAGAAAAAAACTTTCATGTTTCAAATAGGGCATGCAATTTTAAACAACCTTCCAATTTACTTTTATCACCAGTTTTGCTTTGTTCTCTTGTTATTCTTAGTTGAAAGCTAAACCTAGGAGGTTCATATGCTAATTTCTTAGACCTTGAATGCCGCCTCTAATCTAAATTCATTTTGATAGTTTTTCACCACTAGAGGGCATTAGTTCACGTGTTTCATATAGATAACATTGAGCTCATGCACGTGAATTTATCATGGAGACAGCTCTGATTGGCTAAAATGCAAGTCTTTCAAAAGAACTGAAATAGGGGGGCAGTCTGCTGAGGCTTAGATACAAGTTAATTACAGAGGTAAAACGTGTATAATTATAACTCTGTTGGTTATGCAAAACTGGGGAATTGATAATTAAGGGAATATCTATCTTTTAAAACAACAAAAACTCTGGTGTTGACTGTCCCTTTAAGCCAGATGAAACAGTAATGGACTGAGAAACGCGTTGCTTGTTTTTATTTGTTTTTAATAAAGTAAGTTTTTATGCTTACCCCTTGCTTGTATACCATTTTTCACATTCCTCTTCACCTGAGAATTGGTGATACCTATGCTGGGACCCTGCATTCTGAGCTATTGAAGTTGTAGCCACCCTGGAAGTCAGTCTGCTAGGTGACTTTTAGATCCTAGCTTGCTTCTTTTGCACAAAGAGAGGTGCTTCACTAAATGTAAGTGTAATTCTTCTTTTATATATTATCTCACACAAATACATACAGTGCTAGGCCATGTGGTGCTTCTGTTCCATTATATTCTCTACAGATTGTTGTTTTGATCTACTATAAACCTGATATTTGGTGCGTCTTACACTGTGATACCACAACCTGAACCATTATAGTTTGAGCTACACCGGAGGCCAGTCTGCTGTTAGATTCCAGCCTGCTCCAATTGCACCAAGAGGGGTGCTTCACCAAATGCGAGTGCACAATTTCTTATATATCTCACAACAGTATATACAGTACATGGCCATGTGTCGCTTCTGTTTCTTTGTATTGTCTACAGTTTGCTGATTTGGGATCTTGGCCTTGGATCCGACTACAGAAAGCTGCCTGGACTTGGGATTAATATTTTATTTTTGGGTTCATTTTATCACACCCTTCCCTTCCATTATATGGGACTTGAACATTTTTATTTTATTATGTTCTCATATTTAGTAACTTGCAAATTGTATTTAGTTGTTCATTTAATTTGGTTTCTTTGCTACAGAATGTTATAATATCTATATTACTGATTTTCATTAGCCCAAGGGTGCCCCTTATTTATTTTCTTTTGTTCAACATTGCATACGTGATTAATAGAAAATGGGGCTTCATACACGCCCCTTTGTTGCAACATAATAAATGGAAAATGTCTAGATCTAAGACATTAGACTGTTTATGAAAAGTGTAAGAAACCAGGAAGCATCAACCTTTGTACAGAGAAAACAGTGGTATGTGGTGGGAGCATTATAGAAGAAGATGCTTGACTACACATAGTTGCAAGATAGAGATGTTTTTCTGTAACAGTGCACATCAGTAGATTATGTTCCACAGTAAAATAAACTATAATAAAAGGTCAGTATTAGTTCAGAATGGCTGAGCAGATATAAAATGGAGGAATAGAGAAAAGATGGAGGCAGATTGTTATATATTCTTACAGATACTAAATGGTACATGGTTTAAGAAATAAAACTTGACTATTTGGGGATTTAATATATGTGTAACTATTACACATATTAAAATTCACCAACCCTTTAAGCTGTAAACATAGTAACCTGCAGTCACCATTTTGTGTACATTTCATGCCAACATGAAACAGGGCCTTTAATCAACACTAGAAAACATTTTATTTAAAAATAATCCTTGTGGAAATTCTTAAATGACCATATAGTGACAGAAAAACTGTACACAGTCCGATACCAACAACCTAATAGATGCATTTAGATGGGTTAGCAGTAGTGCGGATGGAAATGAAATGCAATAGTTAACTCTGAAAATTGCAATTGAGCAATCTCCTATAAAAACACAATTTTAATAACACCTGTATTGTTTGTGACAATCATGCCAGTGCAATTGAGAAATACAAACATACGTAAAATATGACATTTTTTAAGATTTAGGTGTCCCGAAGCGAGTATTCCTGCAGCCCCCCATAGCTGTACATCACATAGTCATCACAATTACATATGAAAATGTGTAGCCTTTATAATAGGGATGAATGGAGATTTCATTAATTAATACTTAGGGGCCGATTTAACAAGGGCCGAATGCGAATGGCCTGAATGTAACTTTTTCCATGCAAGCCTTCAGGAAACAGGAGTTAAGAAGTAGCAGTCTTAAGACCGCTGCTCCTTAACTCGTACGCCTCCTCTGAGGCGGTGGACATCGATCGGGTTGATTGACACCCCCTGCTAGCGTCCAAATTGGCTGCAAATCTACAGGGGGCGCAATTGCACAAGCAGTTCACCAGAACTGCTTGTGCAATGATAAATGCTGACAGTGTATGCTGTCAGCATTTATCGATGTGCGGCAGACATGATCTGCAACAGCGGATTATGTCCGCTCGCACTTAGTTAAATTAGCCCCCCATGTATGTTGACAAACCTCTAGAATGTCTCCAGAGTGTTTAACAAAGGTGAGACGAAAACATATTGTGATTACCAAACTGTTTTCTTCTTCATAATGTAAATTTTTTTTTTTGAGTGTTGAAAAAGAGCCAATATTGCACTATTGTGATTGCGTAGCCTTTTCAGCTCCCAAAAATAGCTGAAAATGATTGAGGCCTTAGGGCCTGATAATGATTTCGCATTCCTGGAGGATCATTTTATAGCATCTCATCTAAGCGGAGAGCCCATATTGAGGTGGAAGGAAATGGTGTAAACTAGATTTTGAACCCTAAGCCATCCACTGTTTACAGTAAAGTGGGCAACCCCTTGGATATAATGTGTGATTTCAATAGGCTTTATCTATTGTACATATACATTAAGCTGGGAGCTAAACCCTTGAGGAAATATGTTTTCTGCAGGCTAGCTGGATAATTCATCACTATGGGAACAATTTTCTATAATTTACTGCTGCTTTTTAACGCCTTAATGACCTGGACCTACTCTGTATGGTGCTGGCCCTTAAGGTTTTTTGGCCCATAATAGCACTGGTCTCACTGCGAGCGGCAAGACCACACTATTACAACCTCCCTTCTCCTGCTGGCCTCCTGTTATAAACACAAGCCCCATTAAAATACCTGTAATTTAGAGGGTACATTGTAGGTTGTTAAATTAAAATGATGTATTTAGTTGATAAAAGAAAAAATGGACTAATTGTTAATAGGGATGGGCGAATGTTTCTAAAAATTCAAAATTTAAAACGAATTTTGATACATTCGTTCTTTCGAATTGAATTTTGAATGTTTATATAACATTCTAACATTCTATTTTCGAATTTTCAATAAAATTCGAAAATAATCGTTCAAATAATAGAATGTTTAGCTATGTATTCATTCAATTTCAAAATGACATTCGAATTCGAATGTGACATTCAAATTTGAAATAGTATTTCTAGTCTACAACTGTGTTTAATAAATGTAATATTCAAATTTGAATGCTACATTCAAATTCAAATGTCACATTCGAATTTGAAATAGTATTTCTAGTCTAATACTGTGTTTTATAAATGTAATATTCAAATTCGAATGTGATATTCGAATGTAACATCTTATCAACATTCTATTATGTAAATCGAATTTCTACAATAACATTCGTTCTAACATTCGAATTCGGATATAAACACATTCGCCCATCCCTAATTGTTAATGGATTTATTTTGAACTGCCCATTAATTAATAGATACTTTATTTGCATTTATGGCAGATTATCTGCTGCAATTGTTTGTATTTTTTGATTACCGATACCAATGCATGTGAATTGATTTGATTATTTGATTTTTATATATGTTATACCGTATGTGCTCTATGTACAAAATTGTATTAAATTGTTAAATGAGGTATAGAAAGTTGCAGTGGCTTTACAAGTATTATACTCTATGATTTTTAAATCATATTGTTGTAATCTTGCAACAAGGGCACCTTTGAATATATCTAACAATAATGTCCTTGTTTTTCATTGTTTTGTTTTTGTAGGGTCTTGATTCCAGTGCATTTGCAAACTTCATAACTGATAGTAACTAAAAATCAACTTTAATGAAGATCTTTGCTGTAACTACCAGCTGTAAAATGTACAAATTTGATGGAATTTAGATTTATTTAACATTGAGGTAGGCCAGGATCTATTGACTGTAAAAAAAAATTACAGGGTTTAATTTTTCATTAATGAGGAAAACAGAGGCTGGTAATTAGCTGCTTCAGGTATGTAATCTTATACTAATAATGATAGGAAAACACTGATTGGTTGTTTTGGATATGAACCTTCACAAACAGGACTACCAGTGGACAGTTGGTACATATGAGATATCATTTCTTAACCAATAAAGGATTTAAAAAATGTCAAATCTTAGAAAAAGATTTTGGTTGTTGAGATGATTTCTTTAAATGTTTTCTTAATCTTTATGATAGTGATAAATAGGAGTTTAACAATTGGAATGCGAGCTCAATCCTATTGGCTGATGCAATCAGCCAATAGGATTGAAGTTCAATCCTATTGGCTGATCCAATCATCCAATAGGATTGAGCTCGCATTCCAATCAGCCAATAGAATGTGAGCTCAATCCTATTGGCTGATTGTATCAGCCTATAGGATTGAACTTCAATCCCGGCTTCATTGAGGACTTCGGCCCGGCTTGGAAGAAGACGTCTCCTGGTAAGTTGATCTTCTGGGGGTTAGTGTTAGGTTTTTTAAGGGTGTATTGGGTGGGTTTTATTTTTAGGTTAGGGACTTTGGGCCTGCAAAAGAGCTAACTGCCCTTTGGGGGGTTTGTTGTGTGGGTGGTGGGTTTAACTGTTGGGGGGGTTGTTTGTATTTTTTTTTCAGGTAAAAGATCTGATTTCTTTGGGGCAATGCCCCGCAAAAGGCCCTTTTAAGGGCTATTGGTAGTTTAGTTTAGGCTAGGGTTTTTTTTTTATTTTGGGGGACTTTTTTATTTTGATAGGGCTATTAGATTAGGTTAATTCGTTTCAATATCTGTAATTTGCTTATTATTTTCTGTAATTTAGTATTTTCTTTTGTACTTTAGCTAATTTAATTTAGGTAATTGTATTTAATTTAGTTAATCTATTTAATTATAGTGTAGTGTTAGGTGTTAGTGTAACTTAGGTTAGGTTTTATTTTACAGGTACTTTTGTATTTATTTTAGCCATGTAGTTATTAAATAGTTAATAACTATTTAATTACTATTCTACCTAGTTAAAATAAATACAAACTTGCCTGTAAAATAAAAATAAACTCTAAGATAGCTACAATGTAACTATTAGTTATATTGTAGCTATCTTAGGGTTTATTTTATAGGTATTTAGTTTTAAATAGGAATAATTTAGTTAATGTTAGGAATATTTATTTAGATTTATTTAAATTATATTTCAATTAGGGGGTGTTAGGGTTAGACTTAAGTTTAGTGGTTAATAAATTTAATATAGTGGCAGCAACGTTGGGTGCAGCAGATTAGGGGTTAATAAATAGGTAGGTTACGGCGACATTGGGGGCGGCAGATTGGGGTTAATAAATAGTATGTAGGTGTCGGCGATGTCCGGAGCAGCAGATTAGGGGTTAACATTTATAATGTAGGTGTCGGCGATGTCGGGGGTGGCAGATTAGGGTTAAAAAGTGTAAGATTAGGGGTGTTTAGACTCAGGGTTCATGTTAGGGTGTTAGGTGCAGACATAAATTGTATTTCCCCATAGGAATCAATGGGGCTGCATTATGGAGCTTTACGCTGTTTTTTGCAGGTGTTAGACTTTTTCTCAGCCGGCTCTCCCCATTGATTCCTATGGGGAAATTGTGCACGAGCATGTACGACCAGCTCACCGCTGACTTAAGCAGCGCTGGTACTGGAGTGCGGTAATGAGCAAAATTTTGCTCAACGCTCACTTCTTTTCTTTTAGCGACGTTAGCACCGCACAGCCTCTAACGCAAAACTCGTAATCTGGGCCATTGATAGGTTGTTTTGATGATGGGCCCCGATTACTAAAAATGATAGAAAAACATGAATTAGTTGTTTTGATGATGGACCCCGATTACAAAAAAAATATAGAATACATTGATTGTTTTTATGATAGATCCTGATGACTAATAATGACAGGGAAACACGGATTGGTTGTTATGAAGATGGACCCTGATTACTAAAAATGATAGAAAAACATTGATTGGTTGTTTTGATGATGGACCCTTATTACTTATAATGGCAAGAAAATACTGATTGGTTGTTTTGACTATGGGCTCTCATTACTAAAATTGTGGAAAAAAACATGTATAGGTTGTTTTGATGATGGACCCTGATTATACAAAAATATAGAAAACATTGATTGGTTGTTTTGAAGATTGACCCTGATTACTAAAAAAAATCATAGAGACACATTGATAATGGACCTGATTACTTATAATAACAGGAAAATACTGATTGGTTGGTAATTCATTTTCTTAAATACATTTTTTTATTTAAAATATAATACAAGGTAAAAGTTTGTTACATATGTTATGGTATAACATTGTCCCACTTTATATCTAGTGATGAACTGATGAAATCCTAAGAGGCAGAGGTTGCAGATATTCAATGCTTGGGGAGTGAAACACTGGCTTAAATTCAGCCATGCACACTGTATGTGTTACTTTTCATTAATATCTTTTTAAACTTAGCAGTTCAAGTATTCCTGCTGCTTTAGTAAACCCGGGAATGGTTTGAGCCAGAAGCTATATAGCCTTCAATAACATGGTGCATGAATAGTTCAGATCTGTTAAATATCCATGTGACTCTTGTAAGGACTGAGAAACAGATATATTTATTCAAGCAGAATAAAAAATATGGTGCAAGATATATATATCTTCTGGCTCAAACCATTCCCTGGTTCACTAAAGCAGCAGGAATGTGTGACCTGCTAAGTTAAAAAAAAAAAAGCCCATATAATTAATAGTAACAAATATGTCATAACAAGCTCTTGTCTGAAAGAGTGATTTCTGTTCCTACTGTAGAAAAGCCTTTTAGGAGGCCTAGATCAATTAGGCACTAATTGCAGTAGTCTTTAATTATAAGCTCTGTTTGCAGCATGGTGCTGCTTGTGTATTGAGTTTTTTTAATATTTGCTCTGGCAGTTTTTTTGTTTGACTATACCTGTTTGATTTTGACTATGCTTCTGTATTAATCCCCTTTATTTGTACTGACTTGGTATTTGACAAGTTTTTGGACTTTTGTTTAATGATTTTGTGCTACTTTTCCCTGTGAGACTTTGATCTGGGCTGTTTGACTTTGAATTTCTTTTTTGCTTTGGATTCCTCTGCTATCAGGAAACCTACATTTAATTAACATATGCAAGTTTGTCTTCATCAGGATAGTGAGACTAAACTTTTACTAAGGTATGTTTTCCTTTGGTATTTAGATGTATGAATTTACATTTGAATTGTAGTTAGATATGTGCAATTCGTGTGATTCAGAGATTCCAATGTTTCTGAATCATCCTAGTAATGAAACTAAACTAATCAAAATTAATTTGTAACAAAACATCCAAATTAGTTCGGAATCATTAGTTTTATTCGTCTTAAGAACGCTGCAGCTTAAAGGGCCACTAAACCCAAAGTCTTTCTTTCATGATTCAGATAGAGAATACAAATTTAAACAACATTACAATTTACTTCATTTATTTATTTTGCTTCATTTTTTAGATATCCTTAGTTGAAGAAAAAGCAATGCACATGGGTGAGCCAATCACACAAGGCTTCTATGTGCAGCAAACAATCAGCAGTTACTGAGCATATCTAGATATGCTTTTCAGCAAAGAATATCAAGAGAATAAAACAAATTAGATAGATGTTTAAAATTGTATTCTCTTTCTAAATCATGAAAGAAAAAATGTGTTCCTTTAACTTCTGTTTCTGGTGGACCAGAAATGATGGGGCTCTGAAGCAGCATCTGTTGCTTAATAAATGGAGCCCATTGTGTGACAGATAAAAAAAATAAAAAAATGTATGCTTACCTGATGTATTTATTTGCGGATATGGTGAGTCCACGGCTTGATTAATTACTGTTGGGAATATCACTCCTGGCCAGCAGGAGGAGGCAAAGAGCACCACAGTCAAACTGCCAAGTATCACTCCCTTACCTACAACCCCCAGTCATTTGACCAAAGGGAAATGGAGAAAAAGGAGTAACACCAAGTGTAAAGGTGCCTGAGTTTATAGTCAAAAGAACAACTGTCTTAAAATAAAGGGTGGGGCCGTGGACTCACCATATCCGGATATAAATAAATTTATCAGGTAAGCATACATTTTGTTTTTCTTTCCTAAGATTTGGTGAGTCCACGGCTTGAGTAATTACTGTTGGGAATCAATACCCAAGCTAGAGGACATGGATAAATAGGGAGGGACAAGACAGGCAGTCCTAAACAGAAGGCACCACCGCTTGAAGAACCTTTCTCCCAAAAGAAGCCTCAGCTGAGGCAAAAGTATCAAATTTGGAAAAAGTATGTAGAGAAGACCAAGTTGCAGCCTTGAAAATTTGTTCCACAGAAGCTTCATTTTTTAAAACCCAAGAAGAGGAAACAGCTCTTGTGAAATGAGCTGTAATTCTCTCAGGAGGCTGATGTCCAGCAGTCTCATAAGCCAAACTAATTATACTTTGTAACCAAAAAGAAAGAGTAGTAGCAGTAGCTTTCTGACCTTTACGTTTCCCAGAGAAACAGACAAAGAGGGCAGAGCACTGGCGAAAATCCTTAGTCACCTGTAAGTAGAATTTAAGAGCACATACAACATCCAAATTGAGTAACAAACGTTCTTTGGAAGAAGAAGGATTAGGACACAGAGAGGGAACAACAATTTCCTGATTGATATTTCTATTAGAAACAACCTTAGGAAGGAAACCTAACAGTACGAAGAACCGCCTTAAAGTTATCGTCATGAAAAATAAGATAAGGGGAATAACACTGCAGAGCTGAGAGTTCCGAGACTCTTTGAGCAGAAGAGATATCAACAAGAAACAAAACCTTCCAAGATAAAAACTTAATGTCTATGAAATGCAATGGCTCAAATGGAGCCAGCTGTAAAACTTTAAGAACAAGGTAAAAGCTCCAAGGAAGAGCAACAGACTTAAAGACAGACCTGATTTTGATCAAGGCCTGACAAAAAGATTGCACATCTGGCACATCCGCCAAACGTTTATGTAGTAAAACTGATAAAGCAGAAATCTGACCCTTCAGGGTACTGACTGACAATCCCTTCTCCAGGCCTTCCTGAAGAAAATATAAAGTTCTAGGAATTCTAATTCTACTCCAAGAGTAGCCCTTGGATTCACACCAATAAAGATATTTACACCATATCTTATGGTAAATCTTTCTAGTAATAGGCTTGCAAGCCTGAATCATGGTCTCAATGACCGTGCTTAGACAGAATTAAGCATTCAATCTCCAAGCAGTCAGCTTCAGAGAAACAAAATTTGGATGAAGGAAGGGACACTGAATCAGGAGGTCCTTCCTCAGAGGTAGTCTCCAAGGTGGGAGAGATGACATCTCCACTAGGTCTGCAAACCACATCCTGCGAGGCCTTGCAGGGGCTATTAGAATCACTGACGCCCTCTCCTGTTTGATACAAGCAATGACTCATGAAAAATGAGCAAATGGAGGAAACAGGTATCCAACCTGAAAACCCAAGGAACCGCCAGAGGATCTATCAGAAAGGCCTGCCGATCTCTTGACCTTGAACCATACCTTGGAAGCTTGGCGTTCTAAAGGGATGACATCAGATCTAACTCCGGGCACCCCCCATTTGAGGACTAAGCTGGAAAACACCTCCGGCGGGAGTTCCCACTCCCCGGGAGGAAAAATCTGACTGCTTAGAAAATCTGCTTCTCAGTTGTCTACTCCCGGAATGTGCATGGCAGATAGACAGCAATTGTGGGTCTCTACCCACTGAAGAATCCGAGGAACCTCCTTCATGGCTAAGGAACTTCGAGTTCCTCCCTGGTGATTGATGTAAGCCACAGAAGTTATGCTGTCTGACTGGAACCTGATAAACTGGGCTGAAGACAACTGAGGCCAAGTCAATAGAGCATTGTAAATCGCCGTCAACTCCAAGATGTTGATGGGAAGAGCAGACTCCTCCCAAGTCCAAAGGCCCTGAGCTTTTAGCAAGTTCCAGACTGCTCCCCAGCCCAGCAGCCTGGCGTCCGTGGTCACGATCACCCAGGAAGGTCTCCGAGAGCATGTGCCCTGAGACTGATGTTCCTGAGAAATCTACCATGGGAGAGAGTCCCTTGATGACTAATCTAACTCTATTCTCTGAGATAAATCCACATGGTCGTCATTCCATTGTCTGAGCATGCACAACTGGAGAGCTCTCAAATGGAATCGAGCAAAAAGAATAATGTCCATGGAAGCCACCATCAGACTGATTACCTCCATACATTGAGCCACTGAAGAATGAGCAGTAGCCTGAAGAGAGAGGCAAGAGGAAATTATTTTGTTTTTCCTGACCTCTGTCAGAAAAATCTTCATCAATAGAGAATCTATTATGGTACCTAAGAAACACTACTCTTTTAGTAGGGGAAAGGGAGCTTTTTTCCAGATTTACATTCCATCAGTGGAAACAAAGAAAATACAACAATGGGGGGTAGTTATCAAGCCGTCTGCTTTTCTGGCTTCGCCGGCCCAATACGCCCGCCTAAGCTCGCCTCACATCGCCGCTGCGGACCTGAAAAAATATGCCTAAGTTATCAAATAAAGCTGTCAAAAAGCCGCGGGGCGATGAGCAGCGGACTGTGACAGTTATCACTCATCCGATCTCGCTGCCCTTCGGCTTTTTCCCAGCTTTATTGCTAGCCTGTCACTAAGCACTCACACTAAACTACACTGTTCTACCCCCTATACCGGCGCCCCCCGCAACTCAATAAAGTTACTAACCCCTAAACCGCCGCTCCTAGACCCTGCCGCAACTCTTATAAATGTATTAACCCCTAAACCGCCGCTCCCGAACACCGCTGCCACCTACAGTATACCTAGTAACCCCTATCCTGCCCCCCCTACACCGTCGCCGTCTATTATAAAATTATTAACCCCTATCCTGCTGATCCCGCACCTCTCCGCAACTAAATAGTTTAACCCCTAAACCGCCGCTCCCTGAACCCGCCGCAACCTATATTAAACCTATTAACCCCTATCCTGCCCCCCCTACACCGTCGCCACCTATAATAAATTTATTAACCCCTAATCTGCCCCCCACTACACCGCCGCCACTGTAATAAAATTATTAACCCCTAAACCTAAGTCTAACCCTAACGCCCCCCTAACTTAAATATTAATTAAATAAATCTAAATTAATTAACTCTTATTAACTAAATGAATCCTATTTAAAACTAAATACTTACCTTTAAAATAAACCCTAATATAGCTACAATATAAATAATAATTATATTCTAGCTATCTTAGGATTTATTTTTATTTTACAGGTACCTTTCAATTTATTTTAACCAGGTACAATAGCTATTAAATAGTTATTAACTATTTAATAGCTTACCTAGCTAAAATAAAGAGAAATGTACCTGTTAAATAAATCCTAACCTAAGTTACAATTACACCTAACACTACACTATACTTTAATAAATTATTCCTATTTAAAAATAAATACTTACCTGTAAAATAAACCCGAAGATAGCTACAATATAATTAATAATTATATTGTAGCTATCTTAGGATTTATATTTATTTTACAGGTAACTTTGTATTTATTTTAGCTAGTTAGAATAGTTATTAAATAGTTATTAACTATTTAATAACTACCTAGCTAAAAGAAATACAAAATTACCTGTAAAATAAATCCTAACTTAAGTTACAATTAAACCTAATACTACACTATCATTAAATTAATTAAATAAACTACAAATAACTACAATTAAATACAATTACATAAACTAACTAAAGTACAAAAAATAAAAAAAGCTAAGTTACAAAAAATAAAAAAATAAGTTACAAACATGTTAAAAATATTTCAACAATTTTAAGCTACTTACACCTAATCTAAGCCCCCTAATAAAATAACAAACCCCCCCAAAATAAAAAAATGCCCTACCCTATTCTAAATTAAATAAATTTCAAAACTCTTTTACCTTACCAGCCCTTAAAAGGGCCATTTGTGGGGGCATGCCCCAAAGAAAACAGCTCTTTTGCCTGTAAAAGAAAAATACAACCCCCCCCCCAACATTAAATCCCACCACCCACATACCCCTAATCTAACCCAAACCCCCCTTACAAAAACCTAACACTAATCCCCTGAAGATCATCCTACCTTTAGTTGTCTTCACTCAGCCGAGCCACTGATGGAACTGAAGAGGACATCCGGAGCGGAAGAAGTTAATCCTCCAAGCGGCGCTGAAGAAATCTTCCATCCGATGAAGTCATCATCCAGGCGGCGCTGAAGAAAAGTCTTAGATCCGGCCGATGTCATCTTCAAAGAGGCGCTGAAGAGGTCTTCTATCCGGGCAAAGTCATCTTCCAAGCCGGGTCTTGAATCTTCCTTCCGCCGACGCGGAACCACCTTCTTCACCGATGGACTACGACGAATGACGGCTCCTTTAAGGGACGTCATCCAAGATGGCGTCCCCTCAATTCCGATTGGCTGATAGGATTCTATCAGCCAATCGGAATTAAGGTAGGAAAAAACTGATTGGCTGATGGAATCAGCCAATCAGATTGAGCTCGCATTCTATTGGCTGTTCCGATCAGCCAATAGAATGCGAGCTCAATCTGATTGGCTGATTGGATCAGCCAATCAGATTGAACTTGAATTTTCCTACCTTAATTCCGATTGGCTGATAGAATCCTATCAGCCAATCGGAATTGAGGGGACGCCATCTTGGATGACGTCCCTTAAAGGAGCCGTCATTCGTCGTAGTCCGTCGGTGAAGAAGGTGGTTCCGCGTCGGCGGAAGGAAGATTCAAGACCCGGCTTTTAAGATGACTTCGCCCGGATAGAAGACCTTTTCTACGCCTCTTTGAAGATGACATTGGGCGGATCGAAGACTTTTCTACAGCGCCGCCTGGATGATGACTTCATCGGATGGAAGATTTCTTCAGCGCCGCTTGGAGGATTAACATCTTCCGCTCCGGATGTCCTCTTCAGTTCCACCGGTGGCTCGGCTGAGTGAAGACAACTAAAGGTAGGATGATCTTCAGGGGATTAGTGTTAGGTTTTTGTAAGGGGGGTTTGGGTTAGATTAGGGGTATGTGGGTGGTGGGTTTTAATGTTGGGGGGTTTGTATTTTTCTTTTACAGGCAAAAGAGCTGTTTTCTTTGGGGCATGCCCCCACAAATGGCCCTTTTAAGGGCTGGTAAGGTAAAAGAGCTTTGAAATTTATTTAATTTAGAATAGGGTAGGGCATTTTTTTTATTTTGGGGGGGTTTGTTATTTTATTAGAGGGCTTAGATTAGGTGTAAGTAGCTTAAAATTGTTGTAATATTTTTAACATGTTTGTAACTTATTTTTTTATTTTTTGTAACTTAGCTTTTTTTTATTTTTTGTACTTTAGTTAGTTTATGTAATTGTATTTAATTGTAGTTATTTGTAGGTAGTTTATTTAATTAATTTAATGATAGTGTAGTATTAGGTTTAATTGTAACTTAAGTTAGGATTTATTTTACAGGTAATTTTGTATTTCTTTAAGCTAGGTAGTTATTAAATAGTTAATAACTATTTAATAACTATTCTAACTAGCTAAAATAAATAAAAAGTTACCTGTAAAATAAATATAAATCCTAAGATAGCTATAATATAATTATTAATTATATTGTAGCTATCTTCTGGTTTATTTTACAGGTAAGTATTTATTTTTAAATAGGAATAATTTATTAAAGTATAGTGTAGTGTTAGGTGTAATTGTAACTTAGGTTAGGATTTATTTAACAGGTAAATTTCTCTTTATTTTAGCTAGGTAAGCTATTAAATAGTTAATAACTATTTAATAGCTATTGTACCTAGTTAAAATAAATTGAAAGGTACCTGTAAAATAAATATAAATCCTAAGATAGCTAGAATATAATTATTATTTATATTGTAGCTATATTAGGGTTTATTTTAAAGGTAAGTATTTAGTTTTAAATAGGATTCATTTAGTTAATAAGAGTTAATTTATTTAGATTTATTTAATTAATATTTAAGTTAGGGGGGCGTTAGGGTTAGGGTTAGGGTTAGACTTAGGTTTAGGGGTTAATAATTTTATTACAGTGGCGGCGGCGTAGTGGGGGCAGGATAGGGGTTAATAAATTTATTATAGGTGGCGACGGTGTAGGGGGGGCAGATTAGGGGGTTAATAAATTTATTATAGGTGGCGACGGTGTAGGGGGGGCAGGATAGGGGTTAATACATTTAATATAGGTTGCGGCGGGTTCATGGAGCGGCGGTTTAGGGGTTAATACATTTATTATAGTTGCGGTGGGCTCCGGGAGCGGCGGTTTAGGGGGTAATAACTTTATTTAGTTGCGGCGGTGTAGGGGGGACAGATTAGTGGTGTTTAGACTCGGGGTACATATTAGGGTGTTAGGTGTAGACAGCTCCCATAGAAATCAATGGGATGTCTGTCAGCAGCGAACTTGTACTTTCGCTATGGTCAGACTCCCATTGATTCCTATGGGATCCGCCGCCTCCAGGGGTGGCGGATTGAAAACCAGGTACGCTGGGCCGTAAAAGTGCCGAGCGTACCTGCTAGTTTTTTGATAACTAGCAAAAGTAGTGAGAATGTGCCGCACTTGTGCGAGGAACATCTGGAGTGACGTAAGAATCGATCTGTGTTGGACTGAGTCCGGCGGATCGATGCTTACGTCACAAAATTCTACTTTTGCCGGTCTCGAGCCTTTGATAACTAAGGCGTATCAGCCTCGCCACAAATACGATGCGGAATTCCAGCGTATTTGAGGTTGACGGCTTGATAACTAGGCCCCAATATCTCTGCGTGAGATTTTGCTTGTTGAAAAGATGGCGCCTGAACCAAAAAGTCATCCAGGTAGGGAGCCACAGCAACTCCACGAGAACGGATCAATGCCAAAAGAGCTCCCAGAACCTTTGAAAAAACTCTGGAAGCTGTGGCTAGACCAAATGGAAGGGCCACAAACTGGAATTGTTTGTCCAGAAAGGCAAATTTTAGGAATCTATGATGGTCCCTTTGAATAAGAACATGAAGATATGTATCCTTTAGGTCTATGGTTGTCAGGAACTGACCATCTTGTGCTAAAGAAATAATGGAGCGTATAGTCTCCATCTTGAAGTATTGAACTTTGAGAAACTTGTTTAGACACTTGAAGTCTAGAATGGGACAGAAAGTTCCCTCTTTTTTGGGAACCACACAGGTTGGAGTAAAACCAGAGACCCTTTTCCTGCACTGGAACTATCACTCACTGGGAGTAATTTTTTTTTTATACATTTCAAGAACATCTCTTGTTTTATCTGGTCTGCAGATAATCTTGAGAGATGGAATCTGCCTCTGGGAGGAAAAGTCTTGAATTTTAATTTGTAACCCTGGGATAGTATGTCCACAGTCCAGGGATCTGGGACATCTCGTATCCAGGCTTGAGAACTGAGAAAGTCTGCCCCCCACCTGATCCGATCTCGGATTGGGGCAAACCCTTCATGCTGATTTGGAATCAGCTGTGGGTTTCTTTGATAGTTTCCCCTTGTTCCAAGACTGATTGGGTTTCCAAGAAGACTTGGATTGTTCCTGCTTGGAAGAAGAAGTGGAAGGCTTTCCTTTTGAAGTTACGAAAGGAAGGAAAATTACTCTGACATCCTTAAGACCTATTCTTCTTATCTTGAGGTAGAAAAGACCCTTTTCCATCCTTAATATCAGAGATAATTTCTGCCAAACTGTGTCCAAACAAGGTTTTGCCCTTGTAAGGAATCGCCAGATGCTTGACCTTAGAGGAAACGTCTGCGTACCAGGATTTCAACCATAACTCCCTGGGGACTAGGACAGAGAAACTAGAAGTTTTAGCTCCTAGTCTAACAATCTGTAAAATGGCATATTCAATAAAGGAATTGGCCAATTTAAGAGCTTTAATCCTATCTTAAATTTCATCCAAGGAAGTCTCTACTTGAAGGGTATCAGACAAGGCGTTCAACCAATAAGATGCTACACTAGTCACGGTGGCAATACACACTGCATGTTGCCATTGATGAACATAAATCTTTTTCACATAAGCCTCCTGCTTCTTGTCCATTGGATCCTTAAAAGAGCAGCTATCCTCAATAGGAATAGTGGTTCTCTTAGCCAGAGTGGAAATGGCCCCTTCAACTTTGGGTACAGTATACCAAGGGTCTTTAATGGAGTCCTCAACAGGAAACATTTTCTTAAAATGAGAGATGGGGAAAAAAACACCCCTGGTTTCTCCCATTCCTGTGAGATAATCTCCCTAGCACGGTCCGTAATATCAAAAACCTCTGAAGTGGAAGGTTCTTCAAAGAAACTATTAAGTTTGCTAGATTTCTTAGGAGTGACAGGGGTATCGGAGTCATCTAAAGTAGCTAAAACCTCCTTTAACAATACACAAAGGTGTTCAAGCTTAAATCTGAAGGATACCACCTCAGTCTCAGAAAAAGGAATTATACTGTCCAAATCTGAGATTTTAACCTCAGAAAGTGTATCTTCCTCATCAGACTTATGAGAAAGAACAACTTGGGAAGCAGAACTGAGGACAGGCACCGTACTTTCTGAATTTCTAGATTTCCTCTTGCGTTTTCCCTGTAATCTGGGAATGGCAGCTAATGCCGCAGATACCGCTGAAGATACCTGGGCAGCAATTTCTGCTTTTAAATAAAATCCAGTTGGAGTTATAGAGGAACCGCAGGGCACTGCATACAATACCATTAAGGCTTGGGACGTAGCAGCATCATCCTGAGAGACATTAGGCTAAAAAAATGTACCTTTATTTTGCAAGGTTTTCTTGAAACATGAAGAACAAAATTGCATAGGAGCTGCAATTTGTGCATCTAAATATAATAAGCATGAATTCATGAGAGTAGGCTCTTGGTCTACATCAGACATGTTGTGGAACAGTAAATAAACTTACAGATACATTTCAAACACCTAGATTACGAGTTTTGCGTTAGAGGCTATGCGGTACTAACGAGCAGTTTTCCCTCACCGCTCACTTACATGCAGCGCTTGTATTACGAGTTTTCAGAAACCTGTCGTTAACAGGCAAGAAGTGAGCGTTGAGCAAAATTTTGCTCATTACCGCACTCCAATACCAGCGCTGCTTAAATCAGCGGTTAGCTGGTCGTACGTGCTCATGCACAATTTCCCTATAGGAATCAACGGGGAGAGCCGGCTGAAAAAAAGTCTAACACCTGCAAAAAAGCAACGTAAAACTCAGTAACGCAGCCCCATTGATTACTATGGGAAAATAACAGTTATATCTACACCTAACACCCCAACATGAACCCTGAGTCTAAACACCCCTAATTTTACACTTATTAACCCCTAATCTGCTGTCCCCGACACCTACATTATATTATTAACCCCTAATCTGCCGCCCCCAATGTCGCCGCCACTATATTAAAGTTATTAGCCCCAAAATCTAAGTCTAACCTTAAACCTAACACCCACTAATTTAAATATAATTTAAATAAATCTAAATAAATATTCCTATCATTAACTAAATTATTCCTATTTAAAACTAAATACTTACCTATAAAATAAACCCTAAACTAGCTACAATATAACTAATAGTTACATTGTAGCTAGCTTAGGGATTATTTTTATTTTACAGGCAAGTTTGTATTTATTTTAACTAGGTAGAATAGTTATTAAATAGTTATTAACTATTTAATAACTACCTAGCTAAAATAAATACAAAAGTACCTGTAAAATAAAACCTAACCTAAGTTACACTAACACCTAACACTACACTATAATTAAATAAATTAACTAAATTAAATTCAATTACCTAAATTAAATTAGCTAAAGTACAAAAAAACCCCCCCACTAAATTACAGAAAATAATAAACAAATTACAGATATTTAAACTAATTACACCTAATCTAATAGCCCTATTAAAATAAAAAAGCCCGGACTTCCGGTGGGCGGGCCATAGGAACGGTCGCATGAAGAAGGAGCTCCGCGACCGCTCCTGTAATAACAGTAAAATCTGTTACCTAAACCCGACCAGACAACTACCTTGGGCTGCAGGGAGAGAAGCTAGCCCGGTAAATAAAAGGAGGGAGCGAGAGATCTGCTCCACCACCGGAGGGTAAAGTATTTAGTAGCGCGATTGGCGCAGTACGATCCACCCACGTGGATGAAGAGTAACTGACTTTGTAAGTTGATTAATGGCACAGACACACTGAACTGAGTACTTTGACAACCGGGTTTGTAGGGGGAATAGCATAGAGATATAAGGCTGTAAATCATCTCGCTTACCGCGACCACGCGGTATTTATATCTCAGGCCGCATAAAGCAATACTGAGAAAAGGGACAATTACCGATGATATGGCACCCAACACTTGCAACACAGTCAATAGGCTTTTCAAATATGCCTATAGCACACAATACGGAGATGCAGAAAAGGGACATTAAATGATCGAAATACAAATGACCAGACATATCCCTCTCCAGACTTAAACAGTTACAAGGCCCCGGATGTGAGGGTAGAAGGCCACACTAATGTAACATTGAGAAGCTAGGTGGGTGCTTTCATATCATTACCAGGACATTACATACTCATAATTAAAGCTGCAAGCACCCCCTATACGGAAAGGCAAACAAAAAGTGGTGTATACTTCCAACACAAACTGGGGATAAAAGAGAGACCTGAATCTGGAACCATAAGAACCATAATAACACGGAAGAGGGCAAAAGAGATTTATCAAGGGCACAACACCCAGACATACTAGGAACTACACTTAGACCTTGCGGTTTGGCTCAGGTTCGGAGGCCTTTTTTCTTATAAAAATCACTGTATGCAGAAATATTACAGCAGCTTTCAGAAAGCTACGAGCACAATGGCGGCAAGAAATAAACAAACAGACAGGAAAGCCAAACATCAGGCGGAGATGCAGGTGGCGGCAGGAGGAGGGGAGACTGAATACGACGCCATGAATCTAGACCCACACCCTATAGTCGCACAGCTCTCGGCCTTATTTCTCCCCAAAATGGAGCAATTGCAAACTGGCCTAGACGCCATGGCAGCTGACCTGAAACAGATGGCCAACAGAATCACCAGAGCGGAACATCGGGTGTCAGGGGTAGAAGATTTACAAAGGTCACAAGCCACAACTAAAACAGCACTACAAAAGCAAAATACAATACTATCAGAGATGCTAGATGATCTAGAAAATAAATCGCAAAGAAATAACCTCCGTATAGTGGGGCTGCCAGAAACAGTGGCCAGCACCACCCTCATCACTTTTGCCGAAAAAACACTGCCAGAGATCCTGAAAATACCAAACTCCTTGACGCCCTTTTGTGTAGAGAGAGCACATAGGGTGGGGACCCCAGGAGGGAACAGAGATCAGTCAAAATTCCTGAGGCAAGTAATGGTCAAGTATTTAAACTTCCAACATAAGGTGACCATCCTCAGAGCATACAGACAAAATGGCCCGATACAGTTTGAAGGGAGAAGGCTAATGATTTTTCAAGATTATTCAATCGAGGTAACCAGGAGAAGACGAGAATTTGCACCATACTGTAAAACACTCATAGAAAAAGGAAGACAAGTTTCACTACTGTACCCTGCAAAGTTGAGGATCCACACACCAACGGGACATAAACTCTTTGACTCCACTAGACAACTGCAAAAGTTCCTAGAGGAAGAAGAAAAAGACACTGCTGCAGGAAGAAATGTCCCAGACTGACATTGTGAGAGTCTGAGATCCATTCTCGGGACACCCTTTAGGGGGTGAAGTTGTTATTTTTCTGGGGGATGGGGCCTAATCGCCCTTAGAGTCATGATGAGAGCCCTCAATGTACATTTTGGATACAGAATCAGGAGGAGTTACATACAGTAAATAAATTTGAAGGTAAAGGATCTTGTTATAATTGTCTATAAGATTCGCTTAAACAACGATGTCATAGGTGAGGGAGATAAAGGTTAAATAGTCCCTACTCTTAGGAACTTATAAAAGAGATTTAATGTTGATATTATTAGCTATGTTAATTTTGTTATTTCATTATGTTGTACATGGTAATTATGTATCTTATATTTTTTCTGCTGAGCATGCTGTGCGGATAATCTTGTGTAATGATTACTCAAACCTGAACAGGGGTTAGGAGTTTAAAAATGATAATTTCTTATGTGTGTATTATGATGTTGACCCTAACCAAATACTCAATCTTGCAGATAACAGTGTGTTACTTTGCCATATGACAGACTTGACTGAGACTGCTTATGACACCATGAGACGGTATAAGACACGTAAACACGGTAAGATACTTCCTTATAAAAGCTGTATAGAGTCATGGAACAACTAAATATTATTGCGTGGAATGTGGGAGGCATTACGTCTCCCATCAAATGCAAAGCCATTCTAAAACACCTTAGATCCCTTAAAACTAACATAGCTATATTGGAGGAAACTCATCTAACTCAAGTAGAACAGCAGAAACTGAAACAGGGCTGGGTCGCAGAAGTAGTGTACACCCCATACGAATCACGCAGAGCGAGGGGAATAGCGGTCCTATTTAGAAAAGGACTCCCATACAACATAATTAACAAGACAATAGACACGGAACGGCGTTCCATTATCCTATATCTTAAAATACAGGAGTTTGCTCTGGTGCTATGTGGAGTATATGGGCCACCCAACCAGAAGCATGAATTCTGGACCAGGTTGCACAATAAACTATTACCATTTATTCACCTCCCATTAGTGATAGGAGGGGATTTTAACATTGCTCCACAAACGCCCTTAAATAGATTTAGAGACCCGGCCTGGAGGGGTACCACCCCTGGAATCAACAGGAATGCTAAAATAGAGACCCGCATCATGACTAAATTTCGAAACACACTGGGACTCAGAGATATTTGGAGAGATAGGAACCCAGAAGGGAAAAATTACACTTGCATATCCACCGCAAAGCATACCCTGTCCCGCATAGACTATTTCTTACTCTCCACATCATTGACTCCGAAAGTGGAAAACGCAAAATTACTAGATATAACCCTCTCAGACCACACGCCCATTCAGTTGCGAATAAGCCTGGGGGCACCAGGGAGGAGGGGAAACACATGGAGATTCCCAGAATACCTATATAATGATGTTAACTTTCACACCTTCCTTAACAAGGAGTGGCAGCATTATAGCGAGGCCAACTTTGCCCATAGAGTTAAACCGATGCTATTCTGGGAGGCCGCTAAAGCGGTCTTGAGAGGAGCAATCACAACCTATACGATAAAACTGAAAAAACAATATAAAGCAAGAGCAGAGCTCCTCCTCCGACAGCTTAAAAATGCATACAATAAATACTTAAGATGCCCCACCACACAAAACAGAGAACACTACTATGCGGTCAAACAACAAAGGGACACATATCTGTTAGATAGCTCCTTGAGAACATTAAATAGGGCTTCAGGCCTCTTCTACAGGCATGGTAACAAGACGGGCAAATATCTGGCAGCACTGACAAAGATTATAAGGCCGAACAACTTGATAACTAGCATAAAAGTGGGGGACTCCATAGAGAAAGACAATGATAGGATAGCGCAAGCCTTTAGGGAGTATTACCAAAACCTTTACTGTCCCGCAGACATTGACACTGAGCTTAGAGAACAATTTTGGTCACATCTGCAACTGCCTCGCCTATCTGACTCAGAGTCGGATACAATGAATTTACCCATAACCAAACAGGAAATAACCTGCGTTATTAAAGGTTCTCCACAAGGGAAAACGCCAGGTCCTGATGGACTGCCAGGTGAATTTTATAAGATCTTGCTCCCTAATGTTGTGGAGGACCTAGAAACTCTATATAACGGCCTACTGGCTGGACAAATTGATATCTCAAACAGATTTGTAGAAGCTAATATTATGCTGATAGCCAAACCAGGAAGAGACCCAACTCTGAGGGAGTCGTACAGACCCATCTCGCTCCTAAACAGCGATTATAAAATTCTAACTAAAATCCTAGCAAATAGGTTAATGAAAATTTTGCAATCCCTCCTACATAAAGATCAGACGGGATTTGTTAAGGGCCGTTCCTCTGTCTCGAATATTAGAAAGCTTCAGTTAATTCTTTCCCACTACTGGGTTAACTATAACAAATCGGACACACCTTCTCCCGGAAGCGACACACTGCTCCCGGAAGCGTGCCTTCTGGCCGTGGACGCGGAGAAGGCTTTTGATAAAGTCTTATGGGGACACTTATTTTATTCATTAGAGAAATTTGGGATCCGAGGGGAATTTCTGCAGATGGTCCAGCGGCTTTATTCTGACCCTAGGGCAGCATTAATTATTAACGGAGGACTCTCCGAATCCTTCAAACTAGGAAGAAGGACCAGGCAGGGATGCCCCCTTTCCCCACTCCTATTTGACCTGGCATTAGAACCGCTGGCAGTGAAAATTAGGGATACACTACAGGGCCTTAAGATAGGGAAAGAGACGATTCATCTGTCTCTGTATGCAGATGACATGATTTTAGCTATTCCCAACCCGACTACCAATCTCCCACCCCTGATCTCTATAATTAAAACATTTGGGGAAATTTCAGGGTATCAGATAAATAACTGCAAATCAGAACTTTTGTGGCTGCATCCTGAAGGAGGAGTGAGGCTGCCAGATTTTCAATTTAAGATAGTAAGGAGTAGCTTCAAATATTTGGGAATTCAGCCGAGTGCTAATCCACATAAATGGTATGACCTCAACTACAGACAATTGATAGGATCCATAGTATCTCAACTAAAAGCTTGGGGGGCCTGTCTTTGACCCTGTCGGGTAGGATCAGCTTGATAAAGATGTCCATCTTTCCCAGGATATTGTATACAATGCAGATGCTGCCTCTCACACTTAGAAAGTCTGACCTCAATACCCTCAATAAAGCGATCCTGGCCTATGTCTGGAACAACAAAAAACATAGGGTAAGCCTACAAAAACTAACAGCTACAAGAGGAATGGGGGGGTTTGGCCTACCTAATATCAAGCTGTATAATTGGGTCACATCTGGGAAAATAGTGTTGGACTGGCTGACGGGGGAGGGCTGTTTTGCACACTCACAGCTAGAGCAGGCGCTGATTGCCCCCATGTGGTTGGAACCTAACTAGAACACAAGCAGAGAAGGCGATGGGTTCACATCTACCCCTTATTGAACCACTGAGAGCATGGCAAAAAGTATGTAAATGGTTGAAAATAGACAATACATATTCTAAACATCTTCCCCTGAGAGGAAATCCTAATTTTATAGCAGGCTACTCTACCAAGCCCTTTTTGCTATGGTACAAGAAGGGCCTAAAGACGGCTAGTCAATTGTTTAAAATAGGAACGAGTGAGGTCAAGACTTTTCAGGAGTTGCAGAGAGAGTTTGAAATACCGACTATACATCACTATGCGTATCTGCAAACCAAGCATTATGTTAACCAGATAATTAGAAACTCACCGTCCCTGGTGGGACACTCAGGGTTGGAGGCTACTATATCGGTCTTTAAAAATGGCACACATTCCATCTCATTGTTTTATAGAACACTACTACACGACATTGAGAAGCACACTATAGATAACATAGTCTCGAGATGGTCTGACGCTCTGGACATTGTTGTGACAAACCAGGTGATCATTGATAGCATTCAACACATTAGGAAGGCCACTTTGGCCACAGATCTCAGGGAAGCCCATACAAAGATGCTCCATCAGGCCTACATAATCCCGAAAGTCCTTAAGAAATGGAACACAGCAATACCTAATATATGTCCGAAGTGTCAGTTCATGGATCCAAACATACTCCACTTTATACTCAACTGTCCACACATTAAGAAGTACTGGGCTCAGATAGCTTACTGGATTAAGGTTCTCACTTCAACTGATACCCCTCTGAGAGAGGAACAAATCTTATTCCTGCAACTAGATAATACTCCAATAGCAGCCAGACCTTTTATTCTTAATGTGATTATTTTGGCCAAGAAACTTATTCTGAAATATTGGCCCTCTGGCAAAATCCCGAAACTTAATGAGTTGAAAAACCTCATCCTCACACAGCTCACTAAAGAAAAGTGGGACACATTGGGAGACCCAAATAAAAGAACAGCGAAATGTATTGAAAAGTGGGAACCCTTTATACACACACTAGCCAGAGAGACACAGAAACAGATTATCTATCCATTTAGGGACACTATTTACATCTTAGAAAAACAGCTCACAGGACAGTGGACTTTTGACTTACAGTGTTGTGAGGGATGGAACGTATATGCTCACGCTATCAAATGTGAACTATATCACAAAATAGGATGTACCAGGTAGAACCAGGATTGTACAGACGAGTGCCGAGATTGAAGTGCCAAACTACAGCTTGCTCACTGTTCATTGTTGATTGTTAATTGCTTACTGATGCCCTTGAGAGGTTCCTTTAGGGGTCAGTCTATCTTAGTATAATTTGTTTATGTTTATTAGAAAATGGCTGGAAAGAACAAACTTTATTGAATCACATAATTTCTCTAACATCACTGGCAAGACTGATTGGACTATGAATCGAGTATGGTATCCTCATAATAGTGAACTCTGCAACATGTATCTTGGATCAATTGTCATATTAATCAGTGTATTGATTTGTTCTGAAAAGCCAAAATAAAGAAAGTTTATAAAAAAAAAAAAAAAAAGACCCCCCAAAATAAAAAAAAACCCTAGCCTAAACTAAACTACCAATAGCCCTTAAAAGGGCCTTTTGTGGGGCATTCCCCAAAGTAATCAGCTCTTTTACTGTAAATAAAATACAAACAACGCCCCAACAGTAAAACCCACCACCCACACAACCAACCCCCCAAATAAAATACTATCTACTATCTAAAAAAAACTAAGCTCCCCATTGCCCTGAAAAGGCCATTTGGATGGGCATAGCCCTTAAAGTGGCAGTTAGCTGTTTTGCCGCCAAAACCCTAACCTAAAAATAAAACCCACCCAATACACCCTTAAAAAAACCTAATGCTAACCCCCTGAAGATCGACTTACTGGGAGCCGTCTTCATCCAAGCCAGGCCAAAGTGCTCAACGACGCCGGGAAAAGTCTTCATTCAAGCCGGGCGAAGTGGTCCTCCAGATGGGCAGAAGTCTTCATCCATCCGGCGTGGAGCGGGTCCATCTTCAAGACATCCGACATGGAGCATCCTCTTCATCCGGAGTCTTCTTACTGAATGAAGGTAACTTTAAGCGACGTCATCCAAGATGGCGTCCCTTAGATTCCAATTGGCTGATAGAATTCTATCAGCCAATCGGAATTAAGGTAGAAAAAAACCCTATTAGATGATGCAATCAGCCAATAGGATTGAGCTTGCATTCTATTGGCTGTTCCAATTAGCCAATAGAATGCAAGCTCAATCCTATTGGCTGATTGGATCAGCCAATAGGATTGAACTTCAATCCTATTGGATGATTGCATCAGCCAATAGGATTTTTTCTACCTTAATTCAGATTGGCTGATAGAATTCTATCAGCCTATCGGAATCTAAGGGACGCCATCTTTGATGACATCACTTAAAGGTACCTTCATTCAGTAAGACGACTCCGGATGAAGAGGATGCTCTGCGTCAGATGTCTTGAAGATGGACCTGCTCCACGCCGGATGGATGAAGATAGAAGATGCTGTCTGGATGAAGACTTCTGCCCGTCTGGAGGAAGACTTCTCCCGGCTTCGTTGAGGACTTTGGCCCGGCTTGGATGAAGACGTCTCCCGGTAAGTCGATCTTCAGTGGGTTAGTGTTAGTTTTTTTTTAAGGGTGTATTGGGTGGGTTTTAAAATTTTTATTATAGTGTTTGTGATGCAGGAGGGCCTCGGTTTAGGGGTTAATAGGTAGTTTATGGGTGTTAGTGTACTTTTTAGCACTTTAGTTATGAGTTTTATGTTACGGCGTTGTACCATAAAACTCTTAACTACTGACTGTTAAATGCGTTAGGGATTTTGACAAGGTAGGGCGTACCGCTCACTTTTTGGCCTCCCAGAACAGACTCGTAATACCGGCGCTATGGAAGTCCCATAGAAAAAAAACTTTACTGAGTTTACGTAAGTCTTTTTGCGGTAAGGCCAAAGAAGTGTGCGGTGCCCCTAAACCTGGAAGACTCGTAATAGCAGCGGGCGTAAAAAAGCAGTGTTAGGACCTCTTAACGCTGCTTTTTTACCCTAGCGCACAACTCGTAATCTAGCCAATAGATTTTAATATTCAATTAAAATAAGCCAAGGAAAAAAATACACTTTAAATTTTTCCCAAATTAGGATCGATCCCCATCTTAAATTATGTGAGAAAAGTTAAGAAAACACATTTGATAAACATCAAATACACTTTAAAAATACCCCTCAGGCAACCCCACACCTCAATTACTGATGTGCCTTGCCGCTACCAATAAAGACCGGATCACCCAGAAATGGAGAAAAACAACTTTTTCCTCAGAAACGTTATGAAGTAAATCCAGTCACCACAACTGCCGAGCTCAAATTACTGCTGCACTACTTCTGGTACACTGAGTACCAGAAATATCCCGTTTTCTCAAACCAGACAGTTTAAAATGTTGCATTGTTTTATTTTAAAACAAAGGGGAAATGAATACGCTGCTGAAATAGAAAATTCAGCCTTACTTTCATTTTAAACTTGTATTGTTTTATCAAGTAAATATGTGTCAGAAAATAAAGCTTAATAAAAACATTTTACCCTTTCTTTTTAAAAGAGTTTAATGTTAGTCTCACAAATGCTACAGTGCCTGCTTCATGCCCCAGTGTAACCCATACAACAGGATTAACTATGTCCCAATAAAAAAGCAGTGTCTCTTAATCTTTTAAGTGGATGGTCTCCCCAACTGGAAGAAAAAGCATTTACCTGCTCCCTGTCCGGCATGTAGACAGTTACAAGGTATGACAAGGCACAGTTCCTCACAGAGAAATGACAAGGCACAGTTCCTTACAGAGACCTTTGAAAAAGAAAGAACAGAGTAGCCAACTCTGACTTTCTAAACTAGGGCAGAAATTGTTAGGAAAGCGCAGTAAGTACATCTTTACAAGTTCCTAACTGCTTTAAAGCCATCACTTCCTGACTGCAAGGAATGACGTGGAATACGGCTATACACCAAAACTTGTTTGTAGATGAAATCTAAATTTTTCTTCAGACACCTAAACTTCACCTCCTCCATGCAACAAAGGCAAAGAGAATGACTGGGGGTTGTGGGTAAGGGAGTGATACTTGGCAGTTTGACTGTGGTGCTCTTTGCCTCCTCCTGCTGGCCAGCAGTGATATTCCCAACAGTAATTACTCAAGCCATGGACTCATCATATCTTAGTAAAGAAAATGTAATGATACATTTGAATTCATCAAAGTTAAGATGAAAGAATTTAATGGAGTGGGTGATAACAAATATAAAAAGTTTCTCAGAGATAGTGAAGATTTCCAGTCAGACACTCAATATGTCCAGATAGGGACCATTCATATTATTCAGAATCCCAATATAAGAGGAAGGTCCAATTTGAATAGAACAAATAACTCACACCTTAATAGCAAATCAATCCCAAACATAGGGATAGATCTAGGGAACATAAAAATCAAGCAACCCCTAGTTCTTTTAGATCCCGGGATAACAATTACAGAAGAAAAAATACACCACACCATTCCCCCATTATAAAAACAACACAATGCACTATTTTCATTATAATAACCAATCTCACTATAAATGTACTAATGAACACAAACACAAAAACACTGATCACTCCAAACTTTCTTACTCTAACTCTCTTTTTACGAAGGAAGGAAAGAGAGAATGACACAAGACAGACACATACGAGAAAAATGTAATGAATAAAAAACTTTCAGGGAAAGGCTTACAAGAAAAGAAGTGTACACCGAGAATCAGAGACCCCTGTTGAACAGGAGCCAGCAACACAGAGAAAAATGGACACATTCGAACAAATTTTCACCACTAAAACAAGACTACCACAAGAAGAAAAGAGGCAGGACACAAAACAATATAGGGGGAACTAGAGGAGGAAAAGAGAAATCAAAGAAAGAGGAGACAGTAATACAAAGGAGGAGAAAAAATAATACTATTGAAAGGATTAAAATTCATCCCCACACAGAGAGTGAATTCATTTAAACTATTCATAGATTCCCAAAAATTCATAAGGAATTTAAAGGGACACTGTACCCAAATTTTTTCTTTTGTAATTCAGAAAGAGCATGCAATTGTAAGCAACTTTCTAATTTACTCCTATTATCAATTTTTCTTCGTTCTCTTGCTATTATTATTTGAAAAAGAAGGCATCTAAGCTTTTTTTTGGTTTCAGTACTCTGGAAAGCACTTTTTTATTAGTGGATGAATTTATCCACCAATCAGCAAGGACAACCCAGGCTGTTCACCAAAAAATGGGCTGGCATCTAAACTTACATTCTTGCATTTCAAATAAAGATTACCAAGAGAATGAAGAAAATTTGATAATAGGAGTAAATTAGAAAGTTGCTTAAAATTTCATGCTCATTCTGAATCACGAAAGAAAATTTTTGGGTACAGTGTCCCTTTAACTGTTAAAAGATTCTTTGCAAAACAGCAACTAGTAGAAGAGTAAAATCCTCCAACAATTACAAATCAAGATCATCCTAGGAATAAATTAAAAAATGCATCCAGGTTTTATCTGAGTCACAGTAAAGGACCGAATATTGAAGTTTTCAATAAATTGTTAATGAGAGATGAGCAAAATAAAATCATTTCTATTTTTGTAAGAAGAAGCTGCAGTTTTTTTTAATAAAGAGGTTGAAAATTCAACTCTATCATGTGAGTATTTACATTTGTTATTCACAATGTTTAGATGCACTACGCCATTGTGAAATCTCCTTTCAGCTTTTGGGGATACCAGACGAAACATATTGGGAGATTGTAGGACACCACACTCCAGCGAATCCTTTGGGCCCTCTGTGAACCAGCACCTCCTTGACAACACACATTCTAAAAAACAGCTTTGGGAGAGACTGTTGGTTGGCAGCGGTTCTTCCTTCCAGAGTGAAGAAATATCTTTAAAAACTTTACTACAATAATGAATTATCTTTGCAATGTGTATTGATCATATTTGACATATGGAAAAAATACACATAATATACACAGTATTTATTTGGTTTTGTATTATTATTTTTTATCACTAATATTATTTCATTAACTGATATGTCATGAGTTTGTATATTGCTAGGTACTGAGTTACTATTTTGTTTTGTTTCATCATCATTATTATTATTATTAATATTATTTTTGTTTTACAATTTATTATTATTATTATTATTCATGTGTTTGTTTCTTTTTCATTTTCAATATTGATTTGCTATTAAGCTTCTATCTTAATTGTGTTTAAAAACACTTTAACATTTCTATGCCTTTTTAAGAACAAATATTATTATACTGAATGCTTATGTCTGTATATTCATACATATTGATTATTTACCCTGTGTTTTCAAATTTTGTTCTATTGATCATCTTCTCTTGCTCTAAAGGTTTATTATGTATATTCAGTCACTTAAATGGTTAACAGGGGTGTGTATAGCACTAACCAATAACCTTCATGTATTAATCCTTTTTAAATGGCACTCACCGGTGCCTTACCAGGTTTATGAGTACGGCCCTAGCCGAAACGCGTAAAACCCTTCATGATCTTGTGTGAACCATGTCCATTTTAAGTTTGACTAATAAAGCTGCTGTTTTTTATATTATGAATATTTGGGACTACCTTCCTTTTTTAAAAAATATCTTTATATACCATATTGTCTTTTCTGTTCTCTTTTAATACATGCTAGTATCTTATTTGCCTTAGAAGCCACTGCACTGCATTGTGTACCTATTTTTTTAAGCTTATCTATAAGTACACCCAAAACCCTTTCCTCCTCTGTTTTGCAAAGTATAGTTCCATTTAAATAACAGGTTGTCTGCCTAATTTTACTTCCAAAATTTAGAACCAGTATTACATTTTATTTCCATTTAGAAGCCCATTCTTCCAATTTTTGTAAATCCCCTTGTAAAGCAATTTCCTCCTGTACTGACCTAATGACCATACACAACTGTGTACCATCTGCAAAAATACAGATGTTACTATTTAATCCTTCCTCCAAATCCAATCTGAGTATAATACATTTACTACTACTACTCGTTGCTCAATGTCTTTTATCCAATAATTTATCCATTAGCTAACATTTTCAACTATTCCCAGTTCCTCAATTTTGTACAATAATCTCTCATGTGGCACTGTATCAAAATCCTTTTCAAAATCCAAGTATATAAAATCTACTGATTCCCCTTTACCTATATTTTTACTTACCTCTTTATAGAATCTAATTTGACTAATTTGACAAGATCTATTTTTCATAAAACCATGCTGATTTGAACACAAATAGTATCTTCCCCACTACTGATATCAGGCTTACTGGTCTATAGCTTCCTGGATCAGCCCCGTTTTAAAAAGTGGCATTGCATAAGCTTTACACCAGTCCTGGGGTATTATGCCTGAGGATAATGAAAATTTAAGAGTAGAGATTTGACTATAATAGTGGTAAATTCCCTTAAAACCCTTGGGTGTATTTTATCTCAACCTAGAGTTTTATTTACCTTAATATTATCCAGCTTTTTCCTGATATCATCTAGCGATAAATACATACAGAAAGAGAATGTCTCCTGAAGGGTGATGTGGGAAACCATACGTGGGCTCCTTGCCCAGTGTACCTAGAGGGCTATGGCTGCACCTCACTGACTAGTCCCAAAGGACACCAAAATGATTGTCTGGGGTTTACCATTTTCCTTGTTCAGAGGATAATAGTTTGGTATCTTGGGGCTGGACTAACCTTCAGCTGCTAGATTACTAGTTTTGAGCACTATAGGGAAATTAACGACCGCCACAAAAGCTGCGGTATTTAACCTCCCTATAGCGCTGCTATTACAGGTTTTGTAAAACCCGGCTTGTGCGGGTGATATGGTTGCGTTGAGCTCCATACCTCACCCAAATAAAAGCAGTGTTTTGACGTGCTCGTGCACGATTTCCCCATAGACATCAATGGGGAGAGTCGGCTAAATAAAAGCCTAACACCTGCGATCGTGGAAACAAAAGCTCCGTAACGCAGCCCCATTGATGTCTATGGGGAAAGAAAAAAAAGTTACGTTTAAACCTAACAACCTAACATAAAAAACACGTCAAAAAACCACTAATCTGCTGCCCCTAACATCGCCGCCACCTACATTACAGTTATTAACCCCTAATCTGCCGCCCCGATATCGCTGTAACCTACATACAGTTATTAACCCCTAATCTGCCGTCCCCAATGTGGCCTCCACTATATTAAATTTATTAACCTCTGGCCTCTCACATCGCTAACACTAAATAAATATATTAACCCCTAAACCTAACGTAACCCTAAGCATAACCCTAACGTAACCCTAACCCCCCTAGCTTAAATATAATTAAAAAAATATATAAATAAAACTTACAATTATTACCTAAATAATTCCTATTTAAAACTAAATACTTACTTGTAAAAAAAAACCTAAGCTAACTACAACATAACCAATAGTTATATTGTATCTATGTTAGTTTTTATTTTTATTTCACAGGTGAGTTTGTATTTATTTTAACTAGGTGGACTAGTTAGTAAATAATTATTAACTATTTAGTAACTACCTAGCTAAAATAAATACAAAGTTACCTGTTAAATAAAACCTAACCTGCCTTACACTAAAACCTAACATTACAATAAAATAAAATTAAATAAATAAAATACAATTATCTAAATTGCAAAAAAAATAAACACTAAATTACACAAAATAAAAACGAATTACTCTTAATCTAATAGCCCTATCAAAATAAAAAATCCCACCAAAATAAAAAAAAAACCCTAGCCTACACTAAACTGCCAATTGCCCTTTGGAGCCTTTTGCGGGGTATTACGGCTCTTTTACCTGTTAAAAAAAAAAAAAAACACCCCCAGCTGTAAAACCCACTACCCACCCAACCCCCGCAAATAAAAACCTATCTAAATAAACCTAAGCTACCCATTGCCCTGAAAAGGGCATTGCCCTTAAAATGGCATTTAGCTCTTTTACATTGCCCAAACCCTAAGCTAAAAATAAAACCCACCCAATAAACCCTTAAAAAAACACTAGCCCATGACGATCCACTTACAGTTTTCCAAGACCGGACATCCATTCTCATCCAGGCAGCAGAAGTCTTCATTGAAGCGGGCAAAAGTCCTCATCGAAACCGGCATAAGTCTTCATCCAAGCAGGCAGAAGTCTTCATCCAGACGGCATCTTCTATCTTCATCCATCCGGCGCGGAGCGGGTCCATCTTCAAGACATCCAGCGTGGAGCATCCTCTTCTTCCGATCGCTGCTGTAGAATGAAGTTTCCCTTTAAGTGACGTCATCCAAGATGGCGTCCCTTACATTCCGATTGGCTGATAGAATTCTATCAGTCAATAGGAATTAAAAGGTAAACAAATCCTATTGGCTGTTGCAATCAGCCAATAGGATTGAGCTTTCATCCTATTGGCTGATCCAATCAGTCAATAGGATTGAGCTCGCATTCTATTGGCTGATTGCAACAGCCAATAGGATTTTTTCACCTTTAATTCCTATTTTAAATCCTATTGGCTGATAGAATTCTATCAGCCAATCGGAATGTAAGGGAAGCCATCTTGAATGACGTCACTTAAAGGGAACTTCATTCTACAGCAGCGATCGAAAGAAGAGGATGCTCCGCGCCGGATGTCTTGAACATGGACCCGCTCCTCATCGGATGGATGAAGAGAGAAGATGCCGTCTAGATGAAGACTTCTGCCCACTTGGATGAAGACTTCTGCCCGCTTGGATGAAGACTTCTGCTGCCTGGATGAGGATGGATGTCCAGTCTTCGAAAACTGTAAGTGGATCGTCGGGGGTTAGAAATAGGTTTTTTTAAGGGTTTATTGGGTGGGTTTTATTTTTAGCTTAGGGTTTGGGCAATGTAAAAGAGCTAAATGCCATTTTAAGGGCAATGCCCATACAAATGCCCTTTTCAGGGCAATGGTTAGCTTAAGTTTGGTTGGTTGGGTGTTGGGTTTTACTGTTGGGGGTTGTTTGAATTTTTTTAACAGATAAAAGAGCTGATTACTTTGGGGCAATGCCGCGCAAAAAGCCCTTTTAAGGGCCATTGTCAGTTTAGTGTAGGCTAGGTTTTTTTTTATTTTGGGTGGGCTTTTTTATTTTGATAGGGCTATTAGATTAGGAGTTATTGGTTTTTATTTTTTATAATTTCGTTTTTTATTTTGTGTAATTTAGTGTTTGTTTTTTGTAATTTAAATAATTGAATTTTATTAATTTAAATTTATTTTATTTTATTGTAATGTTAGGTTTTCGTGTAACGCAGGTTAGGTTTTATTTTACAGGTAAATTTGTATTTATTTTAACTAAGTAGTTAGTGAATAGTTAATAACTATTTACTAACTAGTCTACCTAGTTAAAATAAATACAAACTTACCTGTGAAATAAAAATTAAACCTAAGATAGATACAATATAACTATTAGTTATGTTATAGTTAGCTTAGGTTTTTTTTTTACAGGTAAGTATTTAGTTTTAAATAGGAATTATTTAGGTAATAATTGTAAGTTTTATTTATATTTATTTTAATTAAAATTTAAGTTAGGGCGTGTTAGGGTTAGGGTTAGACTTAGGCTTACGTTAGGGTTAGGTTTAGGGGTTAATATATTTATGTAGTGATGTGGGAGGCCAGAGGTTTAGGGGTTAATAGTTTATTTTATTATATTTCATTGTGGGGGGCTTGCGGTTTAGTGGTTAATAGGTTTATTATAGCAGCGGTGTTGGCGGACGACAGATTAGGGGTTAATAATATTTAAATAGTGTTTGCGATGTGGGAGGGTGGCAGTTTAGGGGTTAATATGTTTATTATAGTGGCAATGATGTCGGGGAGTGGCGAAATAGGTTAATACATTTTTTAAGTGGCGGCGATGCCTCAGTTTAGGGGTTAATAGGTAGTTTATGAGTGTTAGTGTACTTTTTAACACTTTAGTTATGAGTTTTATGCTACAGCTTTGTAACGTAAAACTCATAAACTACAGGTGACCCTCGTTTTACAACGGTTCAATTTACACGGTTTCAGAATAACAACCTTTTTTTCCAGTCATGTGACTGCTATTGAAAAGCATTGAGAAGCAGTGCATTTATTAAAATAGCCAGTAGGTGGAGCTGTCTGCTTGTGTTGCAGTAAAGCCAAGCAAGCTGAAATTAATCAGTTTAACCAGACCTGAGCTATCGAGCAGATTTCAAAGGAACAAGATCTTCCTGTCTATAAATCAGTCCAGATTGGAATGCATAGAAAGAACTGTTTGCAGAAAAATGCAAGTGAAGTCTGTGTTGTGTGATTATTTTATTAGGTTTATAATGCTGTTTAGAAAATGTTTTTGTTCATTTAACTTAGTTTAATTATATATTCTGTATTGTGTGATTATTTTATTAGGTTTATAATGCTGTTTAGCATTTAAAGTCTTCATTTCAAAGCTTTAAAAATAATGTATTAGGTGTTACTTATGGCAATTTTGAGAGGGGCCTGAAACCTATCTCCCTCACTTCCCATTGACTTACATTATAAACTGGGTTTCAATTTACAACGGTTTCGATTTACAACCATTCCTTCTGGAACCTAACCCCGGCATAAACTGAGGGCTACCTGTACTGACTTTAGATGGCAGTATGGATCGTGTCAGTATAGGGTGTACCGCTTACTTTTTGGCCTCACAGCAAAACTTGTAATACCAAGTCCCATTGAAAAAGTGCGGTACTGACGTTGCGTGATGGCCAAAAAGGTGTGCAGTACACTGATACCTACAAGACTCATAATAGTGGTGTTAAGGAAAAAGTGATGCTTTTTCATTCATAATGCCAAACTTTTAATCTAGCTGCTTGTTAAGTGGGATCAGACTGATATACTTCAGGAAAGTTATCCTCTGGGAAAAGCACAATTGAACTAAAAGAAGCTACCAGGAGGTAACCGGGCCATTGAAGAACCCACTGAGCTGTTTTTTCCTGGCAGAGTGCTTCTCTTTCTGTATTTCTATGCACCATGACTCTGGGGAAGTCTCCACAAGGGTGATGGGGAAACCAAACGTGAACTCCTTTGCTCAATATGCCAAGAGAATTATGGCTGGAAATCACTGATGAGGCCCAAAGGACACTAAAACTATTATCTGGAGTTGCCATTTTCATTGTTCAGAGGAGAATTGCCTGGTATTTCAGAGCTGGACTAACCTTGTTAGGTGGGATCAGACTGATATACTTCAGTAACGTTCCCCTCTGGGAAAAGTACATTTGAGCTAAAATAAGATACTCCCAGGTGGTAACCGTGCCATAGAACAAGCCACTAAGCTGTTTGTTTCTGCATTATGACACTGGGGAAAGTCTCCCTAAGGGTTTTGGGAAAACCAGATATTTTTTCATTGCCCAATATGCTTAGAGGATTATGGCTATAGTCCCAAAGGACACCAAAACTATTGTATGGGGTTGCCATTTTCCTTGTTCAGAGGAGAATTGTCTGGTATTTTGTGACTAGACTAAACTTATTAGGTGGGATCAGACTGATATACTTCAGGAAAGTTCTCCTCTGGGAAAAGTACAATTGTGCTAAAAGAAGATACTCCCAGGTGGTAACCGTGCCATAGAAAAAGCCACTGAGCTGTTGTTCATTCCTAGTAGATTGCTTATCTTTCTGTATTTATATGTATTATTACCCTAAATAAAGTCTATCTAGGGGTGATGGAGAATCCAGATATGGACTTGCCCAATATGCCTAGAGGATTTTGGCTGCACCTCACCGATGACGCCAAAAAGAGGCTGAAACAATCATCTGGGGTTGACATTTTCCATATTCAGAAGAGAATTACCTGGTATTTTGGGGCTGGACTAACCTTGTTAGGCAGGATCAGACTGATATACTTCAGGAAAGTTCTCCTCTGTTGTTAGGCAGGACAGCCCTCTCTAACATTGGCACCACTGAACTGCTATCCCCAACATCTTCACTTAATCTGGCAAATCTATTGGGGTGTACCAGCTCAGAATGTACTGCTACTTTCCCTTTTAGATATGTGCATTTGTTTTTGGAAGATCAAAAAGAAATCAACAAAATGGCATTTTCAGTATATTCTTTGCTTTAACAAAACCTAAAATGGCTGAAAAGGAAAAAAAGAGGAGAAAAAAAAGAAAAGAAAATGCATTTTTTTTTTGGTTTGTGGATGCTGTTTTTTTTATTCAAGCAGGCAGTATCCAATGAATACAAACCAGGAAATAGCAGCAGAATAGATTGGCAGTTTCGCTGAGCCTGTCAGTGGAAACCTGTGATGTTTTCTAGCAAACCTGCATTCTCAGGGGAAGGTAGGGAAGTAAAAAGGTGATTTTAACTTATTGCAGAGCTGCTCAGAGGCTCAGATCTGTGGAGGAACTTGAGGAGGCTATGGACAAACACATCCAGTGGTTTTGTCACAGTAGAATTATCATAATAATGCTGGTGGTACTGCTACTTTTGTAAGAGGGTCAGTCACACATAATGTTTGTGTAACACTGGACAAATGTTGTGAACCAAGCAATCAAAACAGACTGCCAGCCACTGATGTTTTTGTGGCTCTTGTCGTAGCTGGAAAAGGAAAGGGTCTGCAAATGCGTTTTTTTTTATTTAGTTGTCACGACACTCAAGAGGAAAATAAATATTATTTGGCAGACTTAGAACTCTGTTATGAAATCATAAAAGAAAAATGTAAAGTGAGCAGTGGAGAACGTCTCTATGGTGAGGTATTCAAACTGTCTGCTGTAGTGTACTACTGATCATGGGCCTTCAACAACTGTACTAACTAAAAGGAATGGGCGAATGTGTTTATATTCGAATTTGAATGTTAGAACGAATGTTATTGTGGAAATTAAATTTACTTAATAGAATGTTGATAAGAACGAATATTCTTAAAAATTCAATTTTCTAATGTTATTTACAGTTTTCGAATGTCACATTCCGTTAGTGGTGTAGAAGCCGGATAGCGATTAAACAAACACGCAGTGACAGCACCGGGTGCTTATGGAGGAAGAGACAGGAAGCTTCTAACCCAACGCTGCATAGCCATATTTACCGAGTCATTCCTAAGACTTGTTTGTTTTATCAAGGCACAATATTTTTATGCTTCTTGTAAGTGCAATCATTTATATGCTCTGAATAAAATTTGTAAGATTCACATTGAGTCGTAGATGCGCTCTGTGCTTTGTCATTCCAGTTTCACATTCGAATATTACATTTCTAAAACACAATTGTAGACTAGAAACACTATTTTGAATTCGAATGTCACATTCGAATCGAATATCACATTCGAATCAAATATCACAAACATTCAAACATTACATTTATAAAATACAGTATTAGACTAGAAATACTATTTTGAATTAGAATTTCACATTCAAATCGAATATCACATTTATTAAACACAGTTGTAAACTAGAAATACTATTTCGAATTTGAATGCCACATTCGAATGTCACATTCGAATATTACATTTAAATAACAGTATTAGACTAGAAATATTATTTTGAATTCGAATGTGACATTCGAATTCGAATGTCACATTCGAATATTGCATTTAAATTTGTATATTACATTTAAAACACAGTATTAGACTAGAAATACTATTTTAAATTCGAATGTGACATTCAAATTTGAATGTAGCATTCAAATTCGAATATTACATTTATTAAACACAGACTAGACCAGACTAGAAATACTATTTTGAATTTAAATGTCACATTCGAATTGGTATATTACATTTCAAAATTGAATGAATACATAGCTAAACATTCTATTATTCGAACGAATAATTTCGAATTTTATTGAAAAATTCAAAAACGAAAATTTGAAAATAGAATGTTATATAAACATTCGAAATTCGATTCAAACAAACGAATGTATTAAAATTAGTTTTAAATTTTGAATTTTTAGAAACATTCGCCCATCCCTACTAACTAACTACAGACACAGAAATTATTTCTCAGCTTCAGAACAAGCAGACTCAGTAAACAACTGGAAAAGAACAATAACACATAGCACAATGCCAGCAGCAGCTTAACTATGCAACAAAATGGTTAATTAACTTTTAAAATTAAAGTGGGCATATGAGAGTGAGTATGCAATAAAAATGTTTTTTGTTTGATGCAATACCATGGTGTTACTGACACTGCAAGAGTAATTCAACTGATGACAAGTATGTGTGGTAATGGGATTGTACGGACATAGTAAAATGGTTGACACAATAGCATGATGTTATTGATATTGCATGAATAACACCACATTACGCTAATTTAACCAACACGTATGTGGGATATGGAAAATAAGTGTGTAATTATGCATGCATGTGACTGTGTTGCATTTGTTCTTTCTTGTAATTATGTGTAACCTAAATAGAAAGTAATTATTAAAAGGGACATGAAACCCCTACATGTCTTTTATGCTTCAGATAGAACATATTGAATTAGATTTACTTCTAATTATCAATTTTGCTTCATTCTTTTGGTATGCTTTATTGAAGGAGCAGCAATTCACTACTAGGAGCTAGCTGAACACACTGGCAATACAATGACAAGAAGCATGTATGTATAGCCACCAATCAGCTAGCTTCCAGCTCCTGAGCCTATCTAGATTTCCTTTTCAACAAAGGATACTCAGAAAACTAAGCAAATTAAATCATAGAACTAAATTGGAAAGTTGTTTAAAATTACACGATGCTCTTTCTGAATCATGAAAGAAACATTCTGGGTTTCATGTCCCTTTAACAAAAACTATTATCAGTTTTGCTTTATTTTTCTTGGAGGGAGATAGCTGAACACATTGTTTAAAGCCAATGAGAAGAGGCATATGTGTGCATCCACTAGACTCTCTTCCTGCTTCTGAGCCTCAGCTTATCTGTAGGTATTCTTTTCAACAAAGGATACCAAGAAAATGAAGCAAATTTCATCAGGCTTCCCTAACAGGCCGGATTTTCAGGATTACCTTAGGTGAGAGCAAGTAAAATAACCATGTTTACTAAATCAGCTAATTATTTCCCTGTGCTCTAGTTCAGATATCCTCAAAATCTGACATGTTTTGGAGGCCTGAGGACAGGTTTGAAAACCAGTGCTCTATCTGAATCATGAATGAAAAAAAATGGTGTTGTATGTCCCTTTAAGAATGGACACTTTCAGAATAGTAAATATACTAGTAGTATAGTTACTGTACCTTTAAGTAAACTTTTTTGTTTTTACCAAAAATGCAGAGCACAAACAGACATATAAATAAAAGAATAATTTAAAATGGATAGGAAAGTCAAAATTTAAACTTGCAAGAATCAGATAGAGCATGCAATTTTAAGACACTTTTAATATCACTTCTATTTTCAAATTTGCTTCATTCTCATGTTATCCTTTGCAGAAGGAACAGCAATGCACCACTGACAGGTAGCTGAATAAATCTAGTTAGCCAAATAGCCAATCACAAGAGACAAAGTATGCAGGCACCAATCACAAGCTAGCTCCCACTAGTGTAGGATGTGTGTGTATTTATTTTCAACAATAGATACCAAGAGAACAAAGAACATTTGAAAATAGAAGTGATTTTAAAAGTGTCTTAAAATTGCATGCTCTAGAGGAGGAGCTTAGCACAGGTGGCTGAGTGGTTGATCTCCAGTCCTAAGCACCTGGCGATGTTTCCCATGCGCCAAGCCCTGAGGTGAAGGGCTGCTATTCAGACAGCAAAACACACCTGCTGCCGGAACTTACAGCGGAATCCAGCCCGCTGTGTGAGACTCCCTTAGCTTGAAAGGGACTCCTAGCTTTTGATTTGTCCCCTGCAGAATCGAGAAAAAAAGGAAAAGTGAGCAGCTTTACTTATTTTTCCCAGAACCAACAATAATGCAATATGAAGCAAACCCCGTAAAGCTAAGGGTCTGAAAAGGTTCGCACTAGCAAGGAATAAGTTGCTGCCCAAGTTATTTCCACCTCGTCCGGCTAACTACTCACCCTCCCTCCTGGTCAAAATATCAGTGATTCCCCGCTGTGGCTCCCGAGGGTTAACAAACTGCACCTGGGCGCACTGAGGAGACCGAAGGAAGATCATAGGAAGTCCCTCCTCCCCCACCGGTGCTGTGTGGGAGGAGGTGACCACACGGGCGAGCTGCTCTTGTGCCTTGCAGAGATCTGGAACGCGGCGCTACTGCACGGAACCCTGGTGAGGAAGGTGGCGGCCAGTGTACACACACCCGATATTGTCTCGGGATCCAGCATAGAAACTACCAGTGGACTCCCCCCCCACCACCGATGCTGCGTGGGAGGTGGCAAGTTGAAGAAAGCTGGCGCCTATGAGACTGCTCTTTGCAAAGCCAACTAGCGTTACTCCACTTACATCGGTCGGCTAGAGATGGGAATGCACTTCTAAGACAGAAGAAATCTGAAAGGACCGGAGTTGAGAAGGGTGAGTTCATTACAAGGGGGTAAATCCTTTGGCTGTATATATTAAACATATTACGGAAAGATATCCAAAGTCATAAAGAAGAGGGATAAAACCTAATTGTATGGTAAAAGGTGGCCTAAAGCACGCATAACCTAAAAGAGGAAAAACAACAGAGGCAGAGAGGAAGGGAATCAGAAAAGAAGGGATAAGAGACTGCATTTGTTGGAAAATACCTAATCTCACCTAGGGACCCACAGCACCAGCTGATTAAAACTTATAAAGGCTAAAATTTAGCAATTTCCTCACAAGAACTAGAGTAACTGGTGCAAGAGAAAACAGGTCTTATACAGACTAAGAGGGTAAATATGTAGTATACTGCACAAGCAGAAAGCCCTGAGCTTCAGGTCTTAAGAAGGTCACTCAGGTAAACTCTCCTTCACCTAGTGCAAAAACTGCCAAAGCTGGATAGGACACTCTTTGAAATAACTCATGTATTTTCACACTTTGGGTTTTCTCCTCATCACTTCACTCATAAATCACAAATAGCCACGTAACCCCTGTGGTTCTTTTTCTCCCTCCCCCACACCCCCTTTTTTTCTTTTTTTTTTCTCTCTCGGGTTTGCCCCTTAATTTAATCACTAGCTTAGTCACAAGACTATTTTAGTCTATCACTAAATCACTTCTATACCCTAGTATCACTATATTGCACTTAGAGCTTACTCCTCACAATAATAATTTTTTCCTATACCACAATTGGCACATGGACAAGTTCCTAAACACTTCCCTCAAGTCTTCCTCTCCAAGCATGGCAGGCAAACACAGAGACAAAAAGTCCAAAGGAGTCGCAGAAATTGCAACAGACGTACACTCTGTAACAAATTTACACCCAATAAATGAGGTCTTAAGCATGCAAAATTTAGTCACCAACATATCAGAAGCCCTGACCCCTAAATTTGACATGCTAAGAACAGAAATAAAACAAGCCCTCTTATCCCAGGAAGTCAGACAGTTCTCAAATAGACTGCAAGAGGCAGAGCAAAGGGTCTCAGATTTAGAGGACCTCGTAGCTGTTCAAGGCTCTAGATTAGAGGACACAGAAATAAAACTTCAAAAAATGCAGCTAAGACTAGAAGACTCTGAAAACCGGTCCCGGAGAAACAACATTAGGATAGTGGGTATACCTGAAGGAAAGAAATTAGAAAATCTGTCTTTATTTATAACAGAAACCTTAGGTCAAATCCTTGAAACATCAGACACACAGATAATAATTGAAAGGGCTCATAGAATCGGCCCACCTCCGGCTGACAATAAACCTAACAATAAACCAAGGCCAGTTATAGCATGTTTCCTGAACTATCTAGACAAAGTTAATATGATGCAACAGTACAGGAAGAAACAACCTATTAGTATAGATGGAGCTAAAATTCTCATGTTTCAGGATTTTTCAGCTGAAACCTCCTTAAAAAGGAGAGAACTGGCACCTATATGTACAAAATTAATCAACAAGGGACACAGGGCAACCATAATTTATCCATCTAAACTTAAAGTCACCACTACTGACAACACTTATTTCTTTAATAATGCAAAAGATGCGGAGAGCTTTTTAACTGAATTAGAATCTGCAGGATAAGTTCCTCCTCTGTAGGGGACTATTGTGTAAAAATAATGTATAAAATTATCTTTGAATGTATTGTCAAGGTATACTATGGCTTTAATAGTAACTTTACAACTTAAGTTGGGAGACCCCTTCCAAGCAAGGGGAAAAAAAAGAGATGGGGGCAGGCTCCCCCCCCCTCTTTTCATTTAATTGAGATTCTAGGTATATACCCTTCCCCCCCTCCCCTTTCCTTTTTTTTTTTTTTTTTCCTTTCTCTCTCTCCCTCTTTCTCCCCCTCCCCCCTCTTCTCTCTTCATTGCTCTCTCTTCCTTCCTTAAATTGTTAAACTAAGATGACTAAACCTCTAGATAAATTTAAGGTAATATCATGGAACATTGGGGGAATTACAACACCCATAAAAAAGAAAGCCATTGTTTCTCACATGCGTAAGATGCAAGCAGACATAATGTTTTTGCAGGAAACTCATTTGAGTATGGAAGAAACAATGAAATTGAAGGGTTCTTGGATAAAAGAGGTGGTTGCCTCACCTAGTTTAAGGAGGAAGAGGGGCGTGGCAATCCTTTTGGGTAAAAGATTAGACTTTGAAGTACTTCAAACAAGGGGGGATCCAGAGGGGAGATTTGTAATTTTGAAAGTTCGAATTGCCAAACAAATTTATACATTGTTTAACTTATACGCACCCAATGAGTTAGACTATGATTTCTGGAATATAATACAATCCATGGCATAACTCCTCTCAGAAGGCTATCTGATCATAAGAGGGGACTTTAATATGGCCCCACAGTCTCCATTGGACAGACTGAGATATAATAGTAGGCAAGTAAAGTGCAAAAAAGATAAACTAGAAACAAAGATATTTAAGAACATCTGCCAGAACCTTGCGGTTAAAGATATCTGGCGGACACAGAATCCCGATATTCGGGATTATACCTGTCTATCTAGGGCGCACAAAACGCTCTCTAGAATAGACTTATTCTTGGTTGATGAGAGACTTTGTTCAAGAAATATTAACGCAGAAATCACCCCTATAGTTATTTCAGATCACTCTCCTATTTTCCTTGAGATACAATTAAACAGCCCAAGAAAAGCTTTGTTGAGATTCAGATTTCCATATCATCTGGCAAATGATTTAAAATTTAAAAAACATTTAAATAACAAATTTTAAGAATATACTCAATTTAATTACGAATACATCGATAGACCGGAAATCTTTTGGGGAGCTGCAAAGGCAGTTATTAGAGGGGAAATAACAGCATATGTTGCCAAGTTATCCAAGATATTAAAGAAGAGAGAAAAGGAAGCCACTAACTTTGTGGTAAATTCATACAACCGCTTCCTCCTGAAAAAGACACCCTTCAATTGGGCCAAGTACATCAAAGCCAAAAAAGAAAGAGATGCCTTAGTACTGCTTATGGAAACTCAAAAAGACATCAGATTCCAGGCCAAAATGTATCGTTTTGGCAATAAATCTGGAAAATTATTAGCTAACTTAGTCAAGGGAGAAAAAAAGCCTTCATTGATAGATAGAATACAACAAGATGGGCTGATATTCGCAAAGCCAGAGGATATTTTAGAGATTTTTACAAAATATTATAAAGACATTTACTCCTCAAAAGTCACAGATATAGACCAGTCTCTGGAATTCTGGGGCAAAATAAATTGCCCCACAGTCCCAGAGGAAATAATTACTAATCTGAACAAGCCAATCTCAGAGGAGGAAGTTAGTAAAATAATATCCGAGATGTCATTTAATATGGCTGCAGGCCCAGATGGACTTCCTAATGAGGCCTACAAGATCTTAGCCCCAGAAGTGGTGCCATACTTATGCAATCTATATAATGATTTTTATATAAACGGCAAAACTATTCCACCGAGCTTTACTGCCTCGTATACAACATTAATTCTGAAAGGGGGCAAAGACCCAACACAAAGAGACTCCTATCGTCCCATAGCCCTTCTAAATTCTGAATACAAAATCCTAGCTTCCATATTAGCTGGGAGACTCCAAAATGGTCTTACACACGTTATACATAAGGACCAAGCAGGTTTCCTTAAGCACCGTAATTCCGCCTCAAAAATTAGAGAAGTGCTGAGGATAACAGAATATTTTTTTCATAAAATAGACGAGGAGGAGGAGATGGGGGGCATCTCAGATCTTGCCATAGTTGCAATTGATGCTGAAAAATACTTCGATTCAGTGTATTTTAGTCATATTTTCACATCTTTAGATAAATTTGGATTTTCAGATAGGTTTCGGAGTTTCATAGAAAATCTATATAAAGCACCCTGCACTAAATTAATAGTTAATAATCTCACATCAACAGAAATTGAAGTTCAGAGGGGTACGAGGCAGGGATGCCCCCTATCTCCTCTGTTATTCGATATAGCAATAGAATCCTTGGCAATCATGGTCAGACAGTGTCTTCAAGGTGTAACAATATTTAAACATGAAATAAAAATTGCGCTATATGCAGATGATATCCTTCTTTATATTTCGAATACAAAGAATAACATACCTAAACTTATGCAGATAATAGATAAATTTGGATCTTTCTCCGGTTACAAAATAAACGCGTCTAAGTCGGAGATCTTCTGGCTCAGAAAAAAGATTGACTCACTGAGTGATTGTCCGTTTAAGGAAGTAACACAATCATTTAAATATCTAGGTATTAATATTTCAGTTAAATCATCAGACTTATATAGACTTAATATAACACCAATTTTATCAATTATATATGAGAAACTGAAAATTTGGTTAAATCTACCAATTTCACTTTCTGGGAGAATAGCATTATATAAGATGGTCCTCCTCCCAAAACTTCTATACGTCTTACAGAATACCCCATTATTTATGCTTGAAAAAGATATTCGGTCACTTAACTCGGCAGTTAGAAATTTTATCTGGCAAGGGAAGAGATCCAGGATATCAATATCTAAACTCTCAGTAGGGAGAGAATTTGGGGGTTTAGCATTACCGGATATAAGATTGTATAATCTAGCATTTCTAGCACGCACTGTGTCAGATTGGTTTTGTCTTAAAAACTATGTGACCAATAACTTACTTGATGAAAACATCTGTTATCCTTTCCTCCCAACAGGATTGGCTCATTGTAAGCCAAAAGCATTACCCCCTGAAATAAAGAAATTGAGAACCATTTTGAATCCTATTAAAGCATGGTGGAAGATCGGGACCCTCTTAAAAGTTAATTGCAAAACTTCCCAGTATTTGCCAATAAGGGGGAACCCTGAGTTCTGCCCGGGTTTGAATTCGCCAATCTTCGACAATTGGGCTTCTTTGGGTTTTAACAGAGTACAGCAACTTATCAGATTAGACGCAAAATGCATAAAATCATTTGAGGAAATAAAAAGTGAATTCAAGCTAGTTAATAACCAATTTTTTGCATATTTGCAATTAAGACATTATATCTTAGAACTGGTTAGAACAGTAGGATGTGATTGGGGTCTGGGAAAGATGGAAAGCTGGCTGGTATTAACAAAGAGTGGCTATATGTCAATTACCTACTGCTATACCTCCTTAAGCAGTAACAAGGGAACTCCTATTTTAGAACAGTTGGTATCAGGATGGGTCAGACTGATTGCTTCTAACAGCATAGATGTAATATTTTTCCAAAAATCTATTACTAAAGTATATCACGCCACACTCTCAGCAACCTGGAGAGAGGTGCATGCCAAAATGCTGCATAGAGCATACTTTACGCCAGAAAAGGGTCAAAAATTGCATAATGTAAATTTTAACAAATGTCCAAAATGTGCTTTACCTGCAGCAGACTTAAAGCATATGGTTTGGAGTTGTCCGAAAATTAGGCAATTCTGGCAGAAAATTGAATATTGGCTTAACAATATATTGGGAGTCTCTCCTCTGGATCTCACTTTCACGCAAGTTGTATTTTGTATTAAACAATCAGAAGACCAACATCCTCAGGAAAAACAAACTAGTAATTCTCTCAATTCTAGCAGTCAGATACCTAATTATTAAATGTTGGAAAAACCATAGGCCCCCTACATTGCTAGAGGTTAAAAATTGTCTTAAAAAACAATGCATGTTAGAGCAAAGAGATACTAATATAAACAATAAGGAGGATATAAAAATATTTTTTAAGAAATGGTCAGTCTTTATCAAAAGTTACCCAGAAAATGAAATAGAGAACATGATCTTCCCATTTAGAAACTCCGAATTAGTGCAGTTAGACCTATGGTAGATGAGGGGAGATGGAGGAGAGAGAGGAATTCCCCTCCCCCCCCCCCCCCTTTTTTTTGTTTTTGTTTTTTTGTTTTGTTTTGTTTATGTTTTTGTTTTTGCTCCATGGTCATATTTTGGGTCACGGCGCCTTCCGGTAGGATGCCGGCAGGTCAGGTTGTATAAAATGAAAAATCAGCAAATTGAGTTATTGATTAAGAACAAAAAAATGAATCGTGTAAATAGATGCTAACAAATGTATTTTCTTTTGTTTGAATCTTAATCATATTTCTTTTCTTTTTTCTGTAATTTGTCTGCTGAAGTGATAAATAAAATACTTAAAAAAAAAAAAATTGCATGCTCCATCTGAATCAGAAATGAACAAAATCTGTGTTTCATGTCCAATTAAGAATAGACCCTTTCAGTATAGTAAGTATACTAGTAGTATAGCTACTGTACTGTTAAAGGGACATTGAACCCAAATTTTTTTCTTTCATGATTCAGATAGAGCATGAAATGTTAAGCAACTTTCTAATTTACTCCTATTATCAATTTATTTATTCTCTTGGTATCTTTATTTGAAATGTAAAAATGTAAGTTTAGATGCCGACCCATTTTTGGTGAACAACCTGGGTTGTTCTTGCTAATTGGTGGATATATTCATCCAACAATAAAAAAGTGCTGTCCATAGTTCTGAACCCCCCAAAAAGATTAGATGCCTTCTTTTTCAAATAAAGATAGCAAGAGAATGAAGACAAATTGATAAAAGGAGTAAATTAGAAAGTTGCTTAAAATTGCATGCTCTATCTGAATTATGAAAGAAAAAAATTGGGGTTCAGTGTCCTTTTAAGACAACATTTTAGTTTTACCAAAAATGCAGTGCACTAAAATTAGATGTATCAATAAAAGAATAAGTTTAAAGGGATAGGAAAGTCACAATTAAACTTGTAAGAATCAGGTACAGCATGCAATTTTAAGACACTTTTAAAATCACTTTTATTATCAAATGTGCTTTGTTCACTTGGTATCCATTGTTGAAAATAAATAAGCACATATCTAACATTAGTTGGAGCTAGCTGGCGATTGGTGCCTGCATATATTTGTCTCTTGTGATTGGCTATTTGGCTAACTAGATATGTTCAACTACATGCAAGTAGTGCAATGCTGTTCCTTCAGCAAAGGATAACAAGAGAATGAAGCACATTTGCTAAGTTGTTTAAAATTGTATGTTCTGGTTGGATAAGGCAATCCCTCGATGGTATAAAAATTCATAATCATGAGATAAAAATTGGACTATATGCGGATGACCTACTTCTATACTTGGCTAATACCAAAGTGAATATTCCCAAGCTGATTCAGATAATGGACCATTTTGGATCCTTTTCTGGATATAAAGTGAATATGACAAAATCGGAAATATTCTGGCTTAGGAAGAACGCTACCTCTTTTTTAAATATACCTTTTCCAGTTAAATCTTCAGATCTATATAATTCTAACATCCCACCGGTATTGATGTATATTAGAGGAAAAACATAATTTATGTAAGAACTTACCTGATAAATTCATTTCTTTCATATTAACAAGAGTCCATGAGCTAGTGACGTATGGGATATACATTCCTACCAGGAGGGGCAAAGTTTCCCAAACCTCAAAATGCCTATAAATACACCCCTCACCACACCCACAAATCAGTTTAACGAATAGCCAAGAAGTGGGGTGATAAGAAAAAAAGTGCGAAGCATATAAAATAAGGAATTGGAATAATTGTGCTTTATACAAAAAAATCATAACCACCACAAAAAAGGGTGGGCCTCATGGACTCTTGTTAATATGAAAGAAATGAATTTATCAGGTAAGTTCTTACATAAATTATGTTTTCTTTCATGTAATTAACAAGAGTCCATGAGCTAGTGACGTATGGGATAATGACTACCCAAGATGTGGATCTTTCCACACAAGAGTCACTAGAGAGGGAGGGATAAAATAAAGACAGCCAATTCCTGCTGAAAATAATCCACACCCAAAATAAAGTTTAACAAAAAACATAAGCAGAAGATTCAAACTGAAACCGCTGCCTGAAGAACTTTTCTACCAAAAACTGCTTCAGAAGAAGAAAATACATCAAAATGGTAGAATTTAGTAAAAGTATGCAAAGAGGACCAAGTTGCTGCTTTGCAGATCTGGTCAACCGAAGCTTCATTCCTAAACGCCCAGGAAGTAGAAACTGACCTAGTAGAATGAGCTGTAATTCTTTGAGGCGGAATTTTACCCGACTCAACATAGGCAAGATGAATTAAAGATTTCAACCAAGATGCCAAAGAAATGGCAGAAGCTTTCTGGCCTTTCCTAGAACCGGAAAAGATAACAAATAAACTAGAAGTCTTACGGAAAGATTTCGTAGCTTCAACATAATATTTCAAAGCTCTAACAACATCCAAAGAATGCAATGATTTCTCCTTAGAATTCTTAGGATTAGGACATAATGAAGGAACCACAATTTCTCTACTAATGTTGTTGGAATTCACAACTTTAGGTAAAAATTCAAAAGAAGTTCGCAACACCGCCTTATCCTGATGAAAAATCAGAAAAGGAGACTCACACGAAAGAGCAGATAATTCAGAAACTCTTCTAGCAGAAGAGATGGCCAAAAGGAACAAAACTTTCCAAGAAAGTAATTTAATGTCCAATGAATGCATAGGTTCAAACGGAGGAGCTTGAAGAGCTCCCAAAACCAAATTCAAACTCCATGGAGGAGAAATTGACTTAATGACAGGTTTTATACGAACCAAAGCTTGTACAAAACAATGAATATCAGGAAGAATAGCAATCTTTCTGTGAAAAAGAACAGAAAGAGCGGAGATTTGTCCTTTCAAAGAACTCGCGGACAAACCCTTATCTAAACCATCCTGAAGAAACTGTAAAATTCTCGGTATTCTAAAAGAATGCCAAGAAAAATGATGAGAAAGACACCAAGAAATATAAGTCTTCCAGACTCTATAATATATCTCTCGAGATACAGATTTACGAGCCTGTAACATAGTATTAATCACGGAGTCAGAGAAACCTCTATGACCAAGAATCAAGCGTTCAATCTCCATACCTTTAAATTTAAGGATTTCAGATCCGGATGGAAAAAAGGACCTTGAGACAGAAGGTCTGGTCTTAACGGAAGAGTCCATGGTTGGCAAGATGCCATCCGGACAAGATCCGCATACCAAAACCTGTGAGGCCATGCCGGAGCTATTAGCAGAACAAACGAGCATTCCCTCAGAATCTTGGAGATTACTCTTAGAAGAAGAACTAGAGGCGGAAAGATATAGGCAGGATGATACTTCCAAGGAAGTGATAATGCATCCACTGCCTCCGCCTGAGGATCCCGGGATCTGGACAGATACCTGGGAAGTTTCTTGTTTAGATGAGAGGCCATCAGATCTATCTCTGGGAGCCCCCACATTTGAACAATCTGAAGAAATACCTCTGGGTGAAGAGACCATTCGCCCGGATGCAACGTTTGGCGACTGAGATAATCCGCTTCCCAATTGTCTACACCTGGGATATGAACCGCAGAGATTAGACAGGAGCTGGATTCCGCCCAAACCAAAATTCGAGATACTTCTTTCATAGCCAGAGGACTGTGAGTCCCTCCTTGATGATTGATGTATGCCACAGTTGTGACATTGTCTGTCTGAAAACAAATGAACGATTCTCTCTTCAGAAGAGGCCAAAACTGAAGAGCTCTGAAAACTGCACGGAGTTCCAAGATATTGATCGGTAATCTCACCTCCTGAGATTCCCAAACTCCTTGTGCCGTCAGAGATCCCCACACAGCTCCCCAACCTGTGAGACTTGCATCTGTTGAAATTACAGTCCAGGTCGGAAGAACAAAAGAAGCCCCCTGAATTAAACGATGGTGATCTGTCCACCACGTTAGAGAGTGCCGAACAATCGGTTTTAAAGATATTAATTGATATATCTTCGTGTAATCCCTGCACCATTGGTTCAGCATACAGAGCTGAAGAGGTCGCATGTGAAAACGAGCAAAGGGGATCGCGTCCGATGCAGCAGTCATAAGACCTAGAATTTCCATGCATAAGGCTACCGAAGGGAATGATTGAGACTGAAGGTTTCGACAGGCTGTAATCAATTTTAGACGTCTCTTGTCTGTTAAAGACAAAGTCATGGACACTGAATCTATCTGGAAACCCAGAAAGGTTACCCTTGTTTGAGGAATCAAAGAACTTTTTGGTAAATTGATCCTCCAACCATGATCTTGAAGAAACAACACAAGTCGATTCGTATGAGACTCTGCTAAATGTAAAGACGGAGCAAGTACCAAGATATCGTCCAAATAAGGAAATACCACAATACCCTGTTCTCTGATTACAGACAGAAGGGCACCGAGAATCTTTGTGAAAATTCTTGGAGCTGTAGCAAGGCCAAACGGTAGAGCCACAAATTGGTAATGCTTGTCTAGAAAAGAGAATCTCAGGAACTGATAATGATCTGGATGAATCGGAATATGCAGATATGCATCCTGTAAATCTATTGTGGACATATAATTCCCTTGCTGAACAAAAGGCAATATAGTCCTTACAGTTACCATCTTGAACGTTGGTATCCTTACATAACGATTCAATAATTTTAGATCCAGAACTGGTCTGAAGGAATTCTCCTTCTTTGGTACAATGAAGAGATTTGAATAAAACCCCATCCCCTGTTCCGGAACTGGAACTGGCATAATTACTCCAGCCAACTCTAGATCTGAAACACAATTCAGAAATGCTTGAGCTTTCACTGGATTTACTGGGACATGGGAAAGAAAAAATCTCTTTGCAGGAGGTCTCATCTTGAAACCAATTCTGTACCCTTCTGAAACAATGTTCTGAATCCAAAGATTGTGAACAGAACTGATCCAAATTTCTTTGAAAAAACGTAACCTGCCCCCTACCAGCTGAACTGGAATGAGGGCCGTACCTTCATGTGAACTTAGAAGCAGGCTTTGCCTTTCTAGCAGGCTTGGATTTATTCCAGACTGGAGATGGTTTCCAAACTGAAACTGCTCCTGAGGACGAAGGATCAGGCTTTTGTTCTTTGTTGAAACGAAAGGAACGAAAACGATTGTTAGCCCTGTTTTTACCTTTAGACTTTTTATCCTGTGGTAAAAAAGTTCCTTTCCCACCAGTAACAGTTGAAATAATAGAATCCAACTGAGAACCAAATAATTTATTTCCCTGGAAAGAAATGGAAAGTAGAGTTGATTTAGAAGCCATATCAGCATTCCAAGTCTTAAGCCATAAAGCTCTTCTGGCTAAGATAGCCAGAGACATAAATCTAACATCAACTCTAATAATATCAAAAATGGCATCACAGATGAAATTATTAGCATGCTGGAGAAGAATAATAATATCATGAGAATCACGATTTGTTACTTGTTGCGCTAGAGTTTCCAACCAAAAAGTTGAAGCTGCAGCAACATCAGCCAATGATATAGCAGGTCTAAGAAGATTACCTGAACATAGATAAGCTTTTCTTAGAAAAGATTCAATTTTTCTATCTAAAGGATCCTTAAACGAGGTACCATCTGATGTAGGAATGGTAGTACGTTTAGCAAGGGTAGAAATAGCCCCATCAACTTTAGGGATTTTGTCCCAAAATTCTAATCTGTCAGGCGGAACAGGATATAATTGCTTAAAACGTTTAGAAGGAGTAAATGAATTACCCAATCTATCCCATTCCTTAGCAATTACTGCAGAAATAGCATTAGGAACAGGAAAGACTTCTGGAATAACCGCAGGAGCTTTAAAAACCTTATCCAAACGTATAGAATTAGTATCAAGAGGACTAGAATCCTCTATTTCTAAAGCAATTAGTACTTCTTTAAGTAAAGAGCGAATAAATTCCATCTTAAATAAATATGAAGATTTATCAGCATCAATCTCTGACACAGAATCCTCTGAACCAGAAGAGTCCAAAGAATCAGAATGATGGTGTTCATTTAAAAATTCATCTGTAGAGAGAGAAGATTTAAAAGACTTTTTACGTTTACTAGAAGGAGAAATAACAGACAAAGCCTTCTTTATGGATTCAGAAACAAAATCTCTTATGTTATCAGGAACATTCTGCACCTTAGATGTTGAGGGAACTGCAACAGGCAATGGTACATCACTAAAGGAAATATTATCTGCATTAACAAGTTTGTCATGACATTTAATACAAACAACAGCTGGAGGAATAGCTACCAAAAGTTTACAGCAGATACACTTAGCTTTGGTAGATCCAGCAGGCAGAGGTTTTCCTGTAGTATCTTCTGGCTCAGATGCAACGTGAGACATCTTGCAATATGTAAGAGAAAAAACAACATATAAAGCAAAATAGATCAAATTCCTTATAAGACAGTTTCAGGAATGGGAAAAAAATGCCAAACATCAAGCTTCTAGCAACCAGAAGCAAATGAAAAATGAGACTGAAATAATGTGGAGACAAAAGCGACGCCCATATTTTTTGGCGCCAAATAAGACGCCCACATTATTTGGCGCCTAAATGCTTTTGGCGCCAAAAATGACGCCACATCCGGAACGCCGACATTTTTGGCGCAAAATAACGTCAAAAAATGACGCAACTTCCGGCGACACGTATGACGCCGGAAACGGAAATGAATTTTTGCGCCAAAAAAGTCCGCGCCAAGAATGACGCAATAAAATAAAGCATTTTCAGCCCCCGCGAGCCTAACAGCCCACAGGGAAAAAAGTCAAATTTTTGAGGTAAGAAAAATATGATAATTAAAGCATAATCCCAAATATGAAACTGACTGTCTGGAAATAAGGAAAGTTGAACATTCTGAGTCAAGGCAAATAAATGTTTGAATACATATATTTAGAACTTTATAAATAAAGTGCCCAACCATAGCTTAGAGTGTCACAGAAAATAAGACTTACTTACCCCAGGACACTCATCTACATGTTTGTAGAAAGCCAAACCAGTACTGAAACGAGAATCAGTAGAGGAAATGGTAAATATAAGAGTATATCGTCGATCTGAAAAGGGAGGTAAGAGATGAATCTCTACGACCGATAACAGAGAACCTTATGAAATAGACCCCGTAGAAGGAGATCACTGCATTCAATAGGCAATACTCTCCTCACATCCCTCTGACATTCACTGCACGCTGAGAGGAAAACCGGGCTCCAACTTGCTGCGGAGCGCATATCAACGTAGAATCTAGCACAAACTTACTTCACCACCTCCCTTGGAGGCAAAGTTTGTAAAAACTGATTTGTGGGTGTGGTGAGGGGTGTATTTATAGGCATTTTGAGGTTTGGGAAACTTTGCCCCTCCTGGTAGGAATGTATATCCCATACGTCACTAGCTCATGGACTCTTGTTAATTACATGAAAGAAATTTAAGTCATGGCAAAATCTACCTATATCAATTTCTGGCCGAATCGCATTATTTAAAATGGTTCTTCTTCCGAAGCTGCTTTACATTCTTCAAAACACCCCGATAATTTTATTAGAAAAAGATATTTGTTCATTCAATAGCTCACTCATACAATTTCTTTGGCAGGAGAAAAGATCAAAGATTTATTTTGCTAAACTTTCAGTGCCGAAGGAATACGGCGGACTTGCACTGCCAGACCTAAGGCTTTACAATCTCTGTTTCCTTGCTCGGATAGCAATTGATTGGATTTTATTTAATAACTATGTTTTAAATAATGAGCTTGAAACTAATGTTTGCATTCCGTATCTTCCATCAGCATTAATACATTCTGTACCAAAAGGAAGTACCGGTAGAAATTAAAAACTATTTTCAATCCACTTAAGGCATGGTATAAAATTGCTAACCTTCTTTCAATTAATGCTAAGGCCTCCCCTTACCTACCTTTAATAGGAAATCCAAAATTTCAAGCGGGCCTAAAATCTGCTATTTTCAGAAGCTGGCACAACGTTGATTTGAGCAAGGCCTGTCAAATAATAGATAGGGACAGGGGATGCATTAAAACATTTCAAGAACTAAAAATGGAATTTAATCTACCTAACAAAGATTTTTTTGCTTATCTACAGGCAAGACATTATGTCTTGGAAATAATTAAAGAAAGGGGCTGGAGTTGGGGACTAGGAAAATTGGAGAACTGGCTTGCACTAGTCAGAAGTGGGCAAATGTCAATTGCTCCGTGCTATTATTTTTTAGGTACCAGTAAAGGTCTTCTAATCTTAACAAAATTGGCAGCAGATTGGAACACATTAATTCCCCAAAGCAATGTTGAACCAAAGTTGCTCTAAATATCAATTAATAAAATTGCTCAGGCTACACTCTCTGCCACCTGGTGTGAATCACAGGTTAAACTTCTTCACGGAGCATACTTTACCCCCGGGAGAGGCCTTAGATGTGGTAATCCTGGATTTAAAAAATGTCCCAAATGTTCATACCCTGCAGCGGACCTAACGCATATGTTCTGGTCATGCCCAAAAATAAGAAACTTTTGGCTTAAACTAGAATATTGGTTAAAAAATGTATTAAAGATAGCCCCTGTGGCCCTATCATTTGTCCAGATAGTATTTTGTCTAAATAAGACATCTGGTAAGCAAATCAGTGAAAAAGTTGTAATTTCTTCTATTCTTGCTACCAGATACTGAAAGGGACACTGTACCCAAAAATTTTATTTTGTAATTCAGAAAGAGCATGCAATTTTAAGCAACTGTCTAATTTACTCCTATTATCAATTTTTCTTTGTTCTCTTGCTATCATTATTTGAAAAAGAAGGCATCTAAGCTTTTTTTTGGTTTCAGTACTCTGGACAGCACTTTTTTATTGGTGGATGAATTTTTCCACCAATCAGCAAGGACAACCCAGGTTGTTCACCAAAAATGGGCCGGCATCTAAACTTACATTCTTGCATTTCAAATAAAGATACCAAGAGAATGAAGAAAATTTGATAATAGGAGTAAATTAGAAAGTTGCTTAAAATTTCATGCTCAATCTGAATCACAAAATAATTTTTTTGGGTACAGTGTCCCTTTAATCTGCAAAAAATGGAAAAGTCGAGCACTTCCAAGTATTGTTGAAGTCAAGAACTGTATGAAGAAACAGTGTATACTAGAGCAAAGGGATACAAATATAGATAATGAACAGGATATTAGGAAATTCTTTAACAAATGGGCAACATTTTTAAAGATATTTCCTACTACTGAAATAAATCATATCATTTTTCCATTTCAAAATTCAGAAACAGTCCTACTAGGGAACTGGTAGGTGGCTGGAGGGAATGAAGGAGGGAGACTGGGGCAATGGGGTTCCCCTACACACACACACACACACACACACACACACACACACATACACACATACACACACACACACACACACACACACACACACACACATACACACACACACACACACACATACACACACACACACACACACACACTTTTTCTTTTTTTCTTTTGTTTGTCTGTTTTGTTTTGGTTTGTTTTGGTTGGGTTTATTTAAATTTAGGGGAAAAAATAAAATAAAAATAACCAACAGAGTATATTTATATAATCAATTTGACGTTAGCTTTTTACAGATTATTTACCTTGGTCAAATAAGGACTTGTTGGCTTTGTATTATTTTTTATTATCTTTTTACATTGATATGAATATATATTCTGTAAGTATTGTTCTTGGGTTTTTTTTTATTACACCCTATGGGGTGTGATGGAAGAGCCAATGTTATTTTTTGTGTTATATCTACACTGTTGGATTACAAAATAAAGAATTTAAAAAAAAAAAAAATTGTATGTTCTATCTGAATTATGAAGGACATTTTTGGTGTTTCCCTTTAAAAATTACAAAGGAGGACAAAATGCTAATATAGCTGATTACAGCTTCAGATAAAGAAAATGGCAAGAATCTTTACTGTAGCTCAAAACGAATATTTTAGTTTGAAGCGAAAATTTAAAATGAAATTTATTTGAAATGAATACAACCATGAATAACTAAAAAGAAAAATTAAAAAAATTACCAAAAGAAAATTTCAGATGAAGCGTACTTCCCTTAGACTCCCCATCTGAATTACCCTCCATTCCCACTGCTAGAACCATGAACAACCTGCTTAATTAAAACAGAGAAACTGATTACAGCAAGCCTCAAACTACCAAGCTCTATGAGTTAACAGGAATAAATAAAAAAAATCAAGTTTAACCCTTTAATGACCACAGCACTTTTCCATTTCCTGTCCGTTTGGGACCAAGGCTATTTTTACATTTTTGCGGTGTGTTTGTGTTTAGCTGCAATTCCTCTTACTCATTTACTGTACCCACACATATTATATACAGTTTTTCTCGCCATTAAATGGACTTTCTCAAGATATCATTTTCATCATATCTTATAATTTACTATAAAATTTTTTTATAAAATATGAGGAAAAAATGGAAAAAAACACACTTTTTCTAACTTTGACCCCCAAAATCTGTTACACATCTACAACCACCAAAATACACCCATGCTAAATAGTTTCTAAATTTTGTCCTGAGTTTAGAAATACCCAATGTTTACATCTTCTTTGCTATTTTTGCAAGTTATAGGGCCATAAATACAAGTAGCACTTTGCTATTTCCAAACCACTTTTTTTTGAAAATTAGCACTAGTTACATTGGAACACTGATATCTTTCATGAATCCCTGATTATCCCTTGACATGTATATGTTTTTTTAGAAGACATCCCAAAGTATTTATCTAGGCCCATTTTGGTATATTTCATGCCAGCATTTCACCGCCAAATGAGATCAAATAAAAAAAAATGGTTCACTTTTTCATAATTTTTTTCACAAACTTTAGGTTTCTCACTGAAATTATTTGCAAACAACTTGTGCAATTGTGGCACAAATGATTGTAAATGCTTCTCTGGGATCCCCTTTGTTCAGAAATAGCAGAGATATATGGCTTTGGCATTTTTTTTTGGTAATTAGAAGGCCGCTAAATGCCACTGCGCACCACACGTGTATTATGCCCAGCAGTGGAGGGGTTAATTAGGGAGCATGTAGGGAGCTTCTAGGGTTAATTTTAGCTTTAGTTTAGTGTAGTAGACAACCCCAAGAATTGATCTAGGCTCATCTTGGTATATTTCATGCCACCATTTCACCGCCAAATGTGATCAAATAAAAATAAAATTGTTCACTTTTTCACAATTTTAGGTTTCTCACTGAAATTATTTACAAACAACTTGTGCAATTATGGCACAAATGGTTGTAAAAGCTTCTCTGGGATCCCCTTTGTTCATAAATAGCAGACATATATGGCTTTGGCATTGCTTTTTGGTAATTAGAAGGCTACAAATTGCCACTGCGCACAACACGTGTATTATGCCCAGCAGTGAAGGGGTTAATTAGGGAGCTTGTAGGGAGCTTGTAGGGTTAAGTTTAGCTTTAGTGTAGTGTAGTAGACAACCCAAAGTAGTGATCTAGGCCCATTTTGGTATATTTCATGCCACCATTTCCCCGCCAAATGTGATCAAATAAAAAAAATTGTTCACTTTTTCACAAACTTTAGTTTTCTCACTGAAATTATTTACAAACAGCTTGTGCAATTATGGCACAAATGGTTGTAAATGCTTCTCTGGGATCCCCTTTGTTCAGAAATAGCAGACATCTATGGCTTTGGCGTTGCTTTTTGGTATTTTGAAGGCTACGAAATGCCGCTGCGCATCACACGTGTATTATGTCTAGCAGTGAAGGGGTTAATTAGGTAGCTTGTAGGGAGCTTGCAGGGTTAATTTTAGCTTTAGTGTAGATATCAGCCTCCCACCTGACACATCAGACCCCCTGATCCCTCCCAAACTGTGCTCTTCCCTCTCCCACCCCACAATTGTCCCCGCCATCTTAAGTACTGGCAGAAAGTCTGCCAGTACTAAAATAATAGGTATTTCTAAAAATTTTTTTTGCATATTTACATATGCTGATGTGTAGGATTCCCCCCTTAGCCCCCAACCTCCCTGATCCCCCCCAAACAGCTCTCTAACCCTCCCCCTCTACCTTACTGGGAGCAATCTTGGGTACTGGCAGCTGTCTGCCAGTACCCAGTTTCTGCAAAAAAAATGCTTTATATATATTTTATTTTTTTCTGTAGTGTAGCTTCCCCCCCACAGAACAACCCCCCTCCACCTCCCAGATCACTTCGATTTTTACTAAAAAATATTTTACCCAACGTTTATTCTTAACTGTTTTCTGTAGTGTAGCCGTTCCCACCCGCATCCACCCCGTGCACGCGCCCGCCCTCCCGTGTACGCGTGCATGTCCATGTGTGCCCCTGGCGATCCCACCCATGATCTCGCCCCCCACGACATCATGCGGCCCATCGATGGCCGCCCACCCGCCTCCCACGTAAGCTCCCACCCACCAAAAAAACGGCCATTGATGTCTGGTGCAGAGAGGGCCACAGAGTGGCTCTCTCTGCATTGGATGGCCAAAGGGGGTTATTGCAGGATGCCTCGATATTGAGGCATCACTGCAATAACTGGAAAGCGACTGGAAGCGATCAGGATCGCTTCCAGCTGCTTTCCAGACCAAGGACGTACGCCATACGTCATCGGTCATTAACTGTATTTTTTTAGGACGTATGGCGTACGTCCTTGGTCGTTAAGGGGTTAAATAAAACAGTTAAATATGAAGTTTAAGAACTTTGCATCTCCTTTAGTGCTCAAACTCTATACTTAAACAGAAAAAAATGATTACAGCAAGCATCAAATGAGTACTTATTTGTTATTTTACTTATAGGTTCTGATTAAAATACTAGAGAGAGTTCAACCACTAAGTTTAGTCTCACTGCTCTCTTACTCCTCGTCTCTGCTTGGTTACTTTGTTAAACTTGCAGTGTCTCAGTAAGGGTTTCTGGGTAGTTGGGCCTCTCAGCAATCAATTCCAGCTTGTTATATTTTGGGACAACAGTACTCCACATGATGATGGCGAAGACATGGGCCTGGCCAGGAAAACGTTTTTTTACATAATACACAAGCCAAAAAATGGAATCAGAGATGGCCCAGACTTTTAAATCATTTACTAAGCAAGTAGTTTCCCTTGCTAAATCTTTGCAAGGTATACAGGGAGTGCAGAATTATTAGGCAAGTTGTATTTTTGAGGATTAATTTTATTATTGAACAACAACCATGTTCTCAATTAACCCAAAAAACTCATTAATATCAAAGCTGAATAGTTTTGGAAGTAGTTTTTAGTTTGTTTTTAGTTATAGCTATTTTAGGGGGATATCTGTGTGTGCAGGTGACTATTACTGTGCATAATTATTGGGCAACTTAACAAAAAACAAATATATACCCATTTCAATTATTTATTTTTACCAGTGAAACCAATATAACATCTCAACATTCACAAATATACATTTCTGACATTCAAAAACAAAACAAAAACAAATCAGTGACCAATATAGCCACCTTTCTTTGCAAGGACACTCAAAAGCCTGCCATCCATGGATTCTGTCAGTGTTTTGATCTGTTCACCATCAACATTGCGTGCAGCAGCAACCACAGCCTCCCAGACATTGTTCAGAGAGGTGTACCGTTTTCCCTCCTTGTAAATCTCACATTTGATGATGGACCACAGGTTCTCAATGGGGTTCAGATCAGGTGAACAAGGAGGCCATGTCATTAGATTTTCTTCTTTTATACCCTTTCTTGCCAGCCACGCTGTGGAGTACTTGGACGTGTGTGATGGAGCATTGTCCTGCATGAAAATCATGTTTTTCTTGAAGTATGCAGACTTCTTCCTGTACCACTGCTTGAAGAAGGTGTCTTCCAGAAACTGGCAGTAGGACTGGGAGTTGAGCTTGACTCCATCCTCAACCCGAAAAGGCCCCACAAGCTCATCTTTGATGATACCAGCCCAAACCAGTACTCCACCTCCACCTTGCTGGCGTCTGAGTCGGACTGGAGCTCTCTGCCCTTTACCAATCCAGCTACGGGCCCATCCATCTGGCCCATCAAGACTCACTCTCATTTCATCAGTCCATAAAACCTTAGTAAAATCAGTCTTGAGATATTTCTTGGCCCAGTCTTGACGTTTCAGCTTGTGTGTCTTGTTCAGTGGTGGTCGTCTTTCAGCCTTTCTTATCTTGGCCATGTCTCTGAGTATTGCACACCTTGTGCTTTTGGGCACTCCAGTGATGTTGCAGCTCTGAAATATGGCCAAACTGGTGGCAAGTGGCATCTTGGCAGCTGCACGCTTGACTTTTCTCAGTTCATGGGCAGTTATTTTGCGCCTTGGTTTTTCTACACGCTTCTTGCGACCCTGTTGACTATTTTGAATGAAGCACTTGATTGTTCGATGATCACGCTTCAGAAGCTTTGCAATTTTAAGAGTGCTGCATCCCTCTACAAGATATCTCACTATTTTTGATTTTTCTGAGCCTGTCAAGTCCTTCTTTTGACCCATTTTGCCAAAGAAAAGGAGGTTGCCTAATAATTATGCACACCTGATATAGGGTGTTGATGTCATTAGACCACACCCCTTCTCATTACAGAGATGCACATCACCTAATATGCTTAATTGGTAGTAGGCTTTCGAGCCTATACAGCTTGGAGTAAGACAACATGCATAAAGAGGATGATGTGGTCAAAATACTAATTCGCCTAATAATTCTGCACTCCCTGTACAAACTAATCAGTATCATTGTTTACAGTATTTTAATTAAAAAACATTTTTATACGAACTGGACCACTGCTGTATCACTAGAGACTATGGTCGTAAAATACATGTATGAAATTATCGAATGTAATAAAATAGAGTTCAAAATTAGGTGCACAATGCTGATATTCTAGATTAACAATGTATATATGATTTATAGAAACAACCATTGCATAAAGTGTGAAACAAAGTATTTTTTCCATTTTAATTACAAACCTGATTTGCCTTTGCAAACAACTTCTCCTCTACCTCATACCACTGCAAACATTCTCAATTCCTCCGAATTAACCTCTATTGTTGTAGAACCTAATTTGCCTATGCCAGATATATTTAAAGGGAACCAGCAGCAGTTTAGAACCTTCATTATGGCCTGTGAGGTAAAGTTTTCTTTTAAAAATTGTTCAGAGTTTGTGAGTTAGAACTGCTATTTCTTTGTTATCAGATGAGCTCCTTAAATAGGCTCATAATTTGTTATTAATTGGAAATATAGTCCTCAATACGTTGGATTCTTTTTTTGGAAGCTAAGAAGCTTATTTATGATGATTAATTTTCTGCTGCTACTGCCCAAAGTTCTATTTGTTTACCATCACAGGGTAATAGGCTTGGGGAAGATTATATTATTACATTTTGTTTGTTATCTGGTCATACAGGTTGGAATGAGGCTGCATTAGCAAATCAATTTAGAATTGGACTTCCTGAGGAACTCAAGGATGAGTTAGCACGTATCAGCATTCCTAATTCTCTAAATGATTTGATGAGACTGGTTATATAGATTGATCGTAAATTTAGGGAAAGAAAGAGAGAGAAAGGAGTCAATCAGATTTTATTTAAAAAAACATTGTTAGTATTTTTCTATTTCAAGTGAATTTAAGCCTAAAGGTTGAATCTTCCTTCAAGTCTGTTGATTCAGAGTGTTAACCCATCCAGATAGGGTTAATTAAGGGATCTTTACAACCTGATTAAATTTTCAGTTAAACTCTGTATATAGGGTGATAATGGGGGACATATGATTAAGAATTGTCGTGTTTTGTTGCAAAAGAAACCCCAGCAAAAGAAAGAGGGTTAAGAAGCAGCGATCTTAAGACTGCTGCTCCTTAACTCGTCCTCCACCTCTGAGGCGGCAGACAGCAATCCGCCCGATCGGATACGATCGGGTTGATTGACACCCCCTGCTAGCAGCCGTTTGGCCGCAAATCTGCAGGGGGCGACATTGCACAAGCATTTCTAGTGAAATTCTTGCTCAATGATAAATGCTGACAGCATGTGCTGTAGGCATTTATCGATGTGCGGCGGACATGATCACTACAGTGGATCACGTCTGACCGCACATGGATAATTCGGCCCCCTAGTATTTTTTTTTTTTTTTAGCACCTCTTCTTTTGCATCTACAGATCACTTGTCTGTTAACATTATTTTCGTTGGCTGGATAAAAAGTTTGAACTCAGGGTTATTATTGATTTTGGTGCTAGAGCTTGGTTTTTTTCATTCCTCCCGTGTTCAGCAATTGTCTGTATCACTATAAGCAAAGGTACATGTGGTGGATGGTAAGCCAATTAGATCTGGCCCTTATTTGTTTGAAAGATATACCCTTAAAATAGGTTCAAGTGGAAAGAATCTAATTTGATGTAGAGAAATCTCCAACTTTTCCCATTATTTTAGGTTTGCCTTGGCTTAGAAAACACAATCCTAGTATTAATTGGGAGCCTGGGTAAGTCAACTTTTCCTCTTCTTTTTACAAAAAGGAGTATTTGTCTAAAAAAAATTCTGTACTAGCAATGTACTAAATACATTGAGTTTAGGGATGTTTTTGAAAAAAAAAAAAAAACGATATATTACCACCCCATAGACCTTATGATTTTTTTTTTTACTTTTGTCAGGTGCGAGTGTCTCTTTTAGCAGGATTTTTGTCTCTATCAGGACCTGAACTTCTTCAAGATTACAGTATATTGAGATGAATCTTGCTATATTTTGCCATAAGACCTTCTGCTTCTCTTGCTGGGACTGGTATTTACTTTATTTAAAAAAAGGATTGGGGTTTAAATTATGGCCTTGTGTGGATTATAGGGCTCTGAATGAAATTACACTTAAAAAGCATTATAGGGTGGAGTGTTCTAAAAAATTTTTTCTAAGATTGACTTTACTGTTGCTTATATCCTGATTCAAATTTGAAAGGGTGATAAATGGAAGGACTAAGGGCTGGAAGATGATTCATAGGAGCCTGGAAATAACATATATGCTTGTAGGAGCAGCCTGAAGTTGCACTTGAGAGGGGGGCTTTGTCATTAATCACCAATCATTAAGAGATACCCAGTTGCTGAACCAAAAATGTGCTGGCTTCTATGTTTACATTCTTGCTTTTTCAAATAAAGATACCAAGAGAACAAAGAAAATTTGATAAGGGGGCGGAGCTAACCGCAGGAGAGAGAAGACGCGCTTTTAGGAGCTCCTCTCTTGATAATATAAATTCTAATAATTGTTAAGCTTAAAAGTGAACCTTTGGAGTTTATTTCTTCTGACATTGAGAGCACGAAACAACAGGGATCTATCCTGGTGATCCTGTGCTCCTATACTACGCCCTTTAAACACCCTAGTTGGCGAAGAACTGAGTGAGACTAATTCCTCCGGAGGGTCGGGGCTCCGCTCCGGAGGCCTAATTGCCATACCTAACAGTTTTGTGCCGAAGTCTGTCCCTGCACCACACTCTACTCCAGAGGGTCGGGGATCCGCTCCAGAGTTCTTACCGACCATACGCCTGCCGAGCCGATACGCTACCATCCTGCCTGGTGCCCCTGGGTGGGCCGAGGACAACGCATGCTACAAGAAACCTCCCTCTTTAGATGCCAGAGGAACTCTGAGAGCATCTTAGCCAAAAAAGGTTTGAAGCTCCTGTGGAGTGCCTGAAGCTTCAGGCCGCAGGCTCCGGAGGGCCGGGGATCCGCTCCGGAGCTGAAGAGCTAGACCGCACCAGCAGACTTGGGGAAGCAGAGGCCCTGTTGCACCGGCCTTGGGTCCCTCACGACAGCCAAGCTCCTTCCGGAACACACGGACATCTTGCGCCTCCCGCGCAGCCTGCAAAGAAGAAGCGGAGGGAGTGAGAAGATTGCCCGGGACAACCATCTGCTCCTGTTTTGCAGCACCAAGGTGAGACTCTCTGGCATTGGGCCTGTTGGGGTCTTCTGGCGCGAACCGTGGCCATTTTGACTGTACAGTGTGGGGGCACCCGGCGGGCCCTGAAGCCTCCAGAATCGCTGACAAAGACCAGTATACCGATCAGCTCCAGGGACACAAGCAGACCCCCCAGAGAGGTGAGCTGAGACTTCCCCACTAAGACAGACCGGGTGAGTCGCTTACAGTTTTCCTCACAGCCACGTGGGGTTACTAGATCATTGACACCCATACATTGCCTGTACCTCATACGCAGGAGATAAAGCTCTGGCCTCCAAGCTACGCTCTACACCATATTAAGCTTAGGCACAGGATTGTACCTCAGGGCCACTAATCACCCCACAATCCAGCCAGCCGGCTCCTTTAACAACTGCCCTCCCTGTCTGACAGCTAATAGAATAACGCACAAGGGCTACCTGAAATAGTAAATGCAGATCTAGTCTAGGCCCCACTTCTGGACATCCATAGCTAAGAAAAGGGGCTTCTCTCACACAGCTTATGTTAAGTCTGCCATTTTGACGAACAGAGAGGTGCAGCAATATTCAACCTGGGTGATAGTAACAGACCCTGTAATAAGAAAATCTGCCATCTACATTACTGTAAAACTGCTACACTCGCCAAACACAGGCAGTCACCCAGAACTGCATGCTTTTATTGGACTGCACTAATTTGCTACTGCAGTAAATAACAGTTTAAAGTCACAGTAGTATCTGCACCCAAATGACACAGGTACCTCAATTAACACTTTCCTGCCATTACCTCTCAGGACACTTATAAGTCTCTCAAGGGTTCTACCTTCTATACGGCAGCCCTTGCTCTTAATTACTGCTGACTTTATCAACAGAAGGTGCTGACATAGAAATGTGATTTATTGTGCTGCTGCGCCAGCTTCTGTTCCTCTGCAGCCCTAGCACAGAGAGGAGTGTTTTATTTTACTTGAGTGTTGTGACATTACATAACTTGCATTTTTTCTTTTACAGGACGTGGGGCACCACACTATTTAGACCCCGGTCCCTCCTGCCTGTCTGCTGCACTTATGCTATTTGTCAGTCAAAAGAGAAGTCAAACTTAGCTTCTCGCCCCGTGCATAGACCGGCGGGAGTCACTGACTCTGGTAGTATGTGCTGATAAGCCCATTTGGGTGTTAACCACTTTTGCTCTCATTGAACCCCCCCTTCGGACTCCTCCTTTCCGGCCTGCTCATGTAGGCTGGTCACCTCCATTTTCCCTTTCCACTTCCTTCGGGTCGTATCCCTCCTTCCCTGAGTCCGAGGGGAATACCTCTTTCAGGATATATTGAGGCGTCTCATTATAAGTCAAAGGAAATTTACAGTAGGCGCCACTGGGCCCCTTTCTCCACGTGTGTTGGTGTCTTCTGATAAAAATACAGTGTTGTAGGGCAGTATTCTGCCCATAAACGCCATCATGGGGAGATAGAGGTCACAAGTGGACGGCTGGCCCCACTCCGTTATGTAATACTAATGTGCATGTGTATCTTCTTGCTTTCATTTTGTCAACCTGTCGGGCCCACAAGCCTCCTTAACAATTTCTAACCAAGGTTCAACTGTTTAGTATAGGATATTCTGCTCTCTTTTGAAAATGCCCCATAACGCCAGGAGACATTTGAAAACACCAGTTCCAGTAAAAAAAACGGTCCGGGACCATTTCACGCAACCCACTAAAGACCAGATTGAAGATTTTAACGAAGGCCAGAGTGACTCTGAATCTCTAGGGGACGGCTCCCAACCTGATCTTACGCCTCATGTCAGATCACAACACCTAATTACGGAGGAAACCCTTAAAAAAATGCTTGCAAACCAAACTATCTCCATTACCAAGGAAATTCAGCGTAATCATGCTGAACTCCGCAAGGACATTTCTGAGATTGGTGACAGGGTGGACTCCCTGGAAAGAAAACAGGATGATCTTGCCACCGACCACACTAACTTGCTGGCATACTCCGAATCTCTGGCAGACCAGATCAGTCAGCTGGAGTTTAAACTTGCTGATGTGGAGGATAGGGCACGCAGAAACAACGTAAGGTTCAGAGGAATTCCTGAGGACATCCAACCTGCTGAGATTCAAACCTTCCTGAAAGATCTCTTCAAAGACCTGCTGGGTCCAATGGAAGGGCTAAATGATACCATGGAAAGAGCTCATAGAGCCTTGCGACCTAGAACTGTCTCACAGGAGAAACCGAGAGACATCATAGTCTGTTTCCATAGCTTTCTATTCAAGGACAGGTTCATGCAGGCGGCCTTTTGGAAACCACAGAGATCAGAGAGATTCAAGGACATACAGCTGCTGCCCGACCGATCTGCACACACTCTACAGCACCGCAGATACTTCCAGCCAGTTACACAGATCCTCCGCAGGGAAAACATCAAATACAGAAGGGGTTACCCTACTAAACTAATAATTACAAAGGACAACAAAACATTCACGGTGACCTCTCTTTCTCAAGGGACTTCTCTCCTGGGTCAATGGGGCCTCATGGCAGTAGACCCCAGGGGACCCCCATGCGACCCAATCTAAGCTGAGAGTCTTGGCCCCCGAGTGGTCGGTCAAGGAACAAAGACCGAAGAGAATGAAAACACAGCAGCCTTTGGATCCAACCCAATCGGAGTCTCTGTCCTCCTGAGAAGTAGCACTTACTTCTGTTATATTTCAGGGACCTGACAAGATACAATATGCCCACCTCTACTCACTTTACCTCTTGGTGTTATGCTACCGGGTTAAGGAGTGGGGCCTGTATTGTTTGAAACATGTAACCCTCTGATCATTTATGACCGCATTCTATTGTCTCATGTCAAGCCTGTGTGCTCATGCTGATCACTACAGTTTGTTGGCTCATGTTGAGCCTCTGTGTTCACTTTGGTTTACATTTCACAGACATGACACGATGGAATGCTCCTGTCTCTACTATCATTTGTGACCGCATTCTATTATCTCATGTCAGGCCTATGTTCTCACGCCGATTACTACAGTCTATTGGCTTATGTTGGGCCTTTGTGTTCACTTTGGTTTACATTTCACAGACATGACACGATGGAATGCTTCTGTCTCTACTCTCCTTACCTCTGGTCGATATATTTCAGTATCACGGAGTACTGTTTGCACTGTCTGAAATATGCTACCTTTTGATCATATAAGACCTCATTCTATTGTCTCATGTTAGGTTTATGTATTTAGAATGTTCATTATATCTACTGTTTTTTGTCAGACCTACGTGCCCACTATATTTCACAGGCCTGACGAGATAAAATATGTCTACCTCTGCCCTCATCACCTTTTGTTGTTATGCTATTGGGTTACAGAGTAGGGTATGTATTGTTTGGAAAACTGTAACCTTCTGATCATATATGACCACATTCTATTGTCTCATGTTAGGCCTATGTGCTTACAATGCTCTTTGCATCTTATTGTTTTCTGCCAGGAGGCCTCTGTGTTCACTCTGTCTTGCATACCATAGACATGACACGATAGAATGTTCTCATCTCTACTCCCCTCACCTTTGTTGATGCACTAACGTATCACGGTCCGGAATGGGGCCTACATTGATTGAAATATGCAACCTTTTGACCATATGCAACTTCATTCTATTCTCTCATGCTATGCTTATGTATTTAGACTGTTTATTACATTTACTGTTTCTTGTCAGGTTTCTATGTTCACCTGGTTTATTATGTTTGGGTTATGCCCTTATTGGGCCCACAGGTTGACATTTATTTGCACTATAGTTTACCCTCCCATTACCTATTCATTTAGTTAGTGGAGTGGGGCTGGACCTTCCAGCTCCTTCCTCCATACATTCGCCCTTAGCTCCCCCCCCCACAGGTTAACCCACGCCAGGGTTCCACCTAGGTGGACTATTTCCACCTGTGTTGTCGGTACATTCCTTCCTTATGTGCTGATTAATCCCCTTCCTTCCCAACCCTCACATACCTCTTACCAGGAATACGACCTAAGTCTCCCAGATATTTCTCCTGCCCACCCATTCCCCTGGGCTGGAGATAGAGAATGTCCCGCTTATGAGTCTGCACACATAACTCCAGAGGCTTAAACTCTCCCTACAAGAGGAGCTTACTCTCCCGTATGCTTAACTATCACAACCCTGATGTAGTGTTTCTACAAGAAACACACTGGCCGATAGATGCTCCCAATAGATTCCATTCTCGCTCATACACGACCATTGAGTGCTCTTCATTCACAAAAAAAGCTCGAAGGACTGCTGTCATGATTCACAGGAGGGTAGCTTATGAGGAAATCCAGATACTAAGGGACCCCCAGGCCAGATTCACTATAGTAGTCTGTAAGCTCAATCATGTCACACATACCCTAGTCTCAGTTTACTTACCCAATTCTCACCAGCCTGCTTGCCTCAGGAAAATTCTGAGATTAATTGACCAACATAAACAGGGCAGAGTCATAATAGCAGGGGACTATAACATGATCTGGGACACTGAACTAGACCCAAACTAGGACCTCCTCCCAACTAACTCTCCTCTCCACACGTTTTAAATCAATCATGTCTGAATTTGGGTACTATGACATTTGGCGTTCACTACACGCCACAGATAGGGATTTCACCCACTTCTCCCAGGCACACAAAACCTACTCTAGGTTGGACCATATTTTCTGCTCGGCGGGGACTTTGGACTCAGTACTCCAATCTAATATCCCCCTCTGCTCATGGTCCGACCACGACCCAGTACTTGCGGACTTACAAACCAGTGACCCCTGTCTTCATAAAAACAGATGGTCTCTTCCGCGCAATATCCTAGCAGACATTCCCTTTAGGGAGGAGTTACGAAGTGATCTTACAGAACTCATCGAACTCAATGATAATGGTCAGACAACTGATGATACACTCTGGGGAGCCATTAAGGCAGTAGCCAGAGGCTATATCATCCGCAAGCAAGCCCACCTTAGGAAACTAGCTGGACTTTCCCTAGCCCAAGCCCCCTGCAAACTTAGGCTACTCGAATCTGCTAACAGAACCAACATTACGGAAGCACTCTCATCCCAGATATTAGCCGTGCGCTCGCATATTAACCACCTAGAACTGCGACATACCCAAGAGAATCTCACAAGACTTAAACAGTTATTTTAATATAAAGGCAACAGGGCAGATACATTGTTAGCAAACAAATTGTGCCAGCAGAATAGCACATCTCGCATACACCAAATCTTTTACAACAATAAGACCCACAAACTCCCCTCACAGATAGGGGACTGCTTCTCAGACTACTACTCCAAGCTCTACAACCTTGAGAGTGCTGAGTTTAAGACCCCCGCCTCCACACAACAGATCAGAAAATTTATTGATTCTTTAAACCTACCATCCCTATCGACGGAACAACAAGAGTCTTTGACTAACCCGTTCACTCAGCTGGAAATTAAGCTGGTCATCCAGCGCCTCAAATCCCTTAAGGCCCCTGGCCCAGATGGATTCCCCGCACAGTTCTACAAAACTTATAGCCAAGAACTGATGCCGTTGCTCCTTAGGTTTTTTAACACTGCCAGACAAGAAGGAGGTTTTAAAAGGGAATTCTTGGAGGCTGAGATCATTATGATCCCCAAGCCAAACAAAGACCCCTCCTATTGCCCCAACTATAGGCCTATTTCGCTTATAAACGTGGACATAAAAATCTACTCCAAGCTTATCGCTAATCGAATTTGCAAACTCCTGCCTACCCTAGTCAACCCAGACCAAGTAGGGTTTATACATAACCGTGAGGGCCCAGATAACACTAGGCACCTCATCAATATTGTTTGCGAATCAACGAGAATGAACAAGCCTTTCTCGGTTATCTCTCTTGATGCCGAGAAGGCCTTTGATAGAGTTAGATGGAGCTACCTCTGGGAGACTCTTGACGCTTTCAAATTTCCCTCTGACATACGCCTCGCGATCCAAGCTCTATATTCCAACCCCACGGCAACGGTCAGGGGGATGGGGTTCCATTCAACTTCATTCCCCATTCATAATGGCACGAGTCAGGGCTGCCCTCTCTCTCCGCTCCTGTTCGCTCTGGCAATTGAGCCACTAGCAGAAACAATACGCACTAACAAGGATTTAGTGGGTATTACACTCTCTGGCTCCAAACACAACATCGCCTTGTTGGCTGACGATGTGACTGTGTTCTCTGCAGACCCACTTTGTACAATCCCTAGACTCCTGGAAATCTTAGAGTCCTTTGGCTCTCTTTACTTCTATAAACTTAACGCCCCCAAAACAGAAATCTACTGGTGGGGTTTCCCCCAAAGCTATGTCTCAGCCCTCCAAAAGCAATTCGACTTCAAATGGTCTAGTATATGGATCACCCATCTTGGAGTTAAAATATCTAATGACCTGAAACAGATGGTCAAGGATAACTGTTTACCCCTGCTGGCAGATCTGCGAGCGTTAAAAAATGTCTGGGATCACAAGAGCATTTCTTGGATGGGCCGTATAGCCTCCCTTAAGATGTTGTTCCTTCCGCGGCTCACCTATCTGTTTAGATGCCTCCCAATCAGAATACCCACCCACCTTCTGCTACAATTCCAAAGCGAGTGCACCAAATTTATCTGGCAGAACAAAACCCCCAGAACAGCCCATAAAACCCTCCAATTCCCAGTCCAGTTGGGGGGTCTGGCCTCCCCATCCATAGTAAAGTACTACGAGGGAGCCATGCTCACGCATATCTCTCAGTGGGGAGTACTTCACTCACAAGACAGGTGGAGAGATATTGAACAAGCTTCACTACCCTTCGATATCTACTTAAAGGACCTAATCTGGACCCCGGCCCATAGCCGTAGAACCTTGAACATACACAATTATGTAGTCGTGGAGTGCCTGGCAATTTGGGATAAGATTCGGCACCGCAAGCTGATTGCGCCGCATCCTTCCCCGATCACTTCTATTCCAGGCCTCTTCACAGGCCTCCCTGAAACACACCCCAACATGTGGGCTAGGATAGGTGTGAAGCAAGTTTCAGACTTCTGGTCTGAGACCAGTGGGGATGGTTATTTCTCGTTGTCTAAGGACAGACCTGGTGAAGATATCCCGCCCTATCTCCACTTCGAACTTACTAGGATTAAGAGTTTCCTCTCTAGCTGGGGATTTTCCCCCTCCACTTTGCGTCAGCTTACCCCATGGGAATCTGTGTGGAGGGGTGGGCGTAGACTCCACAAGCCCCTTTCGAGACATTATTGTCTGCTGGAGGGTACGGTGCCTCCAGACCTGGCTCCACACTTGCGTAAGTGGGATACTCTCCTTCACACTCGAATTTCGGCTAACGCCTGGCAGGGGTCCCTCACCCTAACCAAAAAATCTTTGCATTGTGTGACAATGTTTGAAACACACTATAAAATAATTTCTCAATGGTATCTGGTCCCAGTGCGGTTATCTAAGATGTTTCTGACGTCTTCTCCACAATGTTGGAGGGACTGCGGTGCCCAGGGAAGCATGCTCCACATTTGTTGGGAATGCCCCAGGTTGTCTCCTCTGTGGAACATATGCTTCCGCACTCTGTCTGCTCTCAAGATTCAATAGAAAATACAAAAAGCAGGTTGCGCCTATTTAATTTAACCTGGGCCCCAAGTTAAAAAATTGTCTGAAAGTGGAAATTACAAATCTAAACTATATTTGTGATGGTGAACTTCAATAAAAGAGATAAAAAAAGATAAAAAAAATTTTTGTTAAAATTATAATTTATTAAATGTGTAAAATATTTGCTATTGAATAAATAATACTTAATAATGATTCTTTAGTGCATTTTGTGACAACTCTCACTTCTTACAAAGAATAGTTTTTATTACAACAATATTAAAAAGATAAAAAAGACAGATAATATAAGATATAAATTAGAAACTTTTACAATATAAAATATATTTTATATGAATTGAACACATTGCATCAGTAACCTAAGGGAACCATTCGAGCAATATCTCCAATAAATAAAAAACATATATATATATATATAAAAATTAAGTATATGTGTGTTCAAATTAGAATTTATCTGAATTGTGTATCTGGTGTATGTTATAGAACAGTGTAGATAGTTTTTATACTTGTTAAATTTTATGGCAAGATGAGGCAAAAAAGTTCCTTTTCCAATGTTATTATAATAGTTTCCTAATTTGGGAAAGAATTATGCTAAGTCTCTGTTGTTATATTCTGCTAATACCGGTAAAAGCTTTCTTTGTAGTATTACCCTATATTTTGGGTGAGATCCAGGTTGGAAAAAGTCTTACTGTTTTTTATATATGAAGCAGGGACGTAACCTCTGTTATCCGGTGGTTATTTTCAAACTCCCGCTAACCTTTTTGGCAGCGTCTCAAATTACGCTGGTGGAAGTATCTGTCTCAAACCAGGATGGTCCGTCTTCAGTAGTCCTCCGTCACTTTTTTGTTCACAGTGACTCGGTATCCTCGAAAGCGGATATCCCCAGACTTCAGTTTCCTGCAGTTTTGGAAAAGTTTTAAACGCTACGCGTTTCAGCTGCCACTGCAGCCTTTCTCAAGCGATATGTGTTTTGCCCCATCTGTCTCTATTTATAAGTGTTCTATTTGGTGTCCAATTGCGCAATTATGTATATATAAATTATCACCAAGTTTCCAAAATATCTGTGTGTTTATCAGTTATTGTGACGTATAAAGAGCAAAATACCCACAAAATAAAAAATGAAATAAACATGAAAATGAAAATGAAAATCAAAATAAACGAAGTGTCTAACATTATTGGTCAATAAAAAGTCGTTCACTTAAGTGTTAAACACTGATTGACCAAAAGGCTTTTAACCAAAATAATTTCCTAAGTGGGTCTCGAACTTGTGATCTTTTGGTTGAGTGGGAGATACTCTCTCCATTATGCTACATCTAGGTCTATTATGAATTGATCGTTTTTTAAGATTCTAGAAGATTTAGTCCTGTTATTTTCTGCCAAAATTCTTTAAATACTTACAGTGTAAAGAGTTTACCTTATATAATATATTCATTAAAGGAAACAGATAAACTTCGAAATAGAGCATAGAGAATTGATTCAATTAGAGTAATTTATTTTGAAGGTTATAAAAATGTTATCACAGTCAGGATTTGAACTCATGACCTATAGGACTGGGGGATACTGCTATCACCACTAAGCTACAATCGTAGCAGTGGTAGGTCCATGTTTTCTGTCTATTATATTTTTAGATTGCTTATGAAAAGCTATTTTTGTATATATGAAATATCAAAGAGAAGGGTTCATATGAGTTTGGGTTTCTATAGATAGCATTACGTCTGGAGTCTGATTAATTCTGAGTTATTAATAATTAGTTTAATTATGTGTCTATCTTTGTGTAGTCGTTAAAACTTTTTATATGGATTATTATTAAAATTTCATAAATAATTAAAATTTCATAAATAATTAAAATTAATCTATAATTTTAATTTTAATTAGTATATAAAAAATGGGGGAATTAGGTGGACATTTATGCCTATTTTACTAAAATCGGTATATAAAATTAGGATACTAGTGTAAGAAGGGGGTCAAATGGAAATCTATGTTTAATCCTTTTGGGTGTTTAGTCTCTAACTCATATATCCATTTATATTCTAATTTTAAAAGCTCATTTTGTATATCACCACCTCTCCAATCTGGGTTTAGTTTATCAATAGCGATGTATTTAAAATGTTTTAGATTACAGTTGTTGCAAGTTAAAAAATGTTTTGGTACAGGGAGATCTTCATTTCTTTTTTCTGTGGCATTTTCTATTGATAAAATGTGTTCTCTCACTCTTTCTCTAACGGGTCTTGTGGACTCTCCTATATACTGTTTTCCACATTTGCAATTAATAAGATAGATAATATTTTTGTCTGTACATCTTATTAAGGATTTTATTTCATATTCCTTACCAGTAACATTTGAATAGAATTTTTTCTTTTTCTCAGAATGTCTGCATGCTTTACATGCAAGACATGGAAAAAAACCTTTTAAGTCTTTGCCAAGAAGATCTTTGTCATTTTTCTTATGTCTTTTCCTTCTTAAATCTGTTGGTGCTAATCTATTTTTTAGGTTATCAGCTCTTCTATAGACTATATTTGGAGCTTCCCCTATCTCACCTTTTAATTTCTCATCTAGTTTTAAAATATTCCAGTGTTTCTTTATGATCCTCTCTATTTCTTTGTGATTGTTATTATATTGGGTAACTAATGGTACAAAAGGTTTCTTTTCTTTTTTCATTAAGTCTTTCTTTGACCCTTGTAAGATGTCTATTCTATTTATCTGTTGTATTCTACTGATCTCTTTATCAATAGCGTCACTTTTATAACCTCTCTCTGTGAATTTGTTTTTAAGGATGGTTGACTGATCAAGATAATCTTTTTCGTTGGTACACTTTTTTCTTATACGTAATATTTGTCCCTTTGGTATATTATTTTTCCATGTATGTAAATGGCAGCTTTTTGCGTGTATATAATTATTACTGTCGACAGGTTTGAAGTGTGTTTTTGTATTAATTTTATTATTCTCAATGAAGATTTCTAAATCCAAAAATATTATCTTTTCTTGACTAATCTCGTATGTAAATTTCAAGTTCATATCATTTTCATTCATCTTATTAAAAAAGGATTCAAATTGGGATTTATTACCTCTCCAAATTAGTAGAATATCATCTATATATCTCTTAAAGGAGACCAGGTTCGCTCCAGTAACTGTATTAGTTAGAAATTCTGATTCCCATGACCCCATAAAAAGATTTGCATAACTGGGAGCAAACCTGGTCCCCATCGCGGTTCCACATATCTGATCATAAAAATTATCCTCATAATAAAAATAATTATGTGTTAAAATAAATTTAATACTTTCCAGAATAAAATTTCTATGTTGTATTATTAATTCATTATCATTTTCCAAATATTGTTCTACTGCTCTTAAACCATCTCTGTGTCGTATACATGTATAAAGTGACGTTACGTCACATGTAACAAGCCACATGTTCTCATCCCATGTTATATGTTCTAGGAGTCTAATTACACTTGTTGAATCTTTAAGATAGCTGTCCAATTTCGTAACATATTTTTGTAAATAGAGATCAACATATTCCGACAAGTTTGAAGTCAATGACCCTATACCTGACACTATTGGTCGACCGGGGGGATCTGTTATGGATTTATGAATTTTGGGTAATGTATAAAATAAAGGAATTTTTGGATGTTGTGGTAAAAGATATTCTAATTCTTTATCATTTAAGATACCATTATTCTTCGCTTCAGATAGAATCATTTTTAATTCTAGTTTATAGAAGCTAGTTGGATTCCTTACACATTTTTTGTACGTTTTGGTGTCCTCTATAAGAGTTCTACATATTTTATCATAATGTTCTTTGTTGAGTATCACTATTCCCCCTCCTTTGTCTGCAGGCTTGATAACTATCTCTTTATTTTGTTCCAAAGTGTCGAGTGCCTCTCTTTCTCTTTTGTTTAAATTATAATCTTTTCGATTTAATTTTGGTTCTTTCATTTTCTTTAAGTCATCTATTACTAGCTTCTCAAAGGTCTCTAGAAAGGGGCCTTTTTCATGTTTAGGGTAGAATGTTGATTTCTTTTTGAGGCCTGACTGTTTTATTTTTTCTGTCTGTTTGATATTCTCTTCTATAATTGTTTTTTCTACTGGTGTTTTAGAAAAATATCTCTTTAAAGTGAGGGTTCTGATGTATTTTTGCACATCTATATAGGTATTGAATTTGTTAATTTTCTTACTAGGAGCAAACGATAAACCTCTGCTTAAAACTTCATTTTGTTCTTGGTTTAAACTTATATTACTTAAATTGTAAATACCTTTGTAACTTGTGTTTGTATTAATCGACTCTTCTTGTAGTTCTAATGTGCTTCTTTCTGTTGGGTTTACATATTTAGAATTATCTACTTTTTCTTCTTGTCTTTTGGTTTTACATAATAGTTTTCCTCTTGATCCTCTCTTTCTGATTCCTTTCTCTTTCTTTGATTTCTGTTTTCCCTCTCTGGGGGTATTGGATCTTTGGTCTTTTGTCCTACTCCTAAAAAATCCCTTTTATCTGTATGCATTTCTTGATTATTTTTGTTTGTTCTATTTTCTATATCTAAATGTCTCAAAGGTTCAAACCTGTTATAGGATTCATAATTCCCATTCCTATTTTGTCTTGGTTTATTTTGGGGCTGAAAACTCCTATATTCATTATCTTGTCTTTCGTAATTTCTGAAATGTGCATTCCTATTTTCATAATAGTAAAATCTTCTATTATTGTGATCTCTATCCCAATAATTGTAATGGCTTCTCGGTCTTTCATTTGTTGGATAGATGTTTTGTCTATAGTTAAAATGATTATCTCTATTAGACCTATTGTCCCTAACAAACTCATTTGAATTATAATATTCACATATCGCTTGAGAAAGGCTGCAGTGGCAGCTGAAACGCGTAGCGTTTAAAACTTTTCCAAAACTGCAGGAAACTGAAGTCTGGGGATATCCGCTTTCGAGGATACAGAGTCACTGTGAACAAAAAAGTGACGGAGGACTACTGAAGACGGACCATCCTGGTTTGAGACAGATACTTCCGCCAGCGTGATTTGAGACGCTGCCAAAAAGGTTAGCGGGAGTTTGAAAATAACCACCGGATAACAGAGGTTACGTCCCTGCTTCATATATAAAAAACAGTAAGACTTTTTCCAACCTGGATCTCACCCAAAATATAGGGTAATACTACAAAGAAAGCTTTTACCGGTATTAGCAGAATATAACAACAGAGACTTAGCATAATTCTTTCCCAAATTTGGAAACTATTATAATAACATTGGAAAAGGAACATTTTTGCCTCATCTTGCCATAAAATTTAACAAGTATAAAAACTATCTACACTGTTCTATAACATACACCAGATACACAATTCAGATAAATTCTAATTTGAACACACATATACTTAATTTTTATATATATATATATATGTTTTTTATTTATTGGAGATATTGCTCGAATGGTTCCCTTAGGTTACTGATGCAATGTGTTCAATTCATATAAAATATATTTTATATTGTAAAAGTTTCTAATTTATATCTTATATTATCTGTCTTTTTTATCTTTTTAATATTGTTGTAATAAAAACTATTCTTTGTAAGAAGTGAGAGTTGTCACAAAATGAACTAAAGAATCATTATTAAGTATTATTTATTCAATAGCAAATATTTTACACATTTAATAAATTATAATTTTAACAAAAATTTTTTTTATCTTTTTTTCTCTCTTTTATTGAAGTTCACCATCACAAATATAGTTTAGATTTGTAATTTCCACTTTCAGACAATTTTTTAACTTGGGGCCCAGGTTAAATTAAATAGGCGCAACCTGCTTTTTGTATTTTCTATTATATCTATTTATTATCAATTTTTTAAGATTTTATTGATATAGCTTAGTTGCTTAGTGGAAATACATTATATCACTAATATTAATATCTTACACTCACTTATCGATTAAAACTGCTCTCAAGATTCACCTACCCAAAAGCCCTGCCACAGCACTTCTACATCTAAATTTGCACGTCCTCCCTAAACATCAGCAGATCTTTTGTGTTTATCTCCTGTCATCAGTTAAAACTAGTATTGCTAGATGCTGGAAGAAAGCTTCTCCCCGTAGTTGGCCTGATATTCTCAGAAATATGGCCTACTTACACGCTATGGAAAGAGACAAATTCTATGGTCTGGACAGAAGTGACCTTTTTGAGATGGTTTGGGCTGACACACACGACACCACATGGCTCCCCCAGGTCAGAGTATAAGAACGCACGCTTCGTCTACCTCAGACGATTCCCGATAGGAACTCCCCCCCCACCTTCCCCACCCATATAGATGAGCCCCCCTTCCCCCCCTCCCCTCCCACCCTCCTTTGATAATTTCTCAGAAATGTACCGACTTCTACCTCTGATACTTCAACGCTTCAGTTGTACTTTTTCTTTTTTTCTATTCTAGTACTTTATGATATGGTATGTACTATAATGTGTAGGGGCCCTGCGAGTCCCCAATTATTGTTATACTTGTTAAAACAAATAAAAATTATTTTAAAAAAAAAATAAAAAATTTGATAATAGGAGTAAATAAGAAAGTTGCTTAAAATTGCATGCTCTATCTGAATCATGAACGTTTAATTTTGACTAGACTATTCCTTTAATGTAAAATATGTATTTATACCTATATATCTATAGTAATATTTATATAGGCATAATCACTTATACAAAACAGCTTGTAACCATAAAAGGTTTAGGTTTTTTAAATATTTTGGATTTTGAAATATATTTGCATTATTTAAAATGGGACAGTTTGGAGAAGTGATGGAAATAAAGTAAAAACAAAAATATTTTATGACATTTAGGCAATATTTACTTGTCATAATACAGTTTATATATCCAACTTAAAAGGTAGTTTTATTTCATTTTAATACTTTGTATAATACCATCAGAAAGATAGTACAGTACTGTTATCAGAAAGGTAATATTTGTTGTTAGACTATTATTTGCATAAAAAAAAAACAACCAAAGACACAGGTAGAGAAGATTGTGGCTTAATTATTTTGTAATAAAAAAAAAAAAAAAATCTGTATGTGAAGAACATTGCAATGTGAAACATTTACAGCAAATACACAGTAAAACACATTCTTAAAGAACCACTCAAGGCAGTAGAATTGTATAATTAACAAGTGCATAACAAAAAGACAATGCAATAGTACTTACTCTGAATTTCTCTCTCTGAATGTATTTGTTCTCCCATTTTCCTGCCCCCTGTATCATGTGATAGACATCAGCCAATCACAGGCTAGTATACATATACCCTGTGAGCTTGTGCACATGCTCAGTAGGATCTTGTTCCTCAGAAAGCGTGAATATAAAAAAAAAACTGTGCAAAATTTGATAATGGAATTGGAAAGTGCCTTAAAAACTGCCTGCTATTTCTGAAACATAAAGCTTAGACTTGAGTGTCCCTTTAAATAATATGATTTGAATTATTATTTAGACACATGTATAAATTATAGCCCTTTGCAGTCAAATACATGTCCATTTACCATATAACTTTGATCCCTTATAACTTTTTTACTAATATTTATATGAATATTTTTTATCACAATGTGTTTAACTCTTTATGCAAGGTCTTCAGTTGCACATTAAATTTGATTGCGCTCATGCTGTCGTGTTTACTTTCAGCTTGTAATATGAGCACAAGTTATTATTGGAGTGATATTTCTACATTGCGTACACTAACTTTAGCGCACCACGTAATCTAGCCCTTCCTTTTTGTATTTAGATTTATGAATTTACAGTTACATTCTAGTACTTATTTGTTCTTTTGCTTATAGGTGCTGATTAAAGTACTAGATTGAGTTCAGCTACTATGTTTATTCTAATTGCTGTCCTAACCCTAGCCTCTCCTTGGCTATTGTGTTAAACTTACAGAGTTTAAAAACCCTTTAAATGTGACAAAAAATAAAGGGGGAGCCTTAGACACACCTCATGATGACTGGTTGAAGGTTGGGGACATTTTCTCTCTCTCTCACTCTGGACTGGGTTCATATAACCCCATGGCTACCTGTAACACATATAATAGAAAAAGACAATGCTACGTCTTTTTTAGGCCATATTTTGAGGCATACAATGCACTTTACATTTAGGTGACACTTAGGGGACTTAAAAAATACTGCACATTTAAATGTCCAGTATTTTTGTATAGATTCACTGGACAGAATACTAAATATTGGACTGTCTCGTAGAGAGGTGTATTCATTTTTGAACGAACTCACATTTGTCACAAAAATGGGATTTTCCTTTCGTTTTAATGAAACAAAAATCTGAATGAATGCACCAACAAAAATTAAAGTAAATGAAAAAGTAGTGATTCAAATTTGCTTTAATGAAAATAAGTGTAAATGTTAACAAAAAAATCAATATTCATTTTGTTTTAAACAAAACAAATACCGAATAGTGTAAGCAAAAAATATTCGGGGGAGGGGGCGTGTCCGGGCAGCGGCCGCAACATCAGTAGCTCTAGCAAAGATTTAGCTAAACCGCCAGTTATTGCTAACACAGCGGGTAAACTGGATAAAGATTTTTATTTAGGAACATCTCAGAGTCTGTGAACAACTTGGATCCAAGCTCTGGTGTATTCATGACTGCTGGGATTTGATCTCGACCACTGAGATTGCAGGTGGCGGCTTAACACGCAATCTCATACCCCCCCATGGACGTGGAGGTAATGCAGTCATATGCAGACTGCCATCTGTTAATTGTATACTGATAACTGAGAAGTGAAACTCT